>NC_053026.1:253358746-253716157 GCF_003073215.2 Triticum urartu | reverse complement strand
AGAAAGCAATATCAATAAAACTAAATGATCATTATGCTAAGCTAACGGATGGGTTTTGTCCATCACATCATTCTCTAATGATGTGATCCTGTTTATCAAATGACAACACATGTCTATGGTTAGGAAACTTAACCATCTTTGATTAACGAGCTAGTCTAATAAAGGCTTACTAGGGACACTGTGTTTTGTCTATGTATCCACACATGTATCAAGTTTTCGGTTAATACAATTCTAGCATGGATAATAAACATTTATCATGATATAAGGAAATATAAAATAACAACTTTATTATTGCCTCTAGGGCATATTTCCTTCAGGTGGCTGCCGGAGCGCCGGTCTGGATGATGAAGTTGCCCTGGCGCTTGCGGGGATGGGCGGTGGAGGCCTGAACAGCGAGGGGCGCGACACGGCCGACGATGAGACCTGCTTGAGGGGTTGGCGCGTCCATGAATTCCACGGTGACGGGCGACGACTGGGAGGCGTCATGGCGGCGCTACAGAGTAGGGGAAGGTGATCCGAAGCAGGCGAAGGAAGATCAATGGCGTCGGAGGGAAGAGAAAGCGGGAACTGCCGCACGGAAATGTCCCTCTCGCCAAATCTCGCTAGCGATAGGGGTCATTCTCGAGTCGGCCTCCCGCCCCGTGTTTTTAAAAGTTGAAGGGAAGAATTTGCCGTGCCCGTAATTTTTTTAAAGGCCACGATTCAATACAATATCTGGTTGGGTCATTTTTTTCCACGTAAAACTTAAATTGACGATTATTTTATGCTTCGACGCCATATAAGGGTGTGGAAATGCACTTGCATCCCAATCTGGCCAGCAAAACCCTCGATTGAGGCGTGCCGAAACACCGAGCCAGAACCCCCCTCCACACCCACCCCTTAGAGCATTACTAGTAGTACCCCTAAACCCTCAAACCCTCATAAATAACCGTTTTTTTGCGGGTTGCAACAAAAAAAACACAAAGACTAGAACCCCTAAACCCTCAAACCCAATTTCGAACCGTAGAAGTGAGGGTTGGAGGGGGGCGCTCGACCCCAGCCCGCACTCCCTTCCCCTGTCGCACAAGAGGGAAGTTTCCCGTCCCCAACCTCCCGCTTCCTCCCTCCCAAGCCGCCGGCCGTCGCCCGCCGCCAATCCGGCCGGCCCCCGCCTCCCCTCGACGCCGCCGCCATCCCGCCCCTGCGCCACGCTCCCCGCCGCCGGATCCGCCCTTCCCCGCCTCCCCTCGACGCCCCCCGCCTCCCGCCCCCAACCCGCAGGTATGCTTCCTGTTCTTCCTTTTTGTTTTATTTTTTTCCTTTTTGATTCATTGTTGGCACTCATAATTTATTGTTTGTTGTATTGTGTAGATGGAGGTGAACAACAACGACATGGACTTGTTGTCCGATTCGTCGGGTTGGTCGTCATCCGACGATTCGGACATCGATGAGTTGTTGCAAGACGACGACGTCGAGATGATGAGCCTCCTCATCGACGTGCAATCCTTTGAAAACCGCGTGAAGCTGATGGATCAGAGGAGAGGGTCGAAGATGGGGCGAGTCACCATCTACCGGAACCGCGCTCTCGGACACGAGCATTTGATGGAAGACTACTTCGCAGAGGTACCTACATACCCTCCTCGTCTCTTCCGCAGAAGGTACCGAATGCGGCGTAGTTTGTTTGTGAAGATTGTCAACGATTGTGAGGCCGCCTCCTATTACTTTAAACGTCATAGATCCGCCGCCGGTATCATGGGGTTTAGTGCATATCAAAAGATATCGGCGGCAATGCGGGTACTCGCTTATGGCATACCCGCGGATTATACCGACGAGTATCTTCGCATTGGGCAAGATACAACCACGGAGTCAGTCTGTAGGTTTGCCAAGTTGGTCATTCGGCTGTACAACGAGCAGTATCTTCGGGCACCAAACGAGGAAGATACAAAGAGATTAATGGAAATGAATGAAAAAAGGGGATGGCCGGGGATGCTAGGTAGTCTTGACTGCATGCATTGGAGGTGAAAAAATTGCCCAAAGGCATGACACGGAATGTATTGCTGTAAAAGCCGTGATGCTACCATTGTGCTTGAGGGCGTAGCATCTCAGGACACATGGATTTGGCATGCATTCTTTGGGTTGCTGGGAACACTCAATGATATCAATATCCTCAATAGATCTCCTTTGTTCAAAAGATTAATTTCTGGGGATGCTCCAGCTTGCAACTACAAAATCATGGACAATGAGTACTTAATGGGATACTATCTCACCGGTGGCATCTATCCCGAATAGGCAACTCTTGTGAAATCCATCAAGGAGAAAAATGGGGTGCCCTTAACAAGAAAAGAGGCTCATTTCACCAAGGCACAAGAGGCAGCCCGCAAGGATATTGAGAGAGCTTTCGGTGTTTTGCAAGCAAGGTTTGCCATAGTTCGTGGTCCAGCTCGATTTTGGGACAAAAAACCCTTGATGAACATCATGAAATGTTGTGTGATTCTACACAACATGATCCTAGAGGATGAAAGAGGGTTAAACCTCCCTTGTTTCTATGACAATGTTGGTACCCGTGTGCAACCGGAAAGAAATCCTTCTTGCATACACGCTTTTCTTCAAGCACATCGTGAGATTGAGGATGCAACCACTCATGATCGACTCCGGGATGATCTAATAGAGCACCACCGGCAGTTGGATGGGCGGCGCATTGGTCCATGATGTATCTTTGTTTTACTTTTCTATGTCCTATTTGATTCAAACAATTATGTAATTTGCTCAAACATTGTTGTAACAATTTGAATGATTATTGTTTTATTTGGTGTTGTAATAATAACTAGAATGATTATTGTTTTATGTCAAATGTGATGGAATTTGTGATATGTCATATGATGAAATGTGTGATATATGAAATAAAAGTTTTAAAGGTTGTGGTTGAGGCAAAGACTAGAACCCTCAAATCCAACCCTTAAAGCAGTTTAAGAGTTGGGTTTGAGGGTTCTAATCTTTACTTCTGTTTTTCAACTCTTAAAAGTGTTAAAAAGTGGTACTTCTCAACCCTCGACCCCCTCCCCCCCCACAGCGCGCGAAACCGAGACAGCCGCCCGCCGCTCGCCCCCGCCTGCGCAGGCCTCACCATTTCCCTTCGTCGCGGCGGCATCCGAGGAGGAGAGATGGCGCCGCTCGTGCCGTCGTCACAACCATGGGTGGAGAAATAGTAAGCCCCCTTCCCCCCCCTCACCCCCCCCCCCCCCCCCCCCCCCCCCCCTTCTCGCGCAGTTTGCGAAGAAGCCCTCGTGGTTTTGCTCTAATTGCGCCTGTTCCTGACGTCGCAGCCGGCCGAGGCAGGTGAAGGACGTCGCGCACCAGGAGGAGGTGGTCCGTGTGCTCACCAACACCCTCGAGACCGCCGACGTACGTTCGCGCGCGCGCTCTCTCTAACCCTAGCTCTCCATCTGAGTCGTGACGATGTTTTTGTCTTCTAATCTGTTCATTGAGCCCCTTGGGAGGTGTCTTATTTGATGTTTGGTCCCTTGCAGTTGCCGCACATGCTGTTCTACGGTCCGCCTGGCACGGGGAAGACCACCACTGCGCTCGCCATTGCCTATCAGCTCTACGGGTACTCCCTTGCTGGCCATTTTTCTTGGTTTTCTGTATTTGTCTCTGCTTGGGTCAGTATTAGCAGTAATCATCAACTTAGAAGGTAGGGATGTAAACCGGGTCCCGTTTAAGCCCATGTATGGTCTAACAGTTCAATAAAGCTTTTTTCCGAGGAAAATTAACTATGTGGCTAGCTAAAACTAACTAAACGGGACTTGTGGACGCCATTTATTTGCCATTTACACCCCTAGGTGTCATGCTTGTCAATGGTCAGCGATGGTGTAACAGTAGTCAATGTAATGGGAGCATTTGATGCGCATGGTGCATTGTGCAATGTTCTGAGTCAATAGATGTTGAGCTACTTCTGTATATAGTTTGCTGTAGAGTTCTATGGAGATCCATTCATCAGAATGGCGTGCTAACTCTGTTCATTGTTGTGCGCAAACAGTGTGTAGTAATGGGATTACATTTCTTTCTAGAAAGTTGGAGCTTTTGATAAGAATGGACCGTCATGATGTTAGTTTTTTTCATTTGGCAGATGCTGGATTGTCTAATCAGTACAATCTTAAGAATTGGGTGTATGTTTGAAAACAACAACAATTGTTTCGAGGGTATGGTTTACTGATTATGTGATGCACTAATACTCACTGGGCCATGTAACAAGTAGAATGCCTGCTTTATTATTGGACAGTGAGGATATCTTTGTGCCATAGGTATGGCAATACTCGTTAGAATATGCAAACATGTTAATGCTTCATCATTGGGTTAATGAGTTGAATGATGCATATTCAATTCTAATTCAAGAAATGAGAACCTTCGGCAGTTTAAGCTTTATAGATGCTTCATCATTGGGTTAATGAGTTGAATGATGCATATTCAATTCTAATTCAAGAAATGAGAACCTTCGGTAGTTTAAGCTTTATAGATGCTTCCCTAAAGGTCTTATCCTTTGATTGTGATAATTAATTGGTTCCAGCATCTCTGGTAGTAAAAACTATATGAGATTACTGCCAGTATGATTGGAAACTCAGTTTAGTTTTCTGGCCCTCTTTGGATAACTCAGTCCAGAGCTCTACAAGTCAAGAGTTTTGGAGCTTAATGCCAGTGATGAACGGGGAATTAATGTGGTGAGGACAAAGATCAAGGATTTTGCTGCTGTGGCTGTTGGTTCTGCACGGAAAGGGTAAGCTCAACATGATTAGGAACCTTCAGATTTTCTGATTTTCGTTTGATAGTTACATTGTTGATCACTGTCTATTTCTGTTTTGCTATGGCCTTCAGTGGTTATCCCTGCCCACCATACAAGATTATTATACTAGACGAAGCAGATTCGATGACAGAAGATGCCCAGGTACATTACCATATGTAGCACTCATATATCATCATTGTTGCAGTACTTTATAAAGTATGTGTGAGTTGATGATACCATGATTTATTTGCAGAATGCATTGAGGCGTACTATGGAGACTTACTCCAAAGTGACAAGATTCTTTTTTATATGCAATTATATCAGCAGGTATTCATCAATCTGTTCATATTATTTTTCCTGTGGTACATTATTTATTGAATTTATGAACCCATGATCATTGTGCAATGCAGGATAATAGAGCCACTTGCATCAAGATGTGCAAAGTTTAGGTTCAAGCCTCTTTCAGAAGATGTGATGAGCAACCGCATTTTGCATATATGCAATGAAGAAGGGCTCACTCTGGATGCTCAGGTAACCTTACTATTTTCACTTCAAAATATATGTCCACATCAAACATATTCCCAGCCCAAGTTTTGCCACAGATCCTTTAATCAATTGTTGGCTTATCTTGACATATTGAGTGGCTTCTGTATTTTCCATGTTAGGCGCTATCCACATTAAGTGCCATCTCTCAAGGAGATCTTCGTCGTGCTATAACTTATCTTCAGGTCTGATGGTTTTCTCAGTTAGCACTTTGCATTATGCTATGGTTTAAGTATGTCCATTCATGTTACTTTTTGTGGTTGCAGAGTGCAGCTCGCTTATTTGGATCTTCTATTTCTTCCAGCGACCTGATTAGTGTTTCAGGGGTATATCATCACACACTTTCTTGCAAATCCCAACTTACATGTCAAATTACAATTTTTGCTTCCTGCAACATATTGTTATACGAAAAACTTGCTTGCTTGATAATGTTGTTCTCTTGAACTTTAATAAAGTGGATTTGGACCAGGATTTTGTTTTGGTAAGGTTCTGCACATGGTGTGATCAAATTGTTTAGTTGCAATCTCATGCTGTGATAAATTTTACTGTGAAAAGAGTTGGTCATTCATTCATTTGAACAAGAAACTGTTTATTCTCTGTCTTCTCTTGGGAGGTCAAACTATTCCGTTTTCATCAAGTTGACCTTCCTGCTGTTAAGGAGTATTAGTATTGGTCTAGGAGTCCTTATTAGTCTATGTTTAGTTTCCTTACACCTCAAGTTATGTGTAATATATATATGCCCCTTGGGCCTTCAATAAAGATAAGTTGCTTTCCTAACATGGTATTAGAGCCTAGGTTTAGGTTGTTAGACCTTTGAACCTGAGCATTGATAGTTGTGGATGACACTAGGAGAGTTGGGACAATTTTCGTTGGTTTATTTCTCACACAATGCCATGCCAACCTGAGGGGTTGGGGTTACATACTTATAGGCTGCTAGCCAGCCAAGCATATGCTGAGATGCTGCTGAGATGCCAGTCTAAGATGCTATCCTAACTGACAGTCCTTGATGGTCAAGAACTCTATCCTAACTGCCACAAGGACCATGTGCTGCAGCCCCACAATGACCCTAGTACACAGACTTATCCATCATTCTCCCCCTAAGTCTTGTACGTCGTCTTGTGGGAGTGTTGAATCATCCCGATCCTGGAGCAAAGCTCGAGGAACTTGACCCTCCCAAGAGGCTTGGTGAGCAGGTCTGCGAGCTGATCCTTGGTGTTGATGTAGCTCGCCTCGATGCTCCCTTCTTCCACACAACTGCGGATGAAGTGATACCTCAGCCGGATGTGCTTGCTCCGTTCGTGGAACACGGGGTTCTTTGCCAAGGCCAGCGCGGACTTGCTGTCCACCAGGAGCTGCACCGTTCTGGTGTCTTGAACGAGAAGATCACCAAGCAGTCGAGCGAGCCAAAGCGCCTGAGTGCAGGTGGTGGAGGCCGCTATGTACTCAGCCTCACAGCTAGACAGGGCCACCACCTGCTGCTTGACTGATTGCCAGCTCACGAGACACTTGCCGAGGAAGAGGAGGATCCCGCTCGTGCTCTTGCTGGTGTCGATGTCGCTGGCGTGGTCGCTGTCGCTGTACCCGACGAAGTGTGCTGCCCCCGGACACCTAGGGTAGTGGAGGCCGTGGTCGAGGGTCCCTGCTATGTAGCGGATGATCCTCTTCACTGCCTGCTGGTGTTCCGACGTCGGTCGCTCCATGAACCGACTGACATAGCCGACGGAGAATGCTAGGTCCGGCCGTGTGTGGGTGAGGTAGCAAAGGCTCCCCACAAGGCGTCGGTACCGCGTAGCATCCACTTCCTCCGTCGTGCTGTCGCGGCTCAGTTTCAGCCTCTCCTCCATCGGAGTGAGAGCTGGATGGCAGCCGGTGAGCCCAGCTAGCTCAACGATGCGCTTGGCGTAGGCGGACTGTCGGAGCGCGATCCTGGAGTGATCCTGGTGCACCTCAATCCCTAGATAGAAGGAGAGGAGCCCCAGATCACTCATCTGGAAGGTGGCCTTCATGTCTTCCTTGAATGCCGCCACCTCTGCATCTTTGGTGCCGGTGATCACCAAGTCGTCAACATAGACGCCCACCAGCAGGGCATTTCCTCCACTGCCCCATCGGTAGACAGCGGCCTCATGCGGGCTTTGCTCGAAGCCCATCTTCTTTAGCGTGGAGTCCAGCTTGGCGTTCCACGCCCTAGGTGCCTGCCGTAGGCCATAGAGGGCCTTGCGCATGCGGAGTACCTTGCCCTCCTGGCCGGGAATCGCAAAACCCGGTGGCTGATGCACGTAGACTTCCTCCTTCAAGTCACCGTTGAGGAATGTCGACTTGACATCCATGTGATGGACATGCCAGCCCTCCTGGGCAGCTAGTGCAAGGAGAAGTCGCACGGACTCCATCCGTGCCACTGGAGCGAAGGCGTCGTCGAAGTCGACTCCTTCCTGCTGCAAGAAGCCTCGGGCCACCAGGCGAGCCTTGTGCTTGATGATGGCGCCAGCTCCATCCCTCTTCAGCTTGAACACCCACTTAAGGGTGATTGCGTGTTGACCACGAGGGAGGTCAGCGAGCTCCCAGGTGTGGTTTTGCTCGACCGCATCCATCTCCACCTGCATCGCGGCGCGCCATGCCGCATCTCTCTCGGCCTCTGCAAAGGACCGTGGTTCGCCGTCCTCACACGCGAGTTGTAGCTGCGCCTCCAGGTCACATGGCATCAGTCCCGGCACCGGCTGGTCGCCGAGTAGATCATCCATCGTGCGATACCGCAGCTGTTCACCTCCATACCACGCGTCGACCCGCTCCTCGTCGTGAGTGAGCGGGGAAGCGAACTTCATCGGGTTGTGCTCTGCGTGAGCTGGTGCTGATGAAGACGAACCCGGAGTGGTGACCGCCGGGGCTGGAGTATGCGGCGTCGCCAGTTGTGGTGCCGGCGGCGTAGCGGGCACCGGAGTCGATGTAGTTTTGGGGGCCGGGGTAGACGTGCCCGGCGGAGAGGAGCTGCTTGCTCCCCTGGCTTCCTTGAAGTGAGGGCACTCGACAATGAAGTCGTCATACGTCGGCGTCGCGCCGTCGTCCACCGCCTTGTCCCATTGCCACCCTCGCCCTTCGTTGAACACGACGTCTCGCGCCGTGCGCACACGCTGTGTCTTTGGGTCGAGGATGCGGTAGGCCTTTGAGCCCTCCGCGTAGCCGATGAAGACTCCCGGAGTGCTCCTGTCGTCGAGCTTGCCAATCTGGCCAAGCTCCTTAGCGAACGCAAGACAGCCAAAGACCCGCAAATGGGAGACCGCCGGCTTCCGCCCATGCCAGGCCTCATACGGTGTCCTGCCGTCGAGTGCCTTAGTAGGCGAGTGGTTGAGGATGTAGACGGCCGTCAGCACCGCCTCTCCCCAGAAAACAGCCGGCATCCCTCGCTGCTTGAGGAGAGCCCGAGCCATCCCCACAACCGTCTGGTTGCGCTGCTTGACGACTCCGTTTTGCTGCGAGCTGTACGGCGCGGAGTAGTGGCGCTGGATGCCCTCATCGGCGCAGTACGACGCGAATTCAGCTGCCGTGAATTCGCCGCCGTTGTCAGTGCGCAACACGCGCAATTTGCGGCCGCTCTCCGCCTCCACACCAGCCTGCACGCGCCTGATGGCGTTCGCCGCTTCTCCCTTGCTGCCGAGAATCATCGCCCACATGTAGCGAGAGAGATCGTCGACGGGCAGCAGGAAGTAGCGTCGACCTCCTGGTGTGGCTGGCGTCACCGGGCCGCACAAGTCTCCGTGCACGAGCTCCAGCTTCTCCTTGGCCCGAAAACTCGCCTGTTGGGGAAAGGGGAGTCGTCTCTGCTTTGTCAGTACGCAGATGTCGCAGAACTGCTCCACATGGTCGAGGCATGGCAGGCCTCGTACCATCTCCTTGGCACTTAGACGCTTCAGGGCCTCAAAGTGAAGATGCCCAAAGCGCTCATGCCATTGCCACGCCTCGTCGTCCCGACGGACAGCGAGACAGACCGGTTGTGCCACCTGCACATCAAGGACGTAGAGTCGATTTCCACCTCTGGGTACCTTGGCGAGAAGGCGACCCTGGCGATCCCAGATGCGTAGGACCCCATGCTCAATCAGCACGCGTGAGCCGTTCTCATCCAGCTGTCCCAAGCTGATGATGGAGTTCCTTAGCGCGGGGATGTAGTAGACACCGGTGAGCAGCCGGTGCTCTCCCGTCTTGGTGGTGAAGATGATGGAGCCGACGCCCTTAATTTCCACAGCGGAGGCATCCCCAAACTTGACGGAGCCTCGCGCATCGGAATCGAGCTCGGCGAAGAATTCCCTTCGACCGGTCATGTGGTGGGTGGCGCCGGTGTCGAGGCACCACCCCGTAGTCTTGTCCTTCCCGGAGGCATCGCCGAGAAGAGCGTGTGCCTTTGGCTCGTCGAGGTGGATGAGAGCTTTTGCGACTGGTGTCGCTGAAGATAGCTCAATGCTTGCATGTGCCATGAACAGAGCCGTCTCCTCCTCCTTCGCCTGTGCGACGTGGGCCTGGCCTTGTCGTGGTTGCCGACACTCATTGGCCCAATGGCCAAACCGGCCATAGTTGTGGCAGCTGTTGTCTTGTGCCGGCTTGGGCTTGCCAGCGGCGCCGTCCTTGGCGCCTCCGCGGGCGTCCCCTTCGGCACGTCCTTGTGCCCTGCCTGGGGGGCCTCTTCGCGTCTTACGCTGCTTGCCACGCTTGCGGCCGCCCGTCGTGGAAGAAGGCTCCCCCTTCTTCCTGTCACCAAGGCTGGCATCCCACGGCTCCCGAGTTAGGAGCAGCTTCCCGCCGGTGGTGATGGGCCCCGAGGAAGGTTGTGGCTCGTCGGTGTCGATGACCTTGAGGCGACCTATCGCCTCCTCGATTGTCATCGTGGAGAGGTCCAGCAAGGACTCGATCGACCGAGCCATCTGCTTGTACTTCTCGGGGATGCACCGAAAGAGCTTCTCGACAGCTCTCTCCTCGGTGTAGGTGGCATCACCAAACTTTACCAACTTCTGCAGCAGAGTGTTGAGACGGAGAGCAAAGTCATCAACGTCCTCACCTAGCTTGAAAGCCAGGCTCTCCCACTCCTTACGAAGTGCCTGCAGAGTGGACTTGTGAGCACGGTCGCTGCCGATGCGTGCCGCGGCGATGGCGTCCCAAGCTTCCTTGGCAGTCCGCTTGCTGGAAAGCGAGAACTGCATCTCGGGCGGGACTGCGGCGATGAGGGCGTCCAGCGCCCGTCGGTCCTCTTGGTGGTCGACGTTGCTGTCCTGGACTGCCTCCCACATGCGCCGCACCTGGAGCCTGACCTTCATGATCCCGGCCCACTCGACGTAGTTGGTTTTAGTGAGGGTAGGCCACCCAGCACTGGGACCAACATCCCTGACCACAGTCCGGACCTCGTAGAGGCCGCGGTCCTGGTCGTTGCAGCCGCCGTCACGGTGCGCACCTCCACCTGGAGCGCGGGCGTGCTCGGCTGCCCACTGCACCGTCCGCTCTTGCGCCACTTTGGCGCGGTCTGCGTCAGCGCCGTCGTCCGCAGGCGCGGAGCTGCTGGAGCTGTCGGAGCCGCCGCGGAGTGCTTTGGCATCCGCCGTAGCCTCACGTGCTGCGTCTGCTGCTGCTGCTGCTGCTGCTTCTAACTCCGCCCTGGCTGCTTCTACCTCCGCTTTGGCTGCTGCCAGCTCCGCTGCAGCCAGCCTTGACACCCTTGCTGCCGCAGCAGCTGCTGCTACAGCTGCTCGCTCACGCTCCTCTGCCACGGCGCGCTCGGCCTTCTGCCGGCGCCGCATGCTCGAGGTAGCCGTGTGCTGAGAGCGACTTGCAGACATGGCTCGCTGCAGGGGGGCTGTTGCGTGAAGAGGAGGCTGTTGAAGACGAACTGCTGCTCGACAGTCCGGAGGGAGGAAAGTAGCCAGAGGCAGACGGAGCAGCTGCTGCTACCGACTTGGGCTGCTCGCAGGAAATGCTCAGGGTACAAGATAACGAGGCTCTGATACCACTTGTTAGACCTTTGAACCTGAGCATTGATAGTTGTGGATGACACTAGGAGAGTTGGGACAATTTTCGTTGGTTTATTTCTCACACAATGCCATGCCAACCTGAGGGGTTGGGGTTACATACTTATAGGCTGCTAGCCAGCCAAGCATATGCTGAGATGCTGCTGAGATGCCAGTCTAAGATGCTATCCTAACTGACAGTCCTTGATGGTCAAGAACTCTATCCTAACTGCCACAAGGACCATGTGCTGCAGCCCCACAATGACCCTAGTACACAGACTTATCCATCATAGGTCCCCTCCGGCGCCGCAACTCGCCTCATGATCGATTTTTTTTCTCCCATTATCTATCTTCGATCGATCCCCTGGATCGATCTCATGCCGCCGCTGCTATCGATACTAGATTGATCGAGTCCGGAAAGAACATGCCCGTTGTTGCTCCCTCCAAGACGTGCGCTGACTGCCGCCTCACCCGATCGCCATCAAGATCGACGCCCAGGCCGCTCCAGGTCGCCCAGCAAGCCTACTGGATTGATGCGCCGTTGGGCCTCTACACGTTCACTGCTGGGCAGCCATGGACCAACTCCTGGATTTGGACCCTCGACGGACGTCCGTGTTCTTCATCGACGGCCGCTCCTGCCCTCCCAGATTGACGTGCCCTGCAGCAGGTCTCCCATCCGGATCGATGCACCCGCCTGTTGGATCCCGTCGCTGTACACTTTGCATCCATCTGATTCGGGCCGCCTGGTGGCCTTCCGTCCAGATCGGGCAGAGCCACCGATGGTCACGTCTCTAGATCGGGTGTGCTGCCGTTTCTCCGTCTGCCTTGTCTCGATCTTAACTCAGTGCGACTCATGCTAGCTACTCTCACACGTCCTGCTGTACTGCTGCCCTTTTCTGCTCTAGGCGCTGCTCTGCGCTGCTGTGGAGCTCTCCTTGCTGCCTTTCAGCCACGTACATGGCTGGGTGCTAGCATCTACTCCGTTTCGATCTTGATTATTTTTCCAATGTCTTCTGCATACACGATGCCTTTTGCTTCTTCATGTGTGCTTTCTAGCTTCCTAGTTTTCTATAATTTCCGCTGCGTCCACCAAATCCGTTGATATTTTGTGTTTTCTCATGTCATGCGAGTCCACCAAACCTATGTCCATCAGCCTTTTTCTGGTCATTGTCCTCTGTATAGGATTTATGTGGCCTCTCTTTGCATTGTGGATCTAAGCCCATTCTCTTGCCGTTGAGCTTCTTTTGCCGTCGGTTTTCATGGGCCATGATTCTTTAAGCAATGCTTCTTCTCTTGATGTGCCATCTTCTTTTGACAACCCATCTTCTCTTGTATCTTCTATCGATGCGGTGTCTTCCTCTGATGTGCCATCTCTTCATTATCCCCTTTGGCGACTCGACAGGTTTTGAAGACTCTTCATGCTACGACGACACTCTCGAGACGCGGATTTGGATTATGTTTTTTTTAGTATCACACTTCTTCAAATGCAATGCTATTGCATACACTTTGCTTTGCATTTGAGGGGGGGGGGGGGGGGGGGGTAAGGAGTATTAGTATTGGTCTAGGAGTCCTTATTAGTCTACGTTTAGTTTCCTTACACCTCAAGTCATGTGTAATATATATATGCCCCTTGGGCCTTCAATAAAGATAAGTTGCTTTCCTAACACCTGCATCAGGCTATCCCTGAAGATATTGTCAAGTCATTGCTTGTAGCATGCAAATCTGGTGAATTTGATGTGGCAAACAAGGAAGTTAGCAATATTATTGCTGACGGATATCCAGTTTCCCAGCTGCTCTCGCAGGTCAGCTCTCTTCTCTTTGTATACATAGATGACATGATGTGTTACCTGTTGTTTTCATCTTACAATTACCACCGACTGAAGTGTTCACATTCAGTTTCTAGATGTGATTGTTAATGCGGATGATATTCCAGATGAGCACAAGGCAAGAATATGTAGAAAGCTTGGGGAAGCTGATAAGGTTTGTCTCATTCTTTATATGCTAGTTTCACGGGTTAGCCATCCAAAATTGTAGTACGAGAACAACCATTTTTTCATGAGTTGCATGTTGCCATAGAGAAATCTAAAACATAATTAAAAAAATAAAGCATTGGGAACATAAAACATAAAAAATAAATAAAGCATTGGGAACGAAAAACATAAAAAAATTAACGCATAGGGAAATTTGATGACAGAGGATTATAATGGAGGCTTAAGATAAGTAATGTTCTGCTTCTCGGTTTCTGGGAAGCTTGACCTGAGTATTTCAGCAATATCGATCAAAGTTAGAACATGACTTTTTGTTTACAGTCGGAATAAGTTCACGATTTACATGTGCTATATGACATAATGAATCTCTCAAAAGACTTGGTCCTTCTGTTCCATTCTTCTCATAGTCCTTTCATTTAACTTTTATGATTTGCAGTGCTTGGTCGATGGGGCAGATGAGTATTTACAGCTCTTAGATATGGCCAGTGAGACAATTCGTGCTCTATTTAACATCCCGCAAGGGCTGGTCTTCTAAGAGAAGATGATGGAGATGAACAGTGATACTGCTGCCGGCTGTCTGCAAACTCTGGCAAATATATCTTGTGTCTCCTTCCCAACTTAAGATCCTAGAGAGGCCTAACCTCATTCTCATCATACTCTTGTGCTATTTTTAGGTTGGTTTGTGATGAACTCACTTTCTTTTTCAACCAATTGAATTGTGCCTGGATATGTCAATGATCACAAGAACAGTTCTGACTTGTCATGCATTCCTCATACGTGCTTTCCTTTGCATAATATGATTCATAACACAATTTGTTCCCTTCCTCTTCCTTACCCAGACTGCTTGCTATTAGGGTCTTGTTTGGGAATCACATAAATATGAGAGTACCAGGCTGTGGCTGGATGCTTTTTTTAGGGACACTGGTTGGATGCTTGGTGAGAAGAGTTATCCCCTTCAGATTTCAAAGAGTAAATTGCAATAAACCACCAATTTGAGAGCTAGGTTTAAAAAACACTACGTTACATTTTTTGACAGAAACCAACATGTCTATGTTTTTTTTTTTGCAAATAACACCGATTGATGGATTATAACGCTTTAAGCCTGTTTATGACAGACGGGTCCCGGTTGTCAAGAGGTGTCTTGGCAAAAAAAAGGCCACCTAGGCACTTTGACTAGTCAAAATGCCCTTCCATGCCCACCCACGCCGTCGCCCTCTATTTCGCCCCGCCGGCAACCAGCCATGAGCCCAACCGCGATCCGGATCAAGCCGCCGCTGCGCCGGCAACACGCGCGCGGAGGGAGCGGGGCGGACTGGCAAACATACGACATGTAATCAAGGCTAACGTACGACATGTAACCAAGGCTGGACGCTAGCAAGCTCTGCTACGGCATCGGCTGCTGCTAGGCGCGTGTCGTCGTCAACCGCGAGCTGGTCGCGGGAGTAAAGCAGCTCGTCCCCATCACGTCCTACGACGTGCAGTGTTAGGGACCCATTGGGCTTGCCCGTGGGTGGTACGTGGGCCAAGTCCACCAGGGTGCCGACTATAAATACAGGGGAAGCAGGCCACGAGGAGGTATTCGCGTAGGATCAGGCACGACACGGCGGCTCCTCCTCCCCTACCTTCTCCTACCTACTGTTCCTCCCTCTTCCTCCTCCATCCTCCCTCAATTCACTGGTATCAGACATTGGTTCCTCTGTAATGAAGTGTTGCTAGTGGATTGTGAACTGGTACCTAACATCTGGTATTCAGAGCCAGCCCACCATCCTTCCGTCCCAATTTTTTTTCCACCAGTCATCGCCTTCTTCATGTTCGACAAAATGACTAGCCACCAAATGTCCTCAGATCAGGTTCTCAGCATGGTCGTGGAGCAAGCGATTTACCCTATC
The DNA here is from genome assembly GCF_003073215.2 of Triticum urartu. Taxonomy (NCBI): domain Eukaryota; kingdom Viridiplantae; phylum Streptophyta; class Magnoliopsida; order Poales; family Poaceae; genus Triticum; species Triticum urartu. The sequence goes on along the minus strand of NC_053026.1, from coordinate 253,701,000 downwards.
ACTGCTGATGTATTGTATTCCCTCTTCGCTCCCTTTGGTGTAGAGCAGTTGGTGGTGTATCCCCAAACAAAATCAGAGGATGGAGAGCCTTGTGTAGCGGCGGATGTCCGATTCACTTCGGCGCACGCGTTCGCATACTGGGATGGCCGCTGCATCTACTATCGGTGTTGTCGCCTGCAGATGTGGTGCGCTACACTCGACGTGTTGCCGGCCCCAGCGTCTACTTCACCCACCGTTGACATCGCCGTCGACCTCACCAACTCCACCGCGGCCATCTCTGGTCATGACGACATGTCCGTCGGGGCCATCGACATCCCTGCAACGGCCAGCACCAGCACGCCGCCTCACGGCCACGATACATCCCCCAAGTCTTCCCTTGACAGCGATTGCCGCGTCCCAGTCACGGGCACAGACGAGTACACATTGATGGCGGCAATTCCAGAAGTTGTCACCGAGCTCGCCATCTTCCCCGTCGTCCCCTCCACCACCAAGGCCCAGGAGGTCCTCGAGGTCATCCATGATGTGCCCTCTGCTTGCATCTCGATGGCGGACATCACCTGTTCGACGGATTGCTCGGACCAAGTTGTCGCCATCAACAGCGTCAACAAGGCCACCACGGTCTGCCCCGACCTCGCCATCGACCTCAACGCCACCACTGTTGTCTTCCCCGAGCTTGCCGTCATCCGAAATGACAAGGAAGTTGAGCAGTTTCCTTCGCACACGGTCATTGAGGAGGACGCCGCTCCTGGGGTGATCCTCACCGATGTTTTCACCCGGTGAGTCTCTACGGTGACGACAGTCGTGTACGACGACGCGAACAAAATTGTTGCACCTGCGGCGCCCGTACTACTGACTGCGGAGTACCCGCGCTCCTGCCTTCCCGACACACCTAAGCTCTCGCTGATGGCAATGGTGTTTCGACAAGTCTGGTGGCAGTGGATGAGGCTACGGCCGACGCCGTGGCCATCGTTTTGGAGGGATCTTGCTGATGGGAATGAGGCTGGTGGCGATCAGATGCATCGCTATCTGGTACAGCAACTGGAAAGCGTGGAAATTATTATCAATTTCAGAACTATGAAACTGCAGATGCCCAGTACTGAAGCTTCAGAAACTTGTGAGTGTCAGCATCTTATATCAACCAAGGTTTATCATGAATTGCGGGATTGCTTTGAGGTTGGTTCTGGTACAAGATATCCGAAATCAGATGAAGTTTGTGCTTCTGTTATTAGCATCTTCGAGTGGGGATCTTTTCAGAAATGGGTGTTGGGGCTCTATTTCAATAAGATTGGTGATGCTCAATGCAAGTGTTTACTTTTTCCTCTCGTCTCTGCCATATGTATATGGGAGTTCGACACGGGCATGTACCAGATGGGCATGTTTTGGGATCCCGGAGGACCGGCGGTGTTCCTGTTACTGGAATTGACTCGACAAGCGCACCTGTGGGAAGAGTTCCTTGCTATGGGCGCAACTATGCCATTTTCTGTTGTTGCTCTTATGTGCAAGTCTCAACTACAACAGCCAACAAGATGCTTGCCAGGTCGTTCTATCCTGGTGATTGGACTTTATGTAACACACAGCTTCTACATGGCATCAACTAGTGCACAAGTAGATCCTCAAGAAGGAAGGGATGTCAAAGACGGCACTGCCTTCCTCTACCAAGATCCCCATGGCAGCGACTACTACCTCAACCACGCCCACTCCTTCGAGCTAGTTCAAATCCACCTAAACTATGGCTACGACCACGACAACTACCATGGCGACCACAACATGATCAAGAACCTCCAAGCACCCTGGGATCCTGGCGAGCTCCTCATGACAACGGCTTGGGGGCAAGCCGCATTTCAAGAAGGGAGGGATGTTAGGGACCCATTGGGCTTGCCCGTGGGTGGTACGTGGGCCAATCCCACCAGGGTGCCGACTACAAATACAGGGGAAGCAGGCCACGAGGAGGTATCCGCGTAGGATCAGGCACGGCACGACGGCTCCTCCTCCCCTACCTTCTCCTACCTACTGTTCCTCCCTCTTCCTCCTCCATCCTCCCTCAATTCACTGGTATCAGACATTGGTTCCCCTGTAATGGAGTGTTGCTAGCGGATTGTGAACTGGGTACCTAACATGCAGGTTGAGTACTTCGGGGGTAATCGCAGCCATGACAGTGAGCAATAGCCGCCATGCGTGTTCGTCGCCAAGGACGAGTGGTTCTCGCCGTTGAGCGGCTCGTACCAATTGTCGTCGGGACAGCAGACCACCGACGCGAAGTTCCGCGGCGAGGATGACACCTCTGGCACCTGCGCCGTGCTTGACCCCGCACTCGTGCACCATGAGATCGCGCCGCACGTCGGCCGCCGCCGCACGGTGCAATGGGGAGATATCCTAGACGCGCAACCATGCTCTACGTCCCTACCCCAGGTCGCAGTCGCCAAACGCGCCGCCCTGCTCTACACCGCCGGTCGCCATCACCAGATGCGTCACCGCGTGCAGTCTCCTCTGACCGCCCCTGGTGAACGGAACACCTCCACAAGTCCCGCCGTGATTTTTTTTCGAGAGAGAGTAGAAGGAGTGGACCAGTCAAAGAGAGACAGTGGTGTGTCCACATAGCGATCTTGACTAGTCAAAGTGCCCAGGTGGTGCTTTTTGCCAAGTCACCTTCTGACGACCGGGTCCTGTCTGTCATAAACATGCTTAAAGCGCTCTAACCCGTCGATCAATGTTATTTGCAGAAAAAATACCGTATACATGGTGGTTTCTGTCAAAGAAATGTAACGTAGTGTTTTCTGATAACCTAGCCCTCAAAGTGGTGGTTTCTTGCATTTTACTCGATTTCAAATCATGTCGTTTAACAAGGCAAAAATATTCTTCTATTGTAGGCGACAACATTCGTTTATAGCAAGTTGTTATAAGGTTTGCTGCATTTGGACTTCCCAAGGAAGGGCATGCCAGGTAGTTCCGGGTTTCGGGCAAGGTTCTAGGGTTTATAGAAACTTTGCATACATGTGCAAACTTCCAGGACCCCTTGGAAGCTTTCCAGAACCTGCTCTGGAGGTATAGGGGTCCGGAAGTTTTGTCCCAGAAGTTTCGGGCAATTGAGGGGTATCTAACCATCCAAGTAGTAAATGCATAAATGCAACACATGTCGACCAATATAAGGCAATATATTAATTGCATGCAGATATTGGGTAGGATATTATTTGCGCATTAGTCATGTAACTAGCGTTGGCATTGATATTTCGTATGATATTAACTGCATGCTAAACATGTTGATCGCTCACCAATGGAACAGTTTGAGTCGTTGGATTGACTTGACCAATATCAGTTGGATTTGCCCCTTTGCTTTTTATATTGATATATAGAGGTATGGATATTAACTGCATGCTAAACGTGTTGAGCGCTCACCGTTGGAGCATTCTGAGTTGTTGGATTGACCTGGTTTGATGGTCAATATCGGCTGGATCTGCCCTTTTGGGTCTTTTTATATTAGTATAAATATTGATATAGATGTGGTGGTGCTGTTTATAGATTTAAGCATGCTGTTAGAACATCAATTATGTTGTCATGAATGTCAAAAACAATTAAGAGAATAAATTCTCTTTCAAACTTTTCCTTTTTGGCATCAATGGTAATACAATTTTTTTTCATGAAAACTCTCGATCCATTCATCTTTAATCATGACAGTACAACGAACATAAAGAATAATAAAAATTACATCCAAATCAATAGACCACCTAAGGAACATAACTTGATAAGATAAAAAAATATATGATAAGCTTATCAACATGTTTAAGTGAAAGCAACGAAGAGCCCCCCTAGATTTATGCCTTGTTTTATACTTTGTATTTGAATGCAAAATGCACTAGTGTAGAGATGAACTCCAGCTACTTCATTGCTACCCAACATGTGCAACTGAAAAATGGAATGAATCATTGTGAAGTATACACTTGCAACTAGCTTATGGTTGGAAATATAAAGTTAGATTGATAATAAATGGATCTGAAATATAAAGTGAGAAGATAATAAACAAATCCCAAACATAAGAGGTGTGTGACATGGCAATAATATATGTGAATAACAACATCTTGATAGATAGTTTTAGGAAACATTGCGTACCGGCCGACCGGCCGAAGCCCGAGCCGGTCGCCTCGCGCAGTGGGCTCGCGACTGGTGGACCCACGCACTGCTTTGCCGTTGCCTTATATCTTCTCACGTGTGCGACATTCTCCCCTCAGTTTTTCCACCTGACACAATCTCTCTCCCCTTTCTCTCTTCTTCCAGACGTGCTACAAAATCCATGGAAAAAAGCAGGGGGACGGACTAGTTGATGCGGGTAGAGGCGACGACAACGCCGTTGTGATGAAAGGTCTGCCACCGATGCTTCCAAGCTGGGGCTGCCATGTTGGGAATCGTTGCATGGAAAACAAAAAAATTTCTACGCACACGCAAAGATCTATCCATGGAGATGCATAGCAACGAGGGGGAGAGTGTGTCTATGTACCCTCGTAGACCATAAGCAGAAGCGTTTCACAACTCGGTTGACGTAGTCGAATTTCTTCGTGCTTCAACCGATCAAGTACCGAAAGCATGGCACCTTCGCATTCTGCACATGTTTAGCTCGGTGACGTTCCTTGCCTTCTTGATCCAGCAAGACGTCGAGGTAGTAGATGAGTTCCGTCAGCACGACGGCGTGGTGATGGTGATGGTGAAGTGATCCTTGCAGGGCTTCGCCTAAGCACTACGAAACCATGACCGTAGGAGTAAATGGTGGAGGGGGGCGCCGCACACGGCTAACAATTGTCTGGGGTGTGCTAGGGGCGCCCCCCACATATATATAGGTGGGAGGGAGAGGGGAGGCAGCCAAGGAGGCACCCAAGTAGGTCGAATCCTACTTGAGGTCTCCCCATGGCCGGCACCCCCCTTCCTTATCTGTCGGAGGGGGAAGGAAAGAGGAGGGAGGAGGGAAGGAAGGGGGAGGCCGAATCCCTCCCCTTTCCTTCTCCCTTCCCCTCTTTCCTTATCCTCTGGTTCGGCCCATATGGAGGGTGCACCAGCCCCTAGTGGCTGGTGCATTTCCCCTCTTGGCCCATTAGGCCCATATCTTTTGCCGGGGGTGCCCGGAACCCCTTCCGGTGACCCGATATGTACCCAATACCCTCTGGAACACTTCTGGTGTCCGAATACTATCGTCCTATATATCAATCTTTACCTCTCGACCATTTAGAGACTCCTCGCCACGTCCTTGATCTCATCTGGGACTCCGAACAACATTTGGTCACCAAATCACATAGCTCATATAATACAATATCGCCATCGAACGTTAAGCGTGCGGACCCTACGGGTTCGAGAACTATGTAGACATGACCGAGACACCTCTCCGGTCAATAAACAATAGCGAAACCTGGATGCCCATATTGGCTCCTACATATTCTACGAAGATCTTTATCGGTCGAACCATTATGACAACATACGTTATTCCCTTTGTTTGTCGGTATGTTACTTGCCCGAGATTCGATTGTCGGTATCTTCATACCTAGTTCAATATCGTTACCGGCAAGTCTCTTTACTCGTTCCGTAATACATCACCTTGTGACTAACTCCTTAGTCGTTTGCTTGCAAGCTTATGATGTGTATTACTAAGAGGGCCCAGAGATACCACTCCGATACTCGGAGTGACAAATCCTAATCTCGATCTATGCCAACTCAACAAGCACCTTCGGAGATACCTATAGAGCATCTTTATAATCACCTAGTTACATTGTGACGTTTGATAGGACACAAGGCATTCCTCCGGTATCCGGGAGTTGCATAATCTCATAGTCGAAGGAATATGTATTTGACATGAAGAAAGTAATAGCAATAAAATTGAACGATCAAAATGCTAAGCTAACGGATGGGTCTTGTCCATCACATCATTCTCCTAATGATCTGATCCCGTTATCAAATGACAACTCATGTCCATGGTTAGGAAACCTTAACCATCTTTGATCAACGAGCTAGTCAAGTAGAGGCTCACTAGGGACACAGTGTTTGTCTATGTATTCACACATGTATTTAGGTTTCCAATCAATACAATTCTAGCATGGATAATAAACATTTATCATGAATAAGGAAATATAAAATAACAACTTTATTATTGCCTCTAGGGCATATTTCCTTCATGTCATGCCCATGACGTTGTGCTGGAATTGGCGAGCCCAAGTGATGCAAGCAGCCGAGCCCGATGTTTCGGGGATGCGACGATGGACTAAGAGTAGGGGTGGCCACCACCTACCACCGATGCGAGATGTCAGCGGAGATAATGCAACCTTAGCGCGGCGGAGCTACAACTGTAGGGCAACGGAGCTGCAACCAACCAGAATAAATGCTGGAACCGGCTATGGCCGTTGCTATGACCAGCGACGGCCACGCCGTGGGAATCCACCATTGCCGGAACCAGCTTCTTCTTTTGCTACGATCCGACGACGATCCATGGCTTTTGTTGGAACATGCTAGTTTTTTTGCTGAACCATGTTTTTCTTTTGTTGGAAGCATGATTTTTTGTGTTTTGTTGGAATCGTTTCATTGTTTGTGCATTCCATGCCATTTTTGTGTTTTGCTGGAACCACAATCTTTTTGCTGGAACAATGGCAAACAAATGCTACCATGGTGTGAAACCGACGACTGGGAGCTGGGATTGGTGGGGGTGTTTTTTTTGTGGTCGGTGGCGTGTTGCGATGGTTTGCAACCGAGGGAAGGAAGCTGGGACCACAGACATATTTTTGCTACAATGGCAACCCGAGGTGCTGCAAGCCGGCCGGCGACGAGGATTCCGTGGGACGCATTCGGCCGCCTGACAATAGGTGATGGTGACTGACGACTGACAGGGGAGTTCATCGGCGATGAGTTTGTGAAGGGGGTGGAAGCCAATGAGAGGCAGCGGCCCCCTCACACACGCATACTATGCAGGGGCACTGGTGTTCATGCGAGGCGTTGGGAAGGAAGAAATATCACACGACTGGGGGATGTTCAATCATACGGCTACAAATTGGACTGGCTGAAAGTTTCGGCCGGCCAGCCGACACCTATCACGCGTCATAGTTTTAACACGTATAGTCTTCCACATATGAATTAGAACAAGGTTCACACAAGCATGCGTTACCAACACACCATACATCAAAAAGAGTACATACTAATATTGTAGGAGTTGATTTTTCACGTATGGTGATCAAAGGGGAAGTTGCTTGGGACGTCCAGCTGCTGCGCCTACTGGAGTATTTTTTTATAGGAGCACTCTCTTGAGTGGGTTGTTCGTTAGTTACTTCTTCTTCTCGGGGCTCCGGATCTAGCAACAGACGTTTGGATTCCATATGAATCTTGTCAAAATTCTTTTGCATGGTAATCAAATTCATATTCACACGTTGCTTGAAACTCCTGGAATGCTTTTCTATCTTCCCATCGATTTCTCTGCAAGATCTTGACATCGAGCTCCAAGAACTCTAGTTCCAGATCTGCAATGTCGCCAAATCATATAATGTGTGTCATTTTTACTCAGCCACAACATTGTGTTACCTTGCTATTAAAGAGAATAGGGTTGGAGAGGGAGAGATGATTTTGCGCTCCTCTTCTACCTCACTTACCCCGTCTACCGCCGCCAATCGCCTTCATTGCCCACCACCAAATGGTGCACGGTCAGACAACAGGGGCTAGGATTTTACCACTAAAGAGATGGGCTTCAGCAACAAGACTGCATTATTGAATGCACCCGAACTAGTGCCACTCCGGCCGCCACCACAAGAACTCACCGCTGCCAAAATGCAAGCTTGCCAAGGGATTTCAGGAGAGAACCCAACCTCAACATACTCGAGATCCATGCGTATTTGAGGAAAAACATGCTCTAGATATCAATTTGTGAGGATCTAACCAACTAATCACTAAATTTTAACAACTATCAAGTCGAGATTTAGAGTAGAGTAGCTTCACAATCCAGGGTTTATAATGAAATGAAAAACGAGAGTACTGTAAAAGTCGATGACGGCTAGGGTTACAACCCAAATCACATAAAGATTTAAAATGAAGAGAGAATGCTTCCTTATACCATTACAACATGTAAGCGGCTAGAAAGGTATCAGAAAGTGAAAAAAGGCATCTCACGGGAAAGAAGAACACAAAGGAGTCTGTGGGTCATCCGGTCCTTAGCAATGGCCGAGGTAAAAGCTCATGATGCAAACCGGTATCTAACCAGAAGGGCCGTTAGAGCGGTCGATGATACATCTCCAACGTATCTATTTTTTCTAACGCTTTTCCTCTTGTTTTGGACTCTAATTTGCATGATTTGTATGAAACTAACCCTGGACTGACGCTGTTTTCAGCAGAACTACCATGGTGTTGTTTTTGTGTAGAAATAAAAGTTCTCGGAATGGAACAAAACTTTGCGAGGAATTTTTATACAATAAACAAGAATTTATGGAGCCAAGACCTACCGGAGAGGGGCACCTGGGTGGGCACAACACACTAGGGTGCGCCCCCCTCTCCTGGCGTGCCTAGGTGGGTTGTCCCCACCTGGTGGCCCCGTGGACCCTAAAACCGACGCTATAAAACTATTTTCCTAGAAAAAATTGGGGAGAAAGAATTATCGCGATCCACGAGACGGAGCCACCGTCACCTCCTGTTCTTCATCGGGAGGCCAAATCTGGAGTCCGTTTGGGGCTCCGGAGAGGGGTATCTTCGTCATCATCAACCCTTCTCCATTGCCAATTCCATGATGCTCCCCACCGGGAGTGAGTAATTCCTTCGTAGGATCGCTGGTCGGTGAGGAGTTGGATGAGATTCATCATGTAATCGAGTTAGTTTTGTTAGGACTTGATCCCTAGTATCCACTATGTTCTAAGATTGATGTTGCTATGACTTTGCCATGCTTAATGCTTGTCACTTTGGGCCCGGGTGCCATGATTTCAGATCTGAACTGTTTATGTTATCACCATTATATCCATGTTCTAGATCCGATCTTGCAAGTTATAGTCACCTACTACGTGTTATGATCCGGCAACCCCGGAGTGACAATAGTCGGGACCACTTCCGATGATGACCGTAGTTTGAGGAGTTCATGTATTCACTATGTGTTAATGCTTTGTTCTGGTTCTCTATTAAAAAGATGCCTTAATTGTTGGGGATCGTTGCAGAAATTAAAATTTTCTACGCATCACCAAGATCAATCTATGGAGAAACTAGCAATGAGAGAGAGGGGAGTGCATCTTCATACCCTTGAAGATCGCGATGCGGAAGCGTTGCAAGAACACGGTTGGAGGAGTCGTACACGCAGCGATTTAGATCGCGGTCAATTCCGATCTAAGCGCCAAACAACGACGCCTCCATGTTCAACACACGTGCAGCCCGGTGACGTCTCCCGTGCCTTGATCCAGCAAGGAGGAGGGAGAGGTTGGGGAAGACAACTCCAGCAGCAGCACGACGGCGTGGTGGTGGTGGAGCAGTGTGGTTTCCAGCAGGGCTTCACCAAGCACTACGGAGAACGAGGATGTGGAGAGGTAGGGCTGCGCCGAGAGAGAGAGAGAGAGATTCGTGTCCTTGGCAGCCCCCCAAACCCCACTATTTATAGGAGGAGGGGAGGAGGGTGCACCCCCTCTAGGGTTCCCACCACTAGGGGGGCAGCAGCCCTAGATGGGATGGAGGGGGGCGGCCAAGAGGGGGAGAGGGGGGGGGCGCCCTAGGGTGGGCCTTAGGCCCATCTGCGCCTAGGGTTTCCCCCTTTGTCCTCCTAGCTGCGCCTTGGGCCCTGGTGGGATGCGCACCAGCCCACTCAGGGGCTGGTCCCTTCCCACTTTGGGCCCATGCAAGCCTCCGGGGCAGGTGGCCCCTCCCGGTGGACCCCCGAAACCCTCTGGTGGTCCCGGTACATTACCGGTGACGCCCGAAACATTTCCGGTGGTCAAAACCTCACTTCCTATATATTATTCTTTACCTCCGAACCATTCCGGAACTCCTCGTGACATCCGGGATCTCATCCGGGACTCTGAACAACATTCGGTAACCACGTACAAACTTTCCCTATAACCCTAGCATCATCGAACCTTAAGTGTGTGGACCCTACGGGTTCGGGAGGCATGCATACATGACCGAGACATCTCTCTGGTCAATGACCAACAGCGGGATCTGGATACCCATGTTGGCTGCTACATGTTCCACGATGATCTTATCAGATGAACCATGATGTTGAGGATTCAATCAATCCCGTATACAATTCCCTTTGTCTACCGGTATGATACTTGCCCGAGATTCGATCGTCGGTATCCCTATACCTTGTTCAATCTCGTTACCGGCAAGTCTCTTTTACTCGATCCGTAACACATCATCCCATGATCAACTCCTTGATCACATTGAGCTCATTATGATGATGTCCTACCGAGTGGGCCCAGAGATACCTCTCCGTCACACGAAGCGACAAATCCCAGTCTTGATTCGTGCCAACCCAACAGACACTTTTGGAGATACCCATAGTGCACCTTTATAGCCACCCAGTTACGTTGTGACGTTTGGCACACCCAAAGCATTCCTACAGTATCCGGGAGTTGCACAATCTCATGGTCTAAGGAAATGATACTTGACATTAGAAAAGCTTTAGCAGACGAACTACACGATCTTGTGCTATGCTTAGGATTGGGTCTTGTCCATCACATCATTCTCCTAATGATGTGATCCCGTTATCAATGACATCCAATGTCCATGGTAAGGAAACCGTAACCATCTATTGATCAACGAGCTAGTCAACTAGAGGCTTACTAGGGACATATTTTACGATCTATGTATTCACACATGTATTACGGTTTCCGGTTAAAAAAATTATAGCATGAACAATAGACAATTATCATGAACACGAAAATATAATAATAACCACTTTATCATTGCCTCTAGGGCATATTTCCAATAGTCTCCCACTTGCACCAGAGTCAATAATCTAGTTACATTGTGATGAATCGAACACCCATAGAGTTCTGGTGTTGATCATGTTTTACTCGCGGAAGAGGTTTAGTCAACAGATCTGTGACATTCAGATCCGTATGCACTTTACAAATATCTATGTCTCCATCCTGTATATATTCACGAACGGAGTTGAAGCGACGCTTGATATGCCTGGTCTTCTTGTGAAACCTGGGCTCCTTGGCAAGGGCAATAGCTCCAGTGTTGTCACAGAAGAGAGTCATCAGGCCCGACACATTGGGAATAACTCCTAGGTCGGTAATGAACTCCTTCATCCAGATTGCTTCATGTGCTGCCTCCGAGGCTGCCATGTACTCCGCTTCACATGTAGATCCCGCCACGACGCTTTGCTTGCAATTGCACCAGCTGACTGCCCCGCCATTCAAAATATACACGTATCCGGTTTGTGACTTGGAGTCATCCAGATCTGTGTCGAAGCTAGCATCAACGTAACCCTTTACGACGAGCTCTTCGTCACCTCCATAAATGAGAAACATATCCTTAGTCCTTTTCAGGTACTTCAGGATGTTCTTGACCGTTGTCCAGTGTTCCATGCCGGGATTACTTTGGTACCTTCCTACCAAACTTACGACAAGGTTCACATCAGGTCTGGTACACAGCATGGCATACATAATAGACCCTATGGCCAAGGCATAGGGGATGACACTCATCTTTTCTCTATCTTTTGCCGTGGTCGGGCATTGAGCCGTGCTCAATCTCACACCTTGCAATACAGGCAAGAACCCCTTCTTGGACTGATCCATATTGAACTTCTTCAATATCTTGTCAAGGTACGTGCTTTGTGAAAGACCAATGAGGCGTCTCGATCTATCTCTATAGATCTTGATCCCTAATATGTAAGCAGCTTCTCCAAGGCCCTTCATTGAAAAACACTTATTCAAGTAGGCCTTTATGCTTTCCAAGAATTCTATATCATTTCCAATCAATAGTATGTCATCCACATATAATATGAGAAATGCCACAGAGCTCCCACCCACTTTCTTGTAAACACAGGCTTCTCCATAAGTCTGTGTAAACCCAAATTCTTTGATCATCTCATCAAAGCGAATGTTCCAACTCCGAGATGCTTGCACCAGCCCATAGATTGAGTGCTGGAGCTTGCACACCTTGTCAGCATTCTTAGGATTGACAAAACCTTCCGGCTACATCATATACAATTCTTCCTTAAGGAAACCATTAAGGAATGCTGTTTTGACGTCCATCTGCCATATCTCATAATCATAGAATGCGGCAATTGCTAACATGATTCGGACAGACTTCAGCTTCTCTACGGGTGAGAAGGTCTCATCGTAGTCAACCCCTTGAACTTGTTGGTGGTCACATTACCATCTGCATCTGTCTTCTTCTTAAAGATCCATTTATTTTCTATGGCTCGCCGATCATCGGGCAAGTCAGTCAAAGTCCACACTTCGTTTTCATACATGGATCCTATCTCGGACTTCATGGCTTCAAGCCATTTGTTGGAATCCGGGCCCGCCATCGCTTCTTCATAGATCGAAGGTTCACCGTTGTCTAACAACATGATTTCTAGGACAGGGTTGCCGTACCACTCTGGTGCGGAACGTGTCCTCGTGGACCTACGAAGTTCAGTAGTACCTAGATCCGAAGTTTCATGATCATCATCATTAACTCCCTCTCTAATCGGTGCAGGCACCACATAAACATTTTCTTGAGCTGCGCTACTTTACGGTTCAAGAGGAAATACCTCATCAAGTTCTACTTTCCTCCCACTTACTTCTTTCTAGAGAAACTCTTTCTCTAGAAAGGATCCATTCTTGGCAACAAAGATCTTGCCTTCGGATCTGAGGTAGAAGGTATACCCAATAGTTTCCTTAGGGTATCCTACGAAGACGCATTTTTCTGACTTGGGTTCGAGCTTTTCAGGTTGAAGTTTCTTGACATAAGCATCGCATCCCCAAACTTTCAGAAATGACAGCTTAGGTTTCTTTCCAAACCATAATTCATACGGTGTCGTCTCAACGGATTTTGACAGAGCCCTATTTAAAGTGAATGCGGCAGTCTCTAAAGCATAACCCCAAAATGATAGCGGTAGATCGGTAAGAGACATCATAGATCACACCATATCCAATAGAGTGCGATTACGACGTTCGGACACACCATTACGCTGAGGTGTTCCAGGCGGCGTGAGTTGTGAAACAATTCCACATTTCCTTAAGTGCATGCCAAATTCATGACTCAAATATTCCCCCCACGATCTGATCGTAAGAACTTTATTTTCCTATCACATTGATTCTCTACCTCATTCTGAAATTCGTTGAACTTTTCAAAGGTCTCAGACTTGTGTTTCATTAAGTAGACATACCCATATCTACTCAAGTCATCAGTGAGGGTGAGAACATAACGATAGCCACCGCGAGCCTCAACGCTCATTGGACCGCACACATCAGTATGTATGACTTCCAATAAGTTGGTTGCTCGCTCCATTGTTTTGGAGAACGGAGTCTTGGTCATTTTGCCCATGAGGCATGGTTCACATGTGTCAAATGATTCATAATCAAGAGACTCCCAAAGTCCATCTGCATGGAGTTTCTTCATGCGTTTGACACCAATGTGACCAAGGCGGCAGTGCCACAAGTATGTGGGACTATCATTATCAACCTTACACTTCTTGGCATTCACACTGTGAATATGTGTAACATCATGTTCGAGATTCAATAAGAATAAACCATTGACCAGCGGGGCATGCCCATAGAACATATCTCTCATATAAATAGAACAACCATTATTCTCAGATTTAAATGAGTAGCCATCTCGCATTAAACGAGATCCAGATACAATGTTCATGCTCAAAGCTGGCACTAAATAACAATTATTGAGGTTTAAAACTAATCCCGTAGGTAAATGTAGAGGCAGCATGCCGACGGCGATCACATCGACATTGGAACCATTCCCGACGCGCATCATCACCTCGTCCTTCGCCAGTCTCCGCTTATTCCGCAGCTTACAAATATGAGCAACCGCACCGGTATCAAATACCTAGGAGCTACTACGAGCGCTGGTTAGGTACACATCAATAACATGTATATCACATATACCTTTGGTATTGCCGGCCTTCTTATCCGCTAAATACTTGGGGCAGTTCCGCTTCCAGTGACCGTTTCCCTTGCAATAAAAGCACTCAGTCTCAGGCTTGGGTCCATTCTTTGGCTTCTTCTCGGCAGCTTGCTTACCGGGCGCGGCAACTCCCTTGCCGTCCTTCTTGAAGTTCTTTTTACCCTTGCCTTTCTTGAACTTAGTGGTTTTATTCACCATCAACACTTGATGTTCCTTTTTGATCTCCACCTCCGCTGATTTCAGCATTGAATATACCTCAGGAATTGTCTTTTCCATCCCCTGCATATTGAAGTTCATCACAAAGCTCTTGTAGCTAGGCAGAAGCGACTGAAGGGTTCTGTCAACGACCGCGTCATCCGGGAGATTGACTCCCAGCTGAGACAAGCGGTTGTGCAACCCAGACATTTTGAGTATGTGCTCGCTGACAGAACTGTTCTCCTCCATCTTACAACTGTAGAACTTGTCGGAGACTTCATATCTCTCGACTCGGGCATGAGCTTGAAAAACCATTTTTAGCTCTTGGAACATCTCATATGCTCCATGTTGCTCAAACCGCTTTTGGAGCCCCGGTTCTAAGCTGTAAAGCATGCCACACTGAGCAGGGGAGTAATCATCACTACACGACTGCCAGGTGTTCAAAACGTCTTGAGTTGCTGGGAAAACGGGTGCGTCACCTAGTGGTGCTTCAAGGACATATGCTTTCTTGGCAGCTATGAGGATAATGCTCAGGTTACGGACCCAGTCCGTGTAGTTGCTGCCATCGTCTTTCAGCTTGGTTTTCTCTAGGAACGCGTTGAAGTTGAGGGCAACATTAGCGTGGGCCATTTGATCTACAAGACATATTGTAAAGATTTTAGACTAAGTTTATGATAATTAAGTTCATCTAATCAAAATATTCAATGAACTCCCACTCAGATAGACATCCCTCTAGTCATCTAAGTGATACATGATCCGAGTCAACTAGGCCGTGTCCGATCATCACGTGAGACGGACTAGTCATCATCGGTGAACATCTTCATGTTGATCGTATCTTCTATACGACTCATGCTCAACCTTTCGGTCTTCCGTGTTCCAAGGCCATGTCTGTACATGCTAGGCTCGTCAAGTCAACCTAAGTGTATTGCGTGTGTAAATCTGGCTTACACCCGTTGTATGCGAACGTTAGAATCTATCACACCCGATCATCACGTGGTGCTTCAAAACAACGAACCTTCGCAACAGTGCACAGTTAGGGGGAACACTTTCTTGAAATTACAGTGAGGGATCATCTTATTTAAGCTACCGTTGTTCTAAGCAAATAAGATGTAAAAACATGATAAACATCACATGCTATCAAATAGTGACATGATATGGCCAATATCATTTTGCTCCTTTTTTTGACGCTTAACGACAGTGGGAGAGGCTCCCACTGACTTTTTGTATTACTCACAGTGGGACAGTTACATATAGTGTTACATGTGGGTTTTTAGTGCCCCCCGGCCAATCTCTAGAGCAACAGAGAGAGCAGAACAAAATTTTACAGGTTGTTACAAGTTTTGTAAGTAGGCCGTCAAGAAGGGGTGGAGGTCTTCTCTACAGTTATGCACCAGGAGGCCCAAAAGGGATTTGAACCTAGCCAGCCATGAGTCCAAAGAGTGAGGGATCCCTCTGAAATAAACATTGTTTCTCTCCTTCCACAAGCTCCAAGATGCCATCAGGAAAATGTCCATAAACAAAGGTTGGCGCCAACCATCTTTGCCTCCATGTAACAAGGAAACTCTGTCCCCCAGAGTTGGCCAAAGCATGCCAACCTTAGCCCAGCGGCGCTGGCTGAACGTGCATGTAAAGAAGAGATGTTCAATCGTTTCCTCCGGGTTTTTTTGGCACAACATGCAGGTATAGACATTGCCAACAACAACGTAGTGTCGTCGTCTTAACATATTCCTTGTATTCAAGCGATCAACCAGCAATAGCCACCCGAACATCTTGAATTTGATTGGACTTTTGGCCTTCCAGAGCCAAGCAAAAGCTTCATCAGCAACTATCTCTTTGAAGCAATGATCATATAATTTCTTTGAGGAGTAGGGCCCATCGAGACAGCACTCCCAGGTGTCCCTGCAGTCACTTTCTAGGAGTATATGCATGGATCCATGTTGGATATCTCGTACCTCCTCCCTAGCCTGAGCCGACAGTGGTAGGTGAAAGAGCCTGCCAGGATCTGTTGTCGTGAGAACATCAACAACGGATGCATCCTTGTTTGAGTAGTATGAGAAGGCCCAAGGGAAGAGCTCCATTAGGGGTGCATGGAGATCATTATCAAACCAGTCATCTTTCCAGAATAGCGAAGAGGATCCGTCACCCAGGGTGACACTTGTAATCCCACGAAAAACATCACTGAAGTGCAGCACATCGCGCCACTAGAAAGATCCAACAGGGTCCACCGCATGCGGAATCTTGCCGGTGTAGTACGCATCCTAGATCAGGGTCACCCAGGGGACGTCATCGTGGTTATAGAATTTAAAGAGATGCTTTAGGAGGAGGGCCATATTCTGGGTCTTGATGTCAATGACACCGAGCCCACCTTTGCTCTTTGGTCTACAAACCAACTCCCAAGCAGCCAACGAATTGTTCTTAACCCCATCCTCAGAGTTCTTAGCCCACAGACAATATCTGCGCATTTTATCCAAGTGTTCAATCACTCTGGGGTGTAGCTTAATCATGCACATGGCATAGATTAGCATCGATGTAAGAGCCGAATTGACCAGAGTGAGCTTGTCCCCCGACGACATCAGAGACAAAGTAGTGGACATCTTCCTCTCAACACCATGCACCAGAGGCATGAGCTCCAACAGCGTCGGCCTGGTCGTGCCCATGGGAAGACCAAGGTATGTGAACGGAAGCGAACCAACTGAGCATCCAAAGACCTGCACCAACTCCATTGCATGCTGCTGATCAATGTTGATAGGGATCAACATAGATTTGTGAAAGTTGATTATCAGTCTCACTGATGCAGCATAGTCCTCCAGGATGGTCTTCATGCGGGCAGCTTGATCTGGGCAGGCTGGCATCACCAAAATGGTGTCGTCCACATATTGCACCATGGTATAGTCACCATGACGAGTACATGGGATTGGCAATTCAATAAGACATCGAGTAAAGGCATCATTAACAGCAGCTTGCAATAAGTCAGTCGCGAGGACAAAAATCAGTGGTGACAGGGGGTCTCCCTGCCTCACCCCACACTTACACTGAAACTTTCTGCCAGGGACTCCATTAAGGAGAACCGAGGAAACACCAGAGCCAAAAATAATTTCCATCCAGCGAAGGCACTTGTCATCAAACCCCATGTGTCACATAATCTCCAGCATTGGTGCATGTTCAATTGTGTCAAACGCCTTGGCGAAGTCTAGTTTGAGCAGCACAATCTGACGTGTCGATTCCTGACACTGGTGAATATATTCGAAAGTCCACGCGAGACAGTCTTGGATGGTCCTCCCTTTAAGAAAGCCGTACTGATTCCCGTGGATGATCTTGAGGATGACTTTCTGCAGACGATTAGCCAAGATTTTCGTGACAATCTTGAGGCAGCAATTGAGCAAGGTAATTGGCCGGTAATCATTTTCAGTCTCAGGTGATGAGATCTTCAGGATCAGGGTGATATACCCTTCACTGATACTGGTTATGTCAAGGTTTCCCTTATGAAAATCTTGGCACATCCTATAGAAATCTTCCTTGATAATATGCCAACAACTTTTGAGGATGCAACCATTAAACCTATCGGGGCCAGGAGCCCTGTCAGCCGACATTTCTTTGATCACAACATCGATTTCATCTTTTGTGAATGGTGCCGACAACTCATCCAAGCCATCAATCCGTCTGATGATCCGAGAGAGGTCAAAACACATGCAGGTAGGCTTAGAGGAGCCTAAGCGTTCTTTGTATGTTTTGTACAACACTCCCTCCTTACCAACATGGTCACTGACGATGACATCCCCATCACGCAGGTTGGCAATGGAGTTATGCCTAAACCTCTCAGTCGCAACGGACTGGAAAAGTTTAGTGTTTTCGTCAGCGAATCTGAAGTACCTGATAGTGCACCTTTTCCTCTAGTAGTCATTCTGGTATTTTAGCAGAGTGTTCAGGTGTGACTTAAGAATGCGCTTGAAGTTTTTTTCTTGAGAAAAGAGAACTCTTTTGTCCTCAATATCATCCAATCTAGTAAGAGCCTCATTACTATTGTGGATCAAAATTTTCAGCTTCGAAATGCCACGGCTCCAGCGATAAGATCGTAGCGTAAGTTTTTCAGCTTTTTGCAGATGAGGGCAGCGGAGTTCGGAGCATGGAAAGATTTGGACCAGGAAACAGATACCACATCTAAGAATCCCACATGATTGACCCAAAATTTTCAAATCAGAATAATTTGGACTTGGGGATTTTGGACTCAATGGCTACAACACATGGAATATGATCGGACACAGGTTTGCCAAGAGGTAGAACCATCATGCTCGGGAACGAAGTGGTCCAATTTGACGAAGAGAAGAACCAATCCAGCTGTTCAAGTAAGAGATCATCTTGCATATTGCTCCAGGTAAACGACTGGCCTTTGACAGGAAGCTCCATCAACGACTGTGCTCGAATGATTTCATTGAATAGCTACATGTCAGCAATGTACCCCTGGTTTGTTTCTATTAGCCATGGAACGAATGAAATTGAAGTCACCGATGATTAACAAATTTTTATCGTCCGGTATATTGAGATCAAATAACCAGGTGCTCTCCACCCGCCGCTGGCCCGAACAAGGGCCATAAACATTGACGAGATTCCAAGCCTCATTGGACTGAGTTGAAACAAAAGAGATCCTGCTACCTCTTGAGCACTGCGTTGGTTTTCCCCGAAGAGGAAGGGATGATGCAGCAAAGTAGCGTAAGTATTTCCCTCAGTTTTTGAGAACCAAGGTATAAATCCAGTAGGAGGCTACGCGTGAGTCCCTCGTACCTGCACAAAACAAATAAATCCTCGCAACCAACGCAAATAGGGGTTGTCAATCCCTATAAGGCCACTTACGAGAGTGAGATCTGATAGATATGATAAGATAATATTTTTGGTATTTTTATGATAAAGATGCAAAGTAAAATAAAAGCAAAGTAAATAGCAAAGGAAATAACTAAGTAGTAGGATATTGATATGATAAAGATAGACCCGGGGGCCATAGGTTTCACTAGTGGCTTCTCTCGAGAGCATAAGTATTCTACGGTGGGTGAACAAATTACTGTTGAGCAATTGACAGAATTGAGCATAGTTATGAAAATATCTAGGTATGATCATGTATATAGGCATCACGCCCGAGACAAGTAGAATGACTCCTGCCTGCATCTACTACTATTACTCCACTCATCGACCGCTATCCAGCATGCATCTAGAGTATTAAGTTCAAAAACAGAGTAACGCCTTAAGCAAGATGACATGATGTAGAGGGATAGACTCATGCAATATGAAGAAAACCCCATCTTGTTATCCTCGATGGCAACAATACAATACGTGCCTTGCTTCCCCTACTGTCACTGGGAAAGGACACCGCAAGATTGAACCCAAAGCTAAGCACTTCTCCCATTGCAAGAAAGATCAATCTAGTAGGCCAAAACAAATTGATAATTCAAAGAGACTTGCAAAGATAACCAATCATACATAAAAGAATTCAGAGAAGATTCAAATATTATTCATAGATAGACTTGATCATAAACCCACAATTCATCGGTCTCAACAAACACACCGCAAAAAGAAGATTACATCGAATAGTTCTCCACAAGAGAGGGGAAGAACATTGTATTGAGATCCAAAAAGAGAGAAGAAGCCATCTAGCTACTAACTATGGACCCGTAGGTCTGAGGTAAACTACTCACACTTCATCGGAGAGGCTATGGTGTTGATGTAGAAGCCCTCCGTGATGGATGCCCCCTCCGGCGGAGCTCCGGAATAGGCCCCAATATGGGATCTCGTGGATACAGAAAGTTACAACAGTGGAATTAGGGTTTTGGCTCCGTATCTGATTGTTTGGGGGTACATAGGTATATATAGGAGGAAGGAGTACGTCGGTGGAGCAACAGGGGGCCCACGAGGGTGGAGGGCGCGCCTGGGGGGGGGGGGGGGGGTAGGCGCGCCCCCTACCTCGTGGCCTCCTCTTTTCTTTCTTGACGTAGGGTCCAAGTCTCCCTGGAATTGTTCGTTGAGAAAATCACGTTCCCGAAGGTTTCATTTCGTTTGGACTCCGTTTGATATTCCTTTTCTTCGAAACCCTAAAACAGGCAAAAAAACAACAATTCTGGGCTGGACCTCCGGTTAATAGGTTACTCCCAAAAATAATATAAAAGTGGATAATAAAGCCCAAAAATGTCCAAAATAGTAGATAATATAGCATGGAGCAATCAAAAATTATAGATACGTTGGAGACGTATCAAGCATCGCCAAGCTTAATTCCTGCTCGTCCTCGAGTAGGTAAATGATAAAAACAGAATTTTTGATGCGGAGTGCTACTTGGCATAATTTTAATGTAATTCTTCTTAATTGTGGTATGAATATTCAGATCCAAAAGATTCAAGACAAGAGTTCATATTGACATAAAAATAATAATACTTCAAGCATACTAACAAAGCAATTATGTCTTCTCAAAATAACATGGCTAAAGAAAGTTATCCCTACAAAATCATATAGGCTATCTATGCTCTATCTTCACCACACAAAATATTTAAATCATGCACAACCCCGATGACAAGCCAAACAATTGTTTCATACTTTTGACATTCTCAATACTTTTTCAATCTTCAGGAAATACATGAGCGTGAGCCATGGATATAGCACTATAGGTGGAATAGAGTGGTGGTTGTGGAGAAGACAAAAGGGAGAAGATAGTCTCACATCAACTAGGCGTATCAACGGGCTATGGGGATTCCCATCAATAGATACCAATGTGAGTGAGTAGGGATTGCCATGCAACGGATGCACTAGAGCTATAAGTATATGAAAGCTCAAAAAGAAACTAAGTGGGTGTGCATCCAACTTTCTTGCTCATGAAGACCTAGGGAAATTTGAGGAAGCCCATCATTGGAATATACAAGCCAAGTTCTATAATGAAAGATTCCCACTAGTATATGAAAGTGATAACATGAGAGACTCTCTACTATGAAGATCATGGTGCTCCTTTGAAGCACAAGTGTGGTAAAAGGATAGTAACATTGTCCCTTCTCTCTTTTTGTCTCATTTTTTGGCCTTTTCTCTTTTTTTATGGCCTCTTTTCTTTCTCCTTTTTTTTTATTTTTTGTCCGGAGTCTCATCCCGACTTGTGGGGGAATCATAGTCTCCATCATCCTTTCCTCACTGGGACAATGCTCTAAAAATGATGATCATCACACTTCTATTTTTCTTACAACTCAACATTTACAAGTCGATACTTAGAACAAAATATGACTCTATGTGAATGCCTCCGGCGGTGTACCGGGATATGCAATGATGCATGAGTGACATGTATGAAAGAATTATGAATGGTGGCTTTGCCACAAATACGATGTCAACTACATGATCATGCTAAGCAATATGACAATGATGGAGTGTGTCATAATAAACGGAACGGTGGAAAGTTGCATGGCAATATATCTCGAAATGGCTATGGAAATGCCATAATAGGTAGGTATGATGGCTGTTTTGAGGAAGGTATATGGTGGGTGTATGATATCGGCGAAAGGTGCGCGGTATTAGAGAGGCTAGCAAAAGTGGAAGGGTGAGAGCGCGTATAATCCATGGACTCAACATTAGTCATAAAGAACTCATATACTTATTGCTAAAATCTACAAGTTATCAGAGCAAAGTATTACGCGCATGCTCCTAGGGGGATAGATTGGTAGGAAAAGACCATCGCTCGTCCCCGACCGCCACTCATAAGGAAGACAATAAATAAATAGATCATGCTCCGACTTCATCACATAACGGTTCACCATACGTGCATGCTACGGGAATCACAAACTTCAACACAAGTATTTCTCAAATTCACAACTACTAAATTAGCACAACATTAATATCACCATCTTTATATCTCAAAACAATTATCAAGTATCAAACTTATCATAGTATTCAACACACTCATAAGAAAGTTTTATTATTAATATTGTATACCAAGCATATTAGGATTTTAAGCAAAATACCATGCTATTAAGACTCTCAAAATAATCTAAGTGAAGCATGAGAGATCAATAGTTTCTATAAAACAAATCCACCACCGTGCTCTAAAAGATATAAGTGAAGTACTAGAGCAAAGTTATATAACTCAAAAGATATAAGCGAAGCACATAGAGTATTCTAACAAATTCCAAATCATGTATGGCTCTCTCAAAAGGTGTGTACAGCAAGGATGATTGTGGTAAACTAACAAGCAAAGACTCAAATCATACAAGACGCTCCAAGTAAAACACATATCATGTGACGAATAAAAAATATAGCTCCAAGTAAAGTTACCGATAGAAGTAGACGAAAGAGGGGATGCCTTCCGGGGCATCCCCAAGCTTTGGCTTTTAGGTGTCCTTATATTATCTTGGGGGTGCCATGGGCATCCCCAAGCTTAGGCTCTTTCCACTCCTTGTTCTATAATCCATCAAATCTTTACCCAAAACTTGAAAACTTCACAACACAAAACTTAAAGTAGAAAATCTCGTGAGCTCCGTTAGCGAAAGAAAATAAAAGACCACTTCAAGGTACTGTAATTAACTCATTATTTATTTATATTGGTGTTATACCTACTGTATTACAACTTCTCTATGGTTTATAAACTATTTTACTAGCCATAGATTCATCAAAATAAGCAAACAACACACGAAAAACAGAATCTGTCAAAAACAGAACAGTCTGTAGTAATCTGTAGCTAGCGCAATATCTGGCACCCCAAAAATTCTAAAATAAATTTCTGGACGTGATGAATTTATATATTAATCATCTTCAAAAATAGTTAACTAAATATAACTTTCCAAATAAAAATGACAGCAGTTTTCGTGAGCGCTAAAGTTTCTGGTTTTTACAGGAAGTTCAACAAGACTTTCCCCAAGTCTTCCCAACGGTTATACTTGGCACAAACACTAATTAAACACAAAAAACACAACCAAAACAGAGGCTAGATAAATTATTTATTACTAAACAGGATCAAAAAGCAAGGAATAAAAATAAATTTGGGTTGCCTCCCAACAAGCGCTATCGTTTAACGCCCCTAGCTAGGCACAACAAGCAAGAATAGATCTAGGTATTGCCATCTTTGGTAGGCAATCCATAAGTGGCTCTCATAATAGATTCATAAGGTAATCTAATTTTTTTTTCTAGTAAAGTGTTCCATGCCTTTCCTTAATGTAAATTGGAATCTAATGTTTCCTTCCTTCATATCAATAATTGCACCAAACGTTCTAAGGAAAGGTCTACCAAGAATAATAGGACATGAAGGATTGCAATCTATGTCAAGAACAATAAAATCTACAGGCACATAATTCCTATTTGCAACAATAAGAACATCATTAATTCTTCCCATAGGTTTCTTAATAGTGGAATCTGCAAGGTGCAAGTTTAGAGAGCAATCATCAAAATCACGGAAACCTAACAAATCATACAAAGTCTTTGGAATCATGGAAATACTAGCACCCAAATCACATAAAGAATAGCATTCATGATCTTTAATTTTAATTTTAATAGTTGGTTCCCACTCATCATAAAGTTTTCTAGGGATAGAAACTTCCAATTCAAGGTTTTCTTCATAAGATTGCATCAAGGCATCAACGATATGTTTAGTAAATGCTTTATTTTGACTATAAGCGTGAGGAGAATTTAGCATGGATTGCAACAAGGAAATAAAATCAATCAAAGAGCAATTTTCATAGTTATATTCCTTGAAATCCATAATAGTGGGTTTAGCAACATCTAGGGTTTTAGTTTCTTCAATCCCACTTTTATCAAATTTAGCATCAAGATCAACAAATTCCAAATTCTTGGAACGCCTTCTAGGTAAAGGTGGATCATATTCAGTCCCATCATTATCAAGATTCATATTGCAAAACAAAGATTTAATAGGGGACACATCAATAACTTTTAGATCTTCATCTTTATTTTCATAGGAACTAGAAGAACACGCTCTTATAAAGGCATCTTTCTTAGCATGCATCCTATCGGTTCTTTATTTGCACTCATTAATGAAAATTCTCATGGCTTTGAGAGACTCATTGATATCATGCTTAGGTGGAATAGATCTAAGTTTCAAAGAATCAACATCAAGACCAATTCTATCAACGTTCCTAGCCAAATCATCAATCTTAAGCAATTTTTCTTCAATCATAGCATTGAAATTCTTTTGCGAAGTAATAAATTCTTTAATATTAGATTCAAAATCAGAGGGCATCTTATTATAATTTCCATAAGAATTGTTGTAGGAATTACCATAATTATTAGAGGGATTACTAGGATAAGGCCTAGGGTTGAAATTTCCTCTATACGCGTTGTTACCAAAATTGTTCCTACCAACAAAGTTCACATCCATAGATTCATTATTATTCTCAATCAAAGTAGACAAGGGCACATCATTAGGATCAGAAGAAACACTCTTATTAGCAAATAATTTCATAAGTTCATCCAGCTTTCCACTCAAAACATTAATTTCTTATATCGCATGCACCTTTTTATTAGTAGATCTTTCAGTATGCCATTGAGAATAATTGACCATAATATTATCTAGGAGTTTAGTAGCTTCTCCTAAAGTGATTTCCATAAAAGTGCCTCCCGCGGCCGAATCTAAAAGATTTCTAGAAGCAAAATTCAATCCAGCATAAAAATTCTGAACAATCATCCACAAATTTAAACCATGAGTAGGGCAATTACGTATCATTAATTTCATTCTCTCCCATACATGTTCATGATCAAGTTGCTGAAAATTCATAATATCGTTTCTAAGAGAGATGATCTTAGCGGGAGGAAAATACTTAGAGATAAAAGCATCTTTGCACTTATTCCATGAATCAATACTATTTTTAGGCAAAGACGAAAACCAAGCTTTAGCACGATTTCTAAGCGAAAAAGGAAATATCTTCAATTTAACAATATCATTATCCACATCTTTCTTCTTTTGCATGTCACACAAATCAACGAAGCTATTTAGATGGGTAGCGGCATCTTCACTAGGAAGGCCGAAAAACGGATCTTTCATGACAAGATTCAGCAAAGCAGTATTAATTTCACAAGATTCAACATCGGTAAGAGGAGCAATCGAAGTGCTAATAAAATCATTGTTGTTGGTATTGGTGAAGTCACACAATTTAGTATTATCTTGAGCCATCGTGACAAGCAAGCAAACTAACACACAAGCAAACAAAAAGCAAGCGGGAAAAAGGAGGCAAATAGAGAGGGAGAGGGAGAATAGAGAGAGGGCAAATAGTGGGGGGAGAGGAAAACGAGAGGCAAATGGCAAATAATGTAATGCGGGAGATAAGGGTATGTGATGGGTACTTGGTATGTTGACTTTTACGTAGGCCTCCCCGGCAACGGCGCCAGAAATCCTTCTTGCTACCTCTTGAGCACTGCGTTGGTTTTCCCCGAAGAGGAAGGGATGATGCAGCAAAGTAGCATAAGTATTTCCCACAGTTTTTGAGAACCAATGTATCAATCCAGTAGGAGGCTACGCGCGAGTCCCTCGTACCTGCACAAAACAAATAAATCCTCGCAACCAACGCAAATAGGGGTTGTCAATCCCTATAAGGCCACTTACGAGAGTGAGATCTGATAGATATGATAAGATAATATTTTTGGTATTTTTATGATAAAGATGCAAAGTAAAATAAAAGCAAAGTAAATAGCAAAGGAAATAACTAAGTAGTAGGAGATTGATATGATAAAGATAGACCCGGGGGCCATAGGTTTCACTAGTGGCTTCTCTCGAGAGCATAAGTATTCTACGGTGGGTGAACAAATTACTATTGAGAAATTGTCAGAATTGAGCATAGTTATGAGAATATCTAGGTATGATCATGTATATAGGCATCATGTCCGAGACAAGTAGACCGAATCCTGCCTGCATCTACTACTATTACTCCACTCATCGACCGCTATCCAGCATGCATCTAGAGTATTAAGTTAAAAACAGAGTAACGCCTTAAGCAAGATGACATGATGTAGAGGGATAGACTCATGCAATATGAAGAAAACCCCATCTTGTTATCCTCGATGGCAACAATACAATACATGCCTTGCTGCCCCTACTGTCACTGGGAAAGGACACCGCAAGATTGAACCCAAAGCTAAGCACTTCTCCCATTGCAAGAAAGATCAATCTAGTAGGCCAAACCAAACTGATAATTCGAAGAGACTTGCAAAGATAACCAATCATACATAAAAGAATTCAGAGAAGATTCAAATATTATTCATAGATAGACTTGAGCATAAACCCACAATTCATTGGTCTCAACAAACACACTGCAAAAAGAAGATCACATCGAATAGTTCTCCACAAGAGAGGGGGAGAACATTGTATTGAGATCCAAAAAGA
The DNA here is from genome assembly GCF_003073215.2 of Triticum urartu. Lineage (NCBI taxonomy): Eukaryota > Viridiplantae > Streptophyta > Magnoliopsida > Poales > Poaceae > Triticum > Triticum urartu. Next base: position 253,674,410 of record NC_053026.1, on the reverse strand, counting down.
GAGAAGAAGCCATCTAGCTACTAACTATGGACTCGTAGGTCTGAGGTAAACTACTCACACTTCATCGGAGAGGCTGTGCTGTTGATGTAGAAGACCTCCGTGATTGATGCCCCCTCCGGCGAAGCTTCGGAACAGGCCCCAAGATGGGATCTCATGGATACAGAAAGTTACGGCGGTGGAATTAGGGTTTTGGCTCAGTATTTGATTGTTTGGGGGTACGTAGGTATATATAGGAGGAAGGAGTATGTCGGTGGAGCAACAGGGGGCCCACGAGGGTGGAGGGCGCGCCTGGGGGGTAGGCGCGCCCCCTACCTCGTGGCCTCCTCTTTTCTTTCTTGACGTAGGGTCCAAGTCTCCCTGGTCTTGTTCGTTGAGAAAATCACGTTCCCGAAGGTTTCATTCCGTTTGGACTCCGTTCGATATTCCTTTTCTTCGAAACCCTAAAACAGGCAAAAAAAGGCAATTCTGGGCTGGGCCTCCGGTTAATAGGTTAGTCCCAAACATAATATAAAAGTGGATAATATAGCCCAATAATGTCCAAAACAGTAGATAATATAGCATGGAGCAATCAAAAATTATAGATACGTTGGAGACGTATCAGATCCCCATTGCAAAGGAATCAATAAACCATGGCGTGCCCACAAACATCGAGCTGTTCCAAATAGTAATAATACCACCCGAGGCACCCAGCGAAGGCACAAAGACAAATTTATCAAAGCGCTTGGGGCAGAAAGTTTTAATAAATGCAAGATCAAAAGTTTCATGCTTAGTTTCCTGGATACATAGCACCAAGCAACCGCTAGTATCAATCGCATTTCTAAGAGCCAAAAGTTTACTATCAGAGTTAATACCTCTGATATTCCACGACAACACATTCCAAGATTTGTTGATGGCGAAAGGATAGATCAGTTATCGCCTTCAGACGCCGTCGACTGGCCATCCAGCAACTTCTGAGCAAACAAGTCATCAGGAGCAATCCTGCAGCGAACACCCACCTGTTGTATTTCCTCGATGGAGGTAGGTGGAGGGCAGGGTGTAGCGACAGCTTGCGCAGGAGCAGCAGCACTGGAAACAACTGAAACCGATGGCACCACGCGCGCCCTGACCCACGATCTGGGTTGCTTGTAGTCAGAGACCTGAGTGACCTTGAAACCATCATACTTGGTCGATCTACTGCTTCTTCGGACAACAGTAGTGTCAAGGGGCACTACAACATTGCGCGAGCTAGTAGCAGTAAACTGGGACGTCGAGGTGATACGTCTCCAATTTATCTATAATTTTTGATTGCTCCATGCTATATTATCTACTGTTTTGGACATTATTGGGCTTTATTATCCACTTTTATATTATTTTTGGGACTAACCTATTAACCGGAGGCCCAACCCAGAATTGCTGTTTTTTTGCCTATTTTAGGGTTTCGAAGAAAAGGAATATCAAACGGAGTCCAAACAGAATGAAACCTTCGGGAACGTGATTTTCTCAACGAACAAGACCCAGGAGACTTGGACGCTACGTCAAGACACAAAAGAGGAGGCCACGAGGTAGGGGGCGCGCCTACCCCCCCAGGCGCGCCCTCCACCCTCGTGGGCCCCCTGTTGCTCCACCGATGTACTCCTTCCTCCGATATATACCTACGTACCCCCAAACGATCAAATACGGAGCCAAAACCCTAATTCCTCCACCGCAACTTTCTGTATCCACGAGATCTCATCTTGGGGCCTGTTCCGAAGCTCCGCTGGAGGGGACATCGATCACGGAGGGCTTCTACATCAACACCATAGCCCCTCCGATGAAGTGTGAGTAGTTCACCTGTAACGCCCTCGATGCGGCTATATCTCCCACGTGTCGAAGCACGACTTAGAGGCATAACCGCATTGAAAGCAATGTCGCAAGTGAGGTAATCTTCGCAAACAACCCATGTAATACAATAAGGGAAAAGATACATAGTTGGCTTACAATCGCCACTTCACACAATTACATGAATAAAGCATTACATCATCCAGATACAATCAAGGTCCGACTATGGAACGAAAATAAAAGAAGACTACCCCACATGCTACACAGATCCCCGATCGACCCCAACTGGGCTCCACTACTAATCAACTAGAACGAAACAACATAAAGGACAAGATCTTCATCAAGCTCCTCCTTGAGCTTAGTTGCATCATCTGCACAGTTCAAACGTCATCTGCAAAAGGGACACAACACTCCGGTTTAAAAGGATAAACCAAGAAAAGAACACGATCATGACAAAATGAAAAGATGGGTTAAAGAGAGCAACATCACAAAGCCTCCGGAACAAAATTAAGAATGGAATGGAATGAACAAAGGGAAACAAGATCTTGAGGGAGCACGCTTACAACAAATGCTAGAACGGAGTTGTTGGAAAACCAACAACGAAAAGAATAAGCTTGATACGGTCTTATGGAATACATCTCAAAATATGAGGTGACAACCTGCCACTCACGGGAAAAAGAATTGGGTTGATAAGAACAAGGGGATGAGAAAGTATATCGCACCAGAAAGGATAAATGAAGAACTTGGATCATTTATAAGCACCATAATAGCAACCATCCTTAGGGAAGGCTTAAGGTGAAATGTAACCCAAGATAACTCCAAGGAAGAGATTGATGGCTTTTAATATCCCATTCTTGACCACATGTGAATCATGAAACATGAACTCAAATTATCAAGAATGATATAATACCACCTCTATTGATACGGAAGGAAGAATTGTACTCCGGATTGCAAGATCAAGAAAACTTGATCTCCTTAGAAAAGAATCTCGATGAAAACTTCGAGAAGGAATTAAATCCTTTATGAACCATCATGTAGAACCTCCATGAAGAACTCCGGTAAACAAAATGATGATCAAACGACAAGAAGGATGAAAAGAATAAGATTGAAGCCTTGCAATGATTAGATGAAGCTTTGCGACAAGATAAAGTGAAATCTTGGAACTCCAGAATGAAAGATAAAGCATCTCGAACCGAGAATTTGATGAGCCTTCGGAATAAAGAATTGATCATTTGGGTGAATCCAGAATATGAATTATGTTATGCTCGTCCTTCACCAATTTAGATTGATGACAAGCAACGGATTGGCATACTACTTATTCCCGTAGAAAGGATTAAGATAGATATAGCGCAAACTTGAGACGGTCTTCAACAAGCCATCGGTAGGATTTGGAAAACAACGAATGAGTTGATATGATAACCATGGAATAGAATCTTGAGCAAACCACCATAAGAATTGAAAATGAACAAAGGAAAGATAGAGAAACACCGGGAAGAATTAGAAAATGAATGAAGATGCTTGAGGGAATTTAGATACAAGAGAACGAAGAGATCACGAGCTGATTAGAGAACACTTGAAGGATGCACCGGTAAGAATTGAAAATGAGAGCTGAAAGTTGTAATGAATAATCCCGAAATGATGGCCTTCGGCGAATCAAACTGAAAATACTTTGAATTACTCCGGATGGGTGAAAAGAGCTCTCACAATTGAAAACAATTATGAGAGGAAGGCATCAAGCTAGAATCATGAATCTTGAAGAGAATGGAGAAAGATTAAAGAGAAACTCTTCTTCGGTCTTCAATATCTGGGAATGATGATGAGAAACACCATCAAATTGTTGAGATACTCCGGGATGAAAAATGGAAAGGTTGGACCAACGATGAAAAGAATTTGAAAGGTCTTGGAGACAGGCAATTGACTGATGACAATTCATTCTTACGTCAATTTTGAAATGAATTTGAGAATAACTCCGGTAAAATTAGAAGAGTCAGGTAAGATCCTGGAAAAAGACCTGTGGGTTAGGGCCCACTAAAAAGAAACACCGTAGAACGATTACTTGAAAAGAGAGATTGCACCGGTTGAATTAAATGGCTTGAATGATATAACATCCTCGAAAGAGCTGGAACGAAAGCAGAGTGGAAACACGAATCTTCGAGATATCTTGAGCACTGCGGAACAAATGGATAGCGAGAGGTGAATAATTAAGAAGTGCACCGGCAAGAGAAAACATTTGGAATGAGGAAAAGATATGATCGACAAGGCTTGACTTGAATCCACCGGAGAAGAAAAAGAACGAAGAATGATAAACTAGAAGCTCCGTTAGAATCTTCATGACAATCACCGGATACGAACATTGACTGAAAAGAACGAAGAGACTTCACATGAATAAAATGGATATTTGATTAAGAAAACTGAGTCCTTGAAGAAAAAGGGTGGGAGGGTGGGAAAACAAAGACAACTTGGAGACGAATGAAACAAACACCGTTGAGAAGAACTGATACTTGATCAAGCGGATGTTGAAAACGATCGGATTCACTTGAAGAGAAACACACCGATTGAAAAGGATTGACATGACAATCTCAATGAACAAGAAGGATTAGTATTCACATAGAAATATGAGAACACCACTTAGAAAAAGGTATGGAATCAACACTTGACATTGAAGCAACTCGAATACCATAACTCAAAACAACAAAGGATTGGCTTGCGGAAAGCCGGAACAAACATATGATAGAGATTTCGTCCGAAGTTTTCGTGGTGGGGCCTACATGGGCTCGATCGTACAGCACCATCATGTACAAGGCAGTGCACATGACATACGAAGCGTCCCCGAGTCGGCATAGCCAAGGACTCTTTAAGACACAACGAGACCATTGTAAAACCAACCGTGAATAGGCGGACCACTAGACGTCGAACCCCAATTTCATATCATACATCTGTCGGAAAGATATCCTAGGAGCTACTTGAATTCCCACTTATAAACTCCCGAAACTTTCCGGTTATGCAATCAAGTGTTGGGGATACAGGGGAAGCATAATATCCCACCCAAATCTAGCAAATCCTACATCCAGCTGTATCCATCCTTCAACACATAACCAAGAAACCTTCGGAAATCATTTACCTCAACCTTCGAAAAGCATCCGTTATACGAGTTATGGCAATACTCCCGAACTCCCGCCCCAGTACTGGGTGGCGTCGAGGTTATCTCACCAACAACTACATAAAAGAGATTTTCGATGTCGGCAAAACTAAACTCAAGTATTCTGGAACTGCAACGATAAAATTGTGACGACAACACCTCGGAGCTCAACTCCCCGGGACACTGCCACAACCCCTAAATGACAGGAGGCACCAAGAACAATGTTCTCGTCACAAAACCATCGGAACGATTCTAAGATACCCGCGTGATCCTAAATTTTTTTTAGTGAAATTTGAGAAGAGAAGAGTCAAAACTCTACGTCAGGATGCCTCACCAGAGCGATGAAGGGACTGGGGAGTAAATAGAATTCCTAACTCTCCGATATATAATTCCTAAATGACTCAAAACATTTTTCTAGACTCAACAACACCAACAATTCGATCAAGCAGGGGGCTCCTAAGGTCGGGGAAGGCTCTGATTACCAACTTGTAACGCCCTCGATGCGGCTATATCTCCCACGTGTCGAAGCATGACTTAGAGGCATAACCGCATTGAAAGCAATGTCGCAAGTGAGGTAATCTTCGCAAACAACCCATGTAATACGATAAGGGAAATGATACGTAGTTGGCTTACAATCGCCACTTCACACAATTACATGAATAAAGCATTACATCATCCAGATACAATCAAGGTCCGACTACGGAACGAAAATAAAAGAAGACTACCCCACATGCTACACAGATCCCCGATCGACCCCAACTGGGCTCCACTAATGATCAACTAGAACGAAACAACATAAAGGACAAGATCTTCATCGAGCTCCTCCTTGAGCTTAGTTGCGTCATCTGCACAGTTCAACGGCACCTGCAAGCTGGTTTTGGAAGTATCTGTGAGTCACAGGGACTCAGCAATCTCACACCCTCGCGATCAAGACTATTTAAGCTTATGGGTAAGGTAAAGGTATGAGGTGGAGCTGCAGCAAGCGACTAGCATATATGGTGGCTAACATACGCAAAAGAGAGCGAGAAGAGAAGGCAAAGCACGATCGAACAACTATGATCAAGAAGTGATCCTAGAACAACCTACGTCAAGAATTACTCCAACACCGTGTTCACTTCCCGGACCCCGCCGAGAAGAGACCATCACGGTTACACACGCGGTTGATGTATTTTAATTAAGGTCAACTTCAGGTTTTCTACAACCGGACATTAACAAATTCCCATCTGCCCATAACCGCGGGCACGACTTTCAAAAGTTCAAATCCCTGCAGGGGTGTCCCAACTTAGCCCATCACAAGCTCTCACGGTCAACGAAGGATATTCCTTCTAGCGGGAAGACCCGATTAGGCTCGGAATCCCGGTTACAAGACATTTCGACAATGGTAAAACAAGACCAGCAAAGCCACCCGAATGTGCCGACAAATCCCGATAGGAGTTGCACATATCTCGTTCTCAGGGCACACCGGATTGTCCAAGGTTCTGGTAGGCCAGCCCAGAGTTGCCCCCGGTGGCCACCGGCAGCTGACAGGTTGGACCAACACTCAGAGGAGCACTGGCCCGAGGGTTTAATAAAGATGACCCTTGGGCAGGCCTACCCAAGGGAAAGAAAAGGCTAGGTGGCGAATGGTAAAACCAATGTTGGGCATTGCTGGAGGAGTTTTATTCAAGGCGAACTGTCAAGGGGTTCCCATTATAACCCAACCGCGTAAGGAACGCAAAATCAGGGAACATAACACCGATATGACAGAAACTAGGGCGGCAAGAGTGGAACAAAACACCAGGCATAAGGCCGAGCCTTCCACCCTTTACCAAGTATATAGATGCATTAATGAAATAAGAGATATTGTGATATCCCAACAAAAAAATCCATGTTCCAAACATGGAACAAGCTCCAATCTTCACCTGCAACTAACAACGCTATAAGAGGGGTTGAGCAAGCGGTAACATAGCCAAACAACGGTTTGCTAGGACAAGGTGGTTAGAGGCTTGGCTTAACAATATGGGAGGCATGATAAGCAACTGGTAGGTATCGCAGCATAGGCATAGCAAAAGAGCGAGCAACTAAGCAAGCAAAGATAGAAGTGATTTCGAGGGTATGGTCATCTTGCCTGAAATCCCGCAAGGAAGAAGAACGAGTCCATGAAGAAGACAAACAGACGTAGTCGAACGGGTCCTCACAAACACGACGTTACCGGATTACCGAGAAGAAGTACACAGGAAAGAAAGCAAACAACATAGTAAACAACCATCACATCAACATGGCATGATGCACAACCAAGTATGATGCATGTCTGGTTTAAATATGCATGGCATGGCAAAGGGCACAAACAAAACTACAAGTTGAGTGGAGCTCAATATGCAACGAGTTGCATATTGACGGAACACCACATCAATTATTTAGTTCTCTCTCGTTTATGTACCCAACAATATTAAATGTTGTTAAACATGGCAAGAGGTGAAACATGAGTAAAATACACGATTAGGCATTTTAAATGAGGCCGGAAACATCAAACAACAATTCCGCTAAATCCTCATGTGCATTTAGCAATTTAATGCAAACAACAATTTTAACCATCTAAATGTTATAAACATGATGTGGATGACATGTGCAAGTTTATGCCATTTTTATTAAAAGTTGACAAGAGCATTATGAAGCATTTGTCACCGTGGTGGAAAGGAAAGGGGTGCCACGGCGACGAATACGAAAATGATGCCACGGCAACATATCGGTTATCCGGTAGCCCACGGGGATACCAGTGCAAAAGGAAGTGACGGGAGCGTGTCATGCAATGATGGTGGGGTGCTCCCGATTACCGGGTTCCCACATGTCGGTGGCAAGGCGAAAGAGGGGCAACGTGCACCGAACAACTCCAACACGGAGCAAACACGAGCATTTCATACAACATATGTATTCGGTCCACGGGTCATCGTCTCGGCGGTTATACCTTCGAAGGGTGCATTCTCGGAGCGGTCCCGGGTTCGGTGCAAAGTAGAGGAAGTATATGTTCTCGCGACGGTGGTTGTACACGGTCGTCGTGGAAGTAGTTGTTCACGGGTCGTTGTGGGAAGTTGTCCTTCTTGCGAACTTGTCGGATCCACGGCGACGGTAGTTGTTCCCGACGCTTGTGACCCGCGGTTCTTCGGGCAACGGTGGTCGTACATGCCCGTAGATGTTCGGGTCATCACCGTTCGTAGCCAAAGAAGTTGAACTTGACGAAACCCTCGGCGACAGTAGTAGTGGATGTCGTCGGCATCGTGGTACTTGGCGATATCCATGCGTAGAGGTACTTTGCGGTTTCGACGACGGTCATACATGTTTTCGTAGATGAACTTGACTGATCCGAGGGATCTGGGTGTCGCGGTACTTGGCGAAAAACACGTCGAGGGTACTTGTACTCGCATCATCGTGGAAGTAGTCGTCCGGGCTCCCGTGTGGACTTGCCGGTCTTGGTCTCCACGGCGTAGTTGTACAAAAGCATTGTCGGAACTTGGGTGAATCCCGAGGCGTGCACGGCTAGTAGAGGAACTTGACGCATCTAAACGAAGCAACAAAATAGGCCTCGGTTCTTGGTGGTCAACGAAGGGAGGCGGCCGACGAAGTAGCAGCAGGGTGCGCACACTGGCAGCGGCATCCACAAGCAGAGGCACAACGCTGGTCGTGGGCACCGGCGGCAACCGGACACGGGAGGCAGCAGAACGGGACAGCGAAGAAGCAGCTGCAGCGAGGCAGCGGCGCGGTGGTGAGCTCGCAGGGCGAGGACGGCGACGAGCTTGGCGCATCCGGAGGTAGGTACGAGGCTTGACCGGAGCGACGGCCTGGTTCCATGGCGTTGGAGCAAGGAGGGAAGAGGCCGACGCGGGAGGAAGGAGGCGCGCTGGGGAGGAGCCACGGCGCCTGGGCGACGCAGGTGGCCTCCGGCGGCACCGGATCGAAGGCGGAGGAGGATGTGGGACGCCGGATCGGGAGGCGGCAGCTGCTTTCGTCTCTGGCGGTGTGAGCATGGAACGAGAGAGAGGGCGAGGGAGGAGATGAACGAGGGAAGTGAGTGGCTGCGAGGGAGAGATGGGATCAAAGGAGATGGGGATCGGGATGCGGTTCCCTGGCGGCGTGAGGGAACGATGGGCACGAGGGAAGAGGAGGATCAGGCTAGGGAACAAGAGGGAGATAGGCTAGGGTTCGCTCGGGCCTTAGCTATGGGCCGGTGCTGGAGTTTGTGAGGCCCAGGTGGGTAGCGGGGAGAGATGGGCCTAGTGGAGAGGGAGGCGGCGCCTAGGGAGACTGGTGGCTGGGCCTTAGGCCTAGGCCGGGCTTCTCTCTCTCTCTCTCTCTCTTTTCTCTTATATCCTTTAGAAGAAAAGAAAATCGAGAGAGGGAAAAGAAGGAGAGGGTTAGGAAAGGATTTTGCGCATAGGGATAATTTCCCCGGACTTGTAAAAATGAGCTTGATCCCGTAAAATAGAAGTGGGCACGCGGTTGAAGTTGAATTCAAACTCATTCGAAATTAATTCCAAATGATTTGAATAGGAAGTGAGGTTTGGGAAGGTCCAAAAATGTTGAGACTTTTGGAGGATCCTCAAAAAAAGAAGAAAGAATTTTCGGCAAGGTTTGGAGATCAACTCGAAGCAGAAAGGCATGGGATTATCTGCACGTGTGTTATGGGTGATTCCAAATTATTGGAATATAATTTATATAGCTCCCTAAAATATTGGGAGAATATGTTTTAAAGAGTAATCACCATAGTGAATATCCCTCATTTTAAATGGACCGAAGATCCATGCAATTTATTTAGTTGAGTTGCAAAAGATTTATGAGATGATGGCATGATGACATGACGCGACGCAAAAAAAAGGGCGGCACAAATGAAACACACGGTGAAACCCGAAACATATGGAAGTCTTCTCGAGCATCGGTCTCAGGCGTCACAACACCTCAGACCTACGGGTCCATAGTTAGTAGCTAGATGGCTTCTTCTCTCTTTTTGAGTCTCAATACAATGTTCTCCCCCTCTCTTGTGGAGAACTATTCGATGTAATCTTCTTTTTGTGGTGTGTTTGTTGAGACCGATGAATTGTGGGTTTATGATCAAGTCTATCTATGAACAATATTTGAATCTTCTCTGAATTCTTTTATGTATGATTGGTTATCTTTGCAAGTCTCTTCGAATTATCAGTTTGATTTGGCCTACTAGATTGATCTTTCTTGCAATGGGAGAAGTGCTTAGCTTTGGGTTCAATCTTGCGGTGTCCTTTCCCAGTGACAGTAGGGGCAGCAAGGCACGCATTGTATTGTTGCCATCGAGGATAACAAGATGGGGTTTTCATCATATTACATGAGTTTATCCCTCTACATCATGTCATCTTGCTTAAGGCGTTACTCTATTTTCATTAACTTAATACTCTAGATGCATGCTGGATAGCGGTCGAGATGCAGGCAGGAGTTGGTCTACTTGTCTCGGACGTGATGCCTATATACATGATCATGCCTAGATATTCTCATAACTATGCTCAATTCTGTCAATTGCTCAACAATAATTTGTTCACCCACCGTAGAATACTTATGCTCTCAAGAGAAGCCACTAGTGAAGCCTATGGCCCCCGGGTCTATCTTCATCATATTAATCTCCTACTACTTAGTTATTCCTTTCCTTTGCTTTTACTTTACTTTGCATCTTTATCACAAAAATACCAAAAATATTATCTTATCATATCTATCAGATCTCACTCTCGTAAGTGGCCGTGTAGGGATTGACAACCCCTTATCGCGTTGGTTGCGAGGATTTATTTGTTTTGTGCAGGTGCGAGGGACTCGCACGTAGCCTCCTACTGGATTGATACTTTGGTTCTCAAAAACTGAGGGGAAATACTTACGCTACTTTGCTACATCATCCCTTCCTCTTCGGGGAAAACCAACGCAGTGCTCAAGAGGTAGCAAGAAGGATTTCTGGCACCGTTGCCGGGGAGGTCTACGCAAAAGTCAATATACCAAGTACCCATCACATACCCTTATCTCCCGCATTACATTATTTGCCATTTGCCTCTTGTTTTCCTCTCCCCCACTTCACCCTTGCCGTTTTATTCGCCCTCTCTCTCTATCCTCCCTCTCTTTCTCTTTTTGCCTCTTTTTGCCCGCTTGCTTTTTGCTTGTGCGTTAGTTTGTTTGCTTATCGTTATGGCTAGTCCCTTATCTTCTCCGTTGTCCCCTGAGTTCGAAATCTTTCACTTCAAACAAAGGCTAGGAGAAAACTTAAAAGATGCCTGGTTGAGAATAATGGAGTCTTATCGTAATTGTACCTCTGAAATAAACCTGAGAATTTTGCTTCGCAATTTTTATGTTGGATTAAATATGTCTCATAGACAACTCTTGGATTGTGTTGCCAAAGGCAATTTTATTGAAATCGATCCCCATATTGCGCTTGAAATTATAGAAGGAATAGTGGGAACACTACCTCAACAAAAGGGACCTCATCCTACTCAGGAAGAGACGCAAGTTTTTGAAAAAATTTGTGAAGTTACTAAATTTTTACAGAAGTCTCTTGAACCTCTTAAGAACATTAGTGGAAATATTCACCGCATGAATATGTTGATTACCCTTTGTAATAAGCGGTTGGATTCGTTAGATCTAAAAATTTCAGAATATGAAGCGAAACATAAAGAACCTCCCGGATTCGAGATTGATTCCACTAAAAATTTGAAAACCAAAGATGGCAATACCTAGATCTATCCTTGCTTATTATGCCTAGCTAGGGACGTTAAACAATAGCGCTTGTTGGGAGGCAACCAAATTTTATTTTTATTCCTTGCTTTTTGCTCCTGTTTAGTAATAAATAATTTATCTAGACTCTGTTTTGGTTGTGTTTTTTGTGTTTAATTAGTGTTTGTGCCAAGTAGAACCATTGGGAAGACTTGGGGAAAGTCTTGTTATACTTGCTGTAAAAAACAGAAACTTTAGCGCTCACGAGAACTGCTGCCATTTTCATTTGGAAAGTGATATTTAGTTAATTATTTTTGCATATGATTAATAGATAAATCCCCCACGTCCAGAAGTTTATTTTAGAATTTTTGGGGTTCCAGATCTTGCGCTAGCTACAGATTACCACAGACTGTTCTGTTTTTGACTGATTCTGTTTTTCGTGTGTTGTTTGCTTATTTTGATGAATCTATGGCTAGTAAAATAGTTTATAAACCATAGAGAAGTTGGAATACAGTAGATTTCCATAGCCATTCCGAGATATATTGCCATGCAACTTTCCACCATTCCGTTTATCATGACATATTCATCATTGTCATATTGCTTAGCATGATCATGTAGTTGACATAGTATTTCTGGCAAAGCCACCATTCATAATTCTTTCATACATGTCACTCTTGGTTCATTGCATATCCCGGTACACCGCCAGAGGCATTCATATAGAGTCCTACTTTGTTCTAGTATCGAGGTGTAATCATTGAGTTGTAAATAAATAGAAGTGTGATGATCATCATTTTCTAGAGCATTATCCCAAGTGAGGAATTAAAAAAATGAGAGAAAAAGAGAGAAGGCACAATGTTACTATCCTTTGCCACACTTGTGCTTCAAAGTAGCACCATAATCTTCATGATAGAGAGTCTCTTGTTTTGTCACTTTCATATACTAGTGGGAATTTTCATTATAGAACTTGGCTTGTATATTCCAACAATGGGCCTCCTCAAGTTCCCTAGGTCTCCGTGAGCAAGCAAGTTGGATGCACACCCACTTAGTTTCTTTTGTTGAGCTTTCATACATTTATAGCTCTAGTGCATCCGTTGCATGGCAATCCCTACTCCTTGCATTAACATCAATCGGTGGGCATCTCCATAGCCCATTGATTAGCCTCGTTGATGTGAGACTTTCTCCTTTTTTGCCTTCTCCACATAACCCCCCTCATTATATTATATTCCACCCATAGTGTTATGTCCATGGCTCACGCTCATATATTGCGTGAAAATTTATAGGTTTGAGATTACTAAAGTGTGAAACAATTGCTTGGCTTGTCATCGGGGTTGTGCATGATGAGAGCATTCTTGTGAGACGAAAATGGAGCATGACTAAACTATATGATTTTCTAGGGATGAACTTTCTTTGGCCATGTTATTTTGAGAAGACATAATTGCTTTGTTAGTATGCTTGAAGTATTATTATTTTTATGTCAATATAAACTTTTGTCTTGAATCTTTCGGATCTGAATATTCATACCACAATTAAGAAGAATTACATTAAAATTATGCCAAGTAGCACTCCGCATCAAAAATTCTGTTTTTTATCATTTACCTACTCGAGGACGAGCATGAATTAAGCTTGGGGATGCTTGATACGTCTCCAACGTATCTATAATTTTTGATTGCTCCATGCTATATTATCTACTGTTTTGGACATTATTGGGCTTTATTATCCACTTTTATATTATTTTTGGGACTAACCTATTAACCGGAGGCCCAGCCCAGAATTGCTGTTTTTTGCTTATTTTAGGGTTTCGAAGAAAAGGAATATCAAACGGAGTCCAAACGGAATGAAACCTTCGGGAACGTGATTTTCTGAACGAACAAGACCCAGGAGACTTGGACCCTACATGAAGACACAAAAGAGGAGGCCACGAGGTAGGGGGCGCGCCTACCCCCCAGGCGCGCCCTCCACCCTCGTGGGCCCCTTGTTGCTCCACCGACGTACTCCTTCCTCCTATATATACCTATGTACCCCCAAACGATCAGATACAGACCCAAAACCCTAATTCCACCGCTGCAACTTTCTGTATCCATGAGATCCCATCTTGGGGCCTGTTCCGGAGCTCCGCCGGAGGGGGCATCGATCACGGAGGGCTTCTACATCAACACCATAGCCCCTCCGATGAAGTGTGCACTACAAAAAAATACACTTCCGTGATGATACGTGTTTGTCACAGTAGGTTGCATTTTCTGTCATGCATGTACACCCATGACGATTTTATGACAGAATCAAGATAGTCATACCCGTGCTGTCGTAGAAGTGTTCCATGACATTACCAAAATTATCATCACGAAAGTGTCCACTTCCATGACGATAAATCCCGCGTCACAAAAGTGCTTTCGTCAAGGGTGACCGAGACGTGGCATCCACCATAACGGAACACTGTTAAGCTATCGGGTCGGGTTTTGGATCCGATAACCCGTTAACAGCCCCGACCAATGGGGATTTTCCACGTGTAAAATCATCATTGGCTGGAGGAAACACGTGTCGGCTCATCGTTGGGACAGATGTGATCCACTCATTGGATAGAAGGCGCCTATGATACGTCGACACATGGCACGGCCCAATAGAGGCCCATTCTTGTGAAAAGGCTGGCCCATTTGACTTGGTCAAAAGGTGGCGGGCCGGCCCATGTAAAGCCAGTTAACGGCCTGTTCGCATATAGCCCATTTATAGCCCGCTAACCCAAGGCCCATTACGCCCTATCCGAATTAGGCCCAGTAGCGTCATCTGGGCCACCCAATATGATTCCAGCCCGTTTTCACTTCTGGCCCATGAAGTCTTTCAGACCATATGAGGCCTGTCGTGGATTTGTCACGGCAGATGTCCTTAGTGTCAGGACTTAGTCGCGAGGCCAACGCATCTATGTGGTAGCTTGAGAGGGGTTGAGTGGGACGAGAGACGCAGGGCAGATCAACGCACAAGACAAGGATTTAGACAGCTTCGGGCCCCGGGAAACATCATCCGGTAATAGCCCTACATGCTGTTTGTGGCTAGGTCTCATTATCATCACGAGGGAGACGCCGTAAACTGGCTCTGTGTCTAGCCCTAGAGATTGTTTCTTGCTTGTAGCTTCTCCCTCTTTGGGGAGCCCTGCCCCTCCTTATATATGTTGAAGGGGCGGTTTACATGACTAGTCCTAGTTGGATTAGGATTACTCTATTACAAGTGGAGTCCTAGTCTTGCTTCCTTTGTAAGGGAATATTCCTTGTGCTTTCCTCATAAACCGGCCCACCATTAAATGTGAACCGGCCTTCTGGGCCATGGGCCTCGTCATCCATCTGACCCGCCCGCCGGGTTACTAATGAACCGCCAAGACCGGGCGGGTAGCCCGTGAACCGCCAAGCTCCGGGCGGGTTACAAGTGAGTCATCTAGTCCGGCTGGGTTATACTTCCGGCCGGTTTACGCCACGGGGTATATCCCCGACATTAGCCCCCAGTTTAATTTGTATTTATCCATATTAAACTGATCCTGTAAAATAAACACAAGAACAAACTTGACAGGTTGTGCTCCGGGTTAAGAATTCTTGTAAACCGGCACTTGATCATCCTTAAGTCCTTGTCATTTCCTCCTTCTAGAAAATCTAGGTCAATAAGCCAGCATCATACTCAATTTGCTGACATTGGTTTCTCACAGAAAAATATTGTGAAGAATAATCCACTTGAGTCGGCTTCCAAAGCGCCGATTTAAGAAATATTGGTCTTGAAATATTCATCTGATATTCAGCCGGTTTGAAGATGTAAAAACTTGCCGGTTTAACATTACCAAAATGGCCGGGTTATAAAAACTGATGATCCCGGATTATGACCATTTATAGACGCCGGGTTATGATTGTTGCCAATGCCGGATCACACAATTAATCTTCCTGATTTGCCAAAAACTGAGAATTTGAAGATGTTCCTCCTTTATATGCATATTACCTGTAGCCCCCAAGTCTTAAGAGGAGAACATAATGATAGCTTAAGACTTGTGTCAATATAAATGTTGCAACCTTGAAGAAATCCAGATTGTTCATCTCAGTTACTAGTCACAACTGAATATTCCACATATGTAGCCCCCAAGTGCCGGGTTGTTATGCTTGCAGCAACCTGGGACTTGTAATTGCCTTATACTCATAAAAACTTCAACCAATGTAGCCCCCAAGGGCCAGGTCATTATGCAATAATGAGCAGGGACTTTGTAAATATGATCATATAGATTTGAACAGCAACGTGTAGCCCCCAAGGGTCGGGTCATTATGCAATAATGAGCAGGGACTATGTAGATATGATCATGTATACTTGAATTGTTGACAGGAGCAATTGGTAGCCCCCAAGGGCCGGCTCATTATGATATGATGAGTCAGGTCTTCAATAAGATGAGCAAAAAATGACTTTGCATTAGCCCCCAAGGTTCATGGTGCATGCTCGCAGCGACATGCGACTTGCATATTTGATATAATCTCAACTTTGAATAATGTAGCCCCCAAGTGCCGGGTCGCGAGCCTGCAGCGACTTGGGACTATTCCTTCCATTGCAGAATAAATCATATTCATATCCATTGCGCTAAAGCGACTTTGAAAACCTCAATCATAATATTAATAACCATAAAAATCCAGCCATGTTGGCTATTTGAATAATATAATCCAATGATTTATAAGCGCATGATTCCAATGGCGCAATCCAAATATATACTGGTGACTTATAGTCCAAAGCCAGGCCGGTTTAATAAACACCAGATAATTTATCATCATACTGGCGACATATAGTCGAAAGCCAGGCTGGTTTAAGAAACGCCGGTGATTTATAATCATGCTTTATTCACCTGTTTCTGCATACAACAAGTTTAAAGTGTCCTGGCGGTTTACCGCCGGACGGGTCATAATGCCCAACATATAACCTGGGTTTATAACCAAGGCTGCACTTAAGAATAATCAAATATGAAATATATCATACCTGTGACATTGAATCACATCGTTGGTTTACCAACCTTTTGTAGTAAAGGTAATAACACAAATTTTGAGTACTGATAACTCCTTCCATATTGTGCCGGTTTATGATAAACCGTACCGGGTTGTGATAAACACTGGATTAACCATATATAATACTGGCGACTTATAGTCGAAACCAGACCGGGTTAATAATCGCCGGATTATAATTAGTCATGCACTGACAACTTGTAGTTGAAAGTCAAGCCGGGTTAATGAACGCCGGTTTACTCCATAATAAGATGGTAACATAAAATCAAACCGGGCAGATAGTATCCGGATTAAGATTTGACCATGTTCCACCAATTTGTAATTGACAGTCGAACCGGATTAACAATGTCGGTTTAAAAACGCAACAGAAGTAAAAGGTCTTTAGCAAAAAAGAACAGAATTCAAGCAAAGGCAAAGATAAATCATTTCCAAATGAGGCTTTAAGCCGATCAAGAGGCGTTACCATGGTCGGACACGACCAAGCCCCCAACAGGCGTAGCTATGGTTTGAGTCAGCCAGGTCCCCAAATGATGCGTTGGCATTACGCCCATCAAGAGGTGTGGCGATGGTTCGGGTTCGACCAAAGCCCCCAAGTGATGCTGTGGCACTAGGCCGATCAAGAGGCGTGACTATGGTTCAGACATGACCAAGTCCCCAAGTGATGCGTTGGCATTACGCCGATCAAGAGGTGTAGCGATGGTTCGGGTTCGACCAAAGCTCACAAGTGATGCTGTGGCACTAGGCCGATCAAGAGGCGTGACTATGGTTCAGACATGACCAAGTCCCCAAGTGACGTTGTGGCTTTTCGCCTACCAAATGGCGTTGCTATGGCTCAGACGCGACCAAGCCCCCAAGTGATATTATGGTATTGCACCGATCAAGAGGTGTAGCTATGGTTCGGATACGACCAAGCCCCCAAGTGATCAATAATATGATAAGCCAATAAGGCATGATACCCATGTTTGAACCGCGCATCATGGCAGCAGGTCCTCTTTGGCACCTTTTAACTTTTTGCAAGAGATAAAATCTTTCTTGAACCGGGATTTTGAACCGGATATTAGGAGCTTCAAAGCTTTGTGGGAGACATCTTTCCCTTGAACCGGGTCGTAAACCAGATATTAAGAGCTTCAGTGAGACTGACTTCCCTTGAGCCGGATTTTAAACCGGAATTCTTTCTGATGACCCGGAACTTCTTTATTGAGCCGAGATTTTGTAACTGTCATATACTTTCTAAGCCAGAAATTTTCTGACGGCCTTTAAATTTTCATCAATATAAAAGTACCCTCCGAGACCGGGTTATCTTTTCCTCCATCGTCCTGAGGTTCTTAAATTTGCTGAAACCGGCAAGATTTGCTGACTCATGTCATCGTAGCCCCCGAGTCTCAAGGTGACTCGAGGAGTTGGCTTGAGATTCTCCATATTTGACCGTGATATAATCCAGCATAACTTGTATATCATTGGTGTTGATAACACGATGTGAATCCACAGAAGGTTGAGGTGACTGGGGCGGGTTGTAAATGATCCCGTATGAGCCGTGTCAGCAACTCGGCCAATGGTTCCTTCCAACTGGTGATTTGAAGTTAACCAAACTGTAGTGGCGGCGATTTGTGCGCCTGCCCATTGAACCACCCAGTGCAGATGGTGGTTGATAGTGTATGATAATTTGCCTCCATTTTGTTGAAAGAAAAAACGGGCTACCCAAGCTGTGACTTGCTCATACTCAATAAACATCTCATGTAGACAGGTGCAGCCCGGTATGTTGATGTAGACCAGGCCGCGAGAGACGAACGACAAGGACGACCGCAACATCAGAGGCAGCTCGGACAGATGAGTCGGCCACGGCATTGTAAGCCGGTGCGGACGGGGAAGATCGGCACCGGTGTCGTAAACTGGCTTGGACGGGCGAGTTAATCGCGGGCGCGGTCCCGGCAAGCTGATGTAAACCGGGCCACAGGGACGACGACCTTCTCACGTTCATTCACCGGATGGTAGGACACGGACGAAACACCAGTGCAGAACGTTGCTAGCGCGTGCTCCGTGCCTGTAACATAGCGCCTCATTTGTAATGAACAATTGTCCTGCATAAACAGTATTGCAGACCAAGGCAAAGATAAACTGCTCTTTGACATGTGCTAATAAAATATATTTTAGATGGATATCACCTGATGTGTTTAGGCCGGAAATAACCCGCCATGAAGTTGATGATAACTGTATGAAGCTGCAATTAATCACGGGTGAACCGGCCGCAGTGTGGTAAACCGGTGCGGACGGGTGAGTCGGCCGTGATGTTTGTAAACCGGCGCAGACAATGAGTCGGCCGCATGCGTGGACGGATGTAAACCGAACAGTGGGGGCGGCGATTTGCATGTGTATCCGTCGAGCAGCATGGCCCGGAAGAATGCCACTGCAAAACTATGCTGGCACGCGCTCCATGTCCGCGGTATAACAATACCTTTGTCATAAATAATTATC
The DNA here is from genome assembly GCF_003073215.2 of Triticum urartu. Taxonomy (NCBI): domain Eukaryota; kingdom Viridiplantae; phylum Streptophyta; class Magnoliopsida; order Poales; family Poaceae; genus Triticum; species Triticum urartu. Next base: position 253,655,306 of record NC_053026.1, on the reverse strand, counting down.
CTGCATAAAAACATTGCAGCAAAGATAAATTGTTCTTTGACAAAAAACAATATGTGTTAAAAGTAGACTCGGATGGATATCACCTGATTTGTCCGGACGACAAATGATCCGTGCGCAGGGTAGAATTTGATCAGACCAAATATCAGTGTAGATGTGCCAGTATTTTAGTCTTCATGGAGTACTACCAGTACACCTAATTGATTCCTTGACCATGCGATCCTTCTAGCGCCACGTGATACTAGTACTATAATACTAGTTGCTTTTGCTTCTGTCTTCTTATGAGAAAAATGGTGGTTCTCGTGGCTGACTTGACCATCAAAGTAGCATAGCATTTTCCTTTGATCTTTGTTTTGTTTCCAACAGCAGTTTTGAGGCTAGTTTTGACATTGTAGTTCAACGAGCTACGGCCGAAGCACGCATGGCACCGGCGATTCAGAAGTGAAAACAAGCAACGGCACAGACGGCTCAGAAGCAGCAACTCAAGGTCACGATAGCAGCTCAAGGCGTCATTGCCGCGGCAGTGGAGAAGCGCTGGTGAACCGGCGGGTTGAGGCAAACACCTTGGATGCGTCAGACGGCTCATCACTGCGGACACGAGTTCGCGCGGTGGCGGCCCGGAGTAGAACTTTGGCGACCGACTTGATGGCGCGAGAGGCAACCAGGGCCGGAGCAGGCGAAGTATGAAGGCGACTCCGGAGTAGTGAGGCTCGACGGTGACTCTCCAGCGGCAGCTTGATGCAGGACGGTCCGGAGGGCGACCGGGCGGCTCATGGCGTTGTGCGGAAGTGAAGGCCAAGGCAACGGCAGAGGCGGACGACCACGAGGCCATGTGGGCAGGACGGACGTGGCCTGGGCAGCAACGACGGACGCCGGCAGCTTTATCACACGGCCGCGGGGACCGGGGCGCGGCAACAGAGGTGGCTGCTCGACCCGGCCACAGCGGAGACAGCAAGACCCCAGGGCGACTCGACGTTTCGGCAAAGCAGCTTGGTGATGGCGACTTGTGGCGGCAGAGACGGCTCAAAGCGCAGCAGCAGCGACCAGCGGCCGGAGGCGAGGTCAGCGACCCGGCGGCTCACAGCTACGGGATCACCGGTTTGAGACGAGGCGGGGGCGGCCTCGGAAGCGAAGACGACTTTGGCAGAGGTATCAGTTGACTAGTGCCTTCACACGTCATAATAGATGATGGAGTAGTAGTTGATGATTGGATTTTGGTCTTCATGCACAAAGAAGCAGCGACAGATTTGATGCTTTGCCTCGGGACTTGACCCCCTCGTGACCTCCTGCTACTATGGACGCTACGTACCGAACAACTACTGCAACGCGGCGGAACGGTACGGACGACCGCGACTACGGCAACTCCGCGGAACCTGTAGTCGGATGGATCTTGAACTCCGGTCGGCCTCGGATTCGTGCAGAAGATCTTGCCTCGGACTCGGCGGATTGAGACGACGCGACGGTGATGCACACCACCCTAGTTTTTTCCTTGAACGCCAATCTCACAAATTGCACGTCTTCCAAATAGGTTCTTCATCCAGAAATTCATGAATTTCTCGAACCCTTAGACAAATCCCTCCAAGAACTCAACACCACCGTGCGCAGGCCCCACGGTGGGCGCCAACTGTCGTGGATTTGTCACAGCAGATGTCCTTAGTGTCAGGACTTAGTCGCGAGGCCAACGCATCTATGTGGTAGCTTGAGAGGGGTTGAGTGGGACGAGAGACGCAGGGCGGATCAACGCACAAGACAAGGATTTAGACAGCTTCGGGCCCCGGGAAACATCATCCAATAATAGCCCTACATGCTGTTTGTGTCTAGGTCTCATTATCATCACGAGGGAGACGCCGTAAACCGGCTCTGTGTCTAGCCCTAGAGATTGTTTCTTGCTTGTAGCTTCTCCCTCTTTGGGGAGCCCGGCCCCTCCTTATATATGTTGAAGGGGCGGTTTACATGACTAGTCCTAGTTGGATTAGGATTACTCTATTACAAGTGGAGTCCTAGTCTTGCTTCCTTTGTAAGGGAATATTCCTTGTGCTTTCCTCATAAACCGGCCCACCATTAAATGTGAACCGGCCTTCTGGGCCATGGGCCTCGTCATCCATCTGACCCGCCCGCCGGGTTACTAATGAACCGCCAAGACCGGGCAGGTAGCCCGTGAACCGCCAAGCTCCGGGCGGGTTACAAGTGAGTCGTCCAGTCCGTCCGGGTTATACTTCCGGCCGGTTTACGCCACGGGGTATATCCCCGACAAGGCCCTATGTAACTCTTGGCCTATTAATGGACCGTGGTGAAACTGGCCCGTAATGAACAGTGTATCACTTTACACCCATTAACGGCCCGTGGTGAAATTGGCCTGTAATGAACAATGTATCACTTTATACCCATTAACGGCCCGCTATTCCGTTCGGCCGTTTCCAGCCCATGTTATCTTTCGGCCTTCTCAGAGCCCATTTATTCTTGGGCTCATTTCGAGCATTCGTTTACTTATGGCCCGTTACTGTCATTTTCTGCTTGTGGGCCAAATTCAGCCCGTGGTTATAGTCAGCCTGTTTGTGGTCTGTTAATACGTTGGGCCGTTTTCATAGCGTCATCAAATACGGCCTATTAACGATGGCCCGTTATGGTCGGCCCATGAACGGACGATTTCAACTCTAGCCCGTTTACGGCCATAATGCGGCCTGTTATTGGCCCATGTTTGGCCAATCAATCATACTGCCCGTATAAGGCCCATTGATGATACGACCTGTAGAAGGCCCACTGTTTCTACGGCCCGTTGGAGGCCCAGTGTCACTACAGTAAATATTAGCCCATGGTTATTGTGGCCTAGTTTTAAAAAATAGGTTATTGCAGCCACTAGCAAACTGCGGAAAAAGAACTGCAATGACTACAAGCAAACAAATAAACAAGACAACAAGGAAATAAATAAGAAAGCAACTTACGCTAGGCTATCACAGCTATCACACATATTACATCCACTGGGCATAAAAGTTCGCCACCAGTGCAAATAAACGCGCCGACAAAAGAATATACAAAACCGAGAGCACTTCAGAAGGCACTAGGCCTGGCCAGGTCAGCCCCCCCCCCAAACAGCTAAAGAAGCTGAGTAGACCTCAGTTGTGTCAACGATAGATGCATCAACACTAGATTTAAGGCATGATGGTGCGCACGGCAGTCCTCTGACATCTTCATTGCATCTTTGACTTCAAGTCGGAGCTGAGCTGAAGCAAGCCTTTTCCTTTTAGTTGAGACTGAAGAAGTCGAACTGATTGAGGCAGCGACTACACTAAGGTTGTCTCACACCTGCTGGTGAGTAGCTTCAACTCACTGTCTTCATCAAGACATGACCTTGGGGTCATCTCGCTGCCCTCAAGATGGTTTGGCTCACTATCTTTCCTAAAGTTCTGCCTGGTGTAAGAGGTATGAGTCTGAAAGAGAAACAAGCAGACACGTAACAGGTTTCACAATTATATAAGCAAATAAATGGATCTGTTCTGCATAAGGAACATGTTTTTACAACTACAATTTGAAACCGGTAGTTGTTGCAAACATCCAATCCGATGTAAACAGCAAAGCAAATAGCAGTGGAGGAAATGGTGCCTATCCAAATATATACTAGAACAAAGTTTGAAGGCTTGAGAAGGATGAACTTACATTACATGTTAACACGGGCTGGACAAAGCCCTTCTCCATGTTGATGGAAGGATAATTCAATAAATTCCCCAAAGAAAATTCTTTATAAGCGTTGCCATTATTCTACATTTTGCAAAGAGTAAATATAGATCAAATAATATTGGAAGAAACAGAGGATAATGAAGCTCAGGTGCAGACTGATGATACATAATCAAATAGCAATTAATTAAGTACATCGTTACAAGGCAAAAGGGAGAGAGGTACTGACAAGAGCAATGCAGAGCCCATTATTGTTTTGAGATCGTATGGTCCTTTGAGAAAGGAGATTCATCTGAAATTAGTTTTCATACAAGAGAGAAGGTAAGGCACAAGCAGAAATTTAGGAGTTCAAATTTTGAATTGATATCATAGACAGTACCTGACGCTGGGCTCCCAGCAGTTCGAATAGGGGTTTGGCCACTGGAGTAGGGGTAAAGTGTGGTACAGTTGGGCCTGTGTTTTCTGTGGCTGCTGATCTATCGGATTCAACAGGTATCACTACCTTTTCCAAATACCTAGTTTGTACTCCTTGAGGATCTGCACTCACCCTCTTCGTTTTGGACATCTATTACAAAAGAACAACATTTGACTGGGAAAACATAGTGTGACGACACATGGAATAGGTACAGAAAATGGATAGGTATGGCATATACTCATATATGATGCTTAAACTAAGCAGATGGTGTAACAAAGTAGAAGTAATGCAAGAGGTCAGATGCAAAATATGTGCGACCAATACAACTTTGCAAAGTTAGAGCAAGCACCTTGATGGGTGAATAAGATAGGCCATCCTCCACCATGCCAAGTTTGTTAGCCAGTGGATCGTTCCGCAATATTCCTCTCGTGCACCCATTCTCATATTCATTTTGATAATGTTCAATATCTGACATGCATGAAAACATAAAAACAAGTGAGATTTTCTTTGTAATGCAGAAGTGATTCTAATCCAATTCCGCCTCCGTGTAAACCCCTTTGTGCTATCTCTGCAATTCTTTTAAAAGATGCCATGCATGCTGTAATTTGTTGTGCGCATTAATATAATGTGGCCTACTAATCAAAATATGAGAGCTCCAGAAGTGATGACACTTCGCAGATGATAGCTTCAACATATAGTAAAGAAGAACAAGTTGAGCTGACCTGACAGATTCAAAATATACTAAGGGAGAACAACTCGACCCGACCAGTCGACCTCAAGAGAAGAGTAATCTTAAAGAAGAGCAGAAGAGCAAGCAGATTGAAGATATTACAAGTCTTTCAATATAATGTCGGTTGGCCACCCATGATGAACCAGAGCACAGAGAAATACTATTCTTTCCGGTCTCTCCATATGTGGATCACATGCATTTCGAAACTAAAGTAGGAACATTTAGCTAACCAATTAAACATCTCTCAGTTTTACTAATATCAGCAATAATATCACATATGAATTTGTACAACTAAGCTTGTTTAGCTCAATGGGTGGAGCAGTGCTATTACGACACGAACCACGTAGGCTGATTGTGGTCATCATAAAATGGGGAAAACATAAGCATGATGAGTACAGTGTTGACCGTGGCAGTGGGATGGCAGATCTGAAGCTGCAAACTGCGCAAAGGGTAGTTAGCAACCGATGTTTGCTTTGAAATAACAACTAAGATTTGGTATGGACAAGAAAGTACGGTCAACAAGTGACAAAGAAATGCAATTATGCTGTCTCTCTATATGTCGCGACATGCATTTGGAAACTCAAATGGGACCTTTAGCTAACCAATTAAATGTGTCGGTTAACTAATATCAGTATCATATCACAATCATATTTGAACAACTAAGCTTTCGAATTCTGAGTGTTGTATTGTTTAGCTTGAAGGGTGGAGTAATGCTAGTACGACAGAAAGCACCTACGCAGATCATAGTAGAGTAGATAAAAGGGGAAAACTCTAAGCATCAAGAGAAAAATCAGGAAAGTGGAAGATGGACCAGTGGGTGGCGCACATGCTTTTCGAAACAAATATAGGAACATTAGGTGACCAATTAAACGTTCTCTGTTTTAGTGATATGAGCATCATATCAGATTCGTATTTCAACACGTAAGCTTTGGGTTGAGGTCTTGAGGAGCAGTGCTAGCACGACACGAAGCACCTACGATGATGGTAGTGAATATAAAGGGGGGAAACCATAAGCTTTACGAGTATAGTGCCCGTGCCATGGCGGATCTGAAGGTGCAAACCAGACAAAGCTACTTCGCAACCAATGTTTGCTTTCAACTAGCCACTACAATTTGGTACGGACAAGAAAAGTATAGTAAACAAATTACGATCTATTTTCCGGGTGAGATCAATAACTTAAGCACATATGGAAGAGTACGACCTCTCTTGCGACGCCGTGTAGGCCTATGCTAATACGTTGAGGGTGCTGCGGGTGCGATGGCTGTCGGCGGCGGGGAAGAAGACTTTAGACGGCAGACGGCCGGGTCGGGGGATATATCCTGTTGCCGTGGACGAGGCGGTCATAGGAGCGGCAACGGCAAGGTGGACGACGACGCCGATGAAGCGAGAGGAGGCGATGAAAGGATCCTGGTCCAGCACCGTGGATGAGAGACGTCCATCTCTTGCAGTGGACGACGAGGTAGGGGTAGCGGCTCTGGCAAGGTGGAGGATGGGGTGGCGGACGGAGGAGGCTGGCCGTAGTGCGTAGGTTGTCGTGCCGCCGACGGTGTATGAATGGGGAAATGGAGGGGAGGGGGGATCTCAAACTTTGGGACACGCTTCTCTGAAATGGGGGAAAGTTACAAACTTATCCCCCGTTTAAAATTTCGGACATCGCGTCGGTTGGGGATAGGACGGTAATCTCGCATCTCCCAAATATTTGCCGGTAACTATTTCGGGTGAGGAGAGGGTGTTTTGCCGCCCATGGTTGGCTCCCACGGTGTATGAATGGGGCTGACAGGTAGGGCGGTTGTGTCACGTCTGATGGAAGTTACACATCTGCCCCTATTTAAAATATTAGCCTACATCGATTTCGGACGAGGAGAGTTTGTTTTTCCGCCCACCGTGTATGAATGGGGAAATGGAGGAAGAGACACATGTCTTTCGGACGAGCTTGAATCAAATGTGTTTTGCCGCCCACCGTGTCTGAATGGGCTCAGAGGCCGTCGTGTCACGTCTGATTGAAGTTACTAGTCTACTCCTATCGACAGCAGTGTAAATCCGGTCGATAAGGATGTCAAGTGTCAGGGGTAGATAGTAATTTCCATCTCGCAAACACTTGCTTCGGGAAGCCCACAAATTATAGTGGGTGTTTAGACGCTTCATTCAAAACTTGGGAGAATTAGCATTCACGTTTGCCCTGGGACCTGGCAAACTAAATTCAAATCCAATTTGTATTCGATTACGAATATCCACAAATAATTATACGTTTTGTTATTTATTTCTTCAAAACCACAACAAATATTTATTCCACCTTTATATATGATTATGATTTAGAAATGCCGTGATCTTCGAATTCAGTAGGTTGGATACACGCTGGGTTAAACAGTTATTTCATCCAATACAATATGCTCACACGAAAAACAGTTCACCTTATGTCAATCATACAAGTACTGAGGATTACCTCACCTAAAAAATTTGGATCATTACAACACATGGACAACATAGGGGGTCTTGCAACATAATCCATTCAGAGACATGACACGACATGCAAGTACAATAATCTAATGACAATTTCAACTAGTATCTAAAGAAGAACCGGGATTACCTTGGGCTTCAGATAGAAGAAACAGCAGGACCTCCTCCGTCTTCAAATGCAACACTCTTACTTCCTCCAATTCTTGGGTTGCTTGCATAATACGTGCCGCTAATTCCGTAATTTCCAGCCTCAAGATAAAGATTACTTCATTCATGGCAGCCACACCATGTCTTTCTGCCTCTAGTAGATCCTCAAGCACTATAATATATGTGCTTAGACTGCTCTCCGGCGGTGTTGCCTCTGAACTGCTACCATCTGGTAACATGGATGGCGCACTGCTTCCACAAATAGATTCTGGGCTTGTACATTGTGTCCTAGTGTGAAGGGCATCCTGAAAGGTTTTCGCTGGACATCAGTAAGAGCTAGTTATCGTATGATCCAGGCAGTAAGCTTACATGGTAAACGACGGACGAATTATTGCCGAGCATGGCAAACTATATTTAAATGGTTTGAAGCAGCATCAGCCGAAAAGAAATTAAAATGGTAAGATGAAACTAGGGATGTAAGTGGCAAATAAACGACATCCGCCAGTCCCATCTAGTTAGTTTTTGCTACCTCCCCAGTTCATTTTCCTCAAAAAAACAAAAACTCTTTTGAACTATCATATCACTAGTGGACTTTAATCAGGATTAAATGGGACCCAGTTGACATCCCTAGTTGAAAGGGAGTGTACAACCGCTATATTTAAGTTGCCAAGGCATCTAAGCAGTTGAAATAATCTGAGAAAGCACTTAACAGTGTGGCCTCATATAAACTACGAAGACAGTCTTGTGATGAAGTTGAGAGGAAAAGTTAAGGACTCAAATGAAATAGGCATGCATTTCTTTACGATAGTACAGCAGGCACTGCTGACATATTGGCCAACTCAGGTATAGCGTAACAAAAAATAAGCATTCGAATCAAGCAATACAGCAAAGCAGACAACTGAACTATTTGTAATTCGGTAGGATTACACGTTGAGGGCAGAAGCCAAGAAAGCATCCCACTCGCATTACATTTCACATGTACTAAAACACACTGTCTTACCATATGTTGCTGTGAAGCCTAGCTGCTGTTGCAATGTTCTTTGAAGATATCGTCAGCATCCCGTGGTTGCAAATCTAGTTGTTGTAGTTTATTCTGCACCATCTATTTAGGTAAAATTAATTTTAATCGCATGCACTGGTCCGAATTGATCATCAATGGTTCATCTAAACTAATTAAAGAAGGGTGTGTGCATACACGACAATATATCTGCTTCCCTCTATTTTTATGCTTGTTCGAGGTGCCATCCCCAAAAGAACAAATATTTTGCTTGATGGGGTTGGCAGCTCCATAATTAATAGAAGCATCAAATTAGTCATGCAACTTGGGAAGATCAAGAACACACAAACAAGTAATGAACAGAGGCTCGGAGCAGTGATGTATTAGCTAGCATCAGAAAATGTAGGGTAAAACGAACAAAAAGCAGCGGAACCACATGCTAGTTTGCTGATGTGTAATTAAGCATAGAGAACATTAAGCAGTTAGATGGAACCAACAGGTGGCATCAGAACAAAACTAAAGCATATTAACTATATGTGCACTGGTATGTAATTTAGCACATGTAACATGTTCACTGCCAGAAGTATGGCCCTACAGGTGCAAGCAGAATAACGCGTCTCATGAAAAATGGAATGATGCCCTGAAGAAATTCAAAGGTGCGGTGCTTATGCTAGGAAAGTGAACGTAGGCGCCGGCCGTTGGATAATAGTACCTGATTCTCGGCGGCGTATGGGTATCGTTGTCATACTTGATAGCTAAGGATCGTCGATGGTGCTCATGTTGCGGTTGAGTTTGGGCCGGCTGTCGCCATCGCTGAAGCGGCTCTGGTGCTACGGTTGCGGCGCCTGTCGACATACAAGAAAGCTCATCTGTGGTAAGTGAACAGTTGCACGATAAAGAGAAAAACCGAAGGAGTACAAATCAAAATAACCTGATGAGGCTGCGGCATCGGTAAAGCAGGGCCGGTGGAGTTGAATATGGCCTCCGTGGAGCGGGTCCGGTGCAGTGGACGAAGGCTTCGGCAGACGCGTTGTACAGTGCTTTTGGTGAGGCGGATCTGCTGCGGCGGACGAGGACTTGTATGAAGGGCCAACGAAGGGGCGGACGAGGGAGTCAGTGAAGGGAATACGCCGTGGTGGACGAGGGCGCCGGTTAAGCAGATCCGGTGCGGTGGACCATGATGGCGGTCAAGGAGATCTGGAGCGGTGGACAAGCCAGTCGCTGAAGTGGCTCCGGTGAAGTGGTGAGTTGGCAGTCGGGGGTTCCAAGGTGCGGAAGGTAGATCCGGTGGGGTGTGAGTCCACCGCTGCGGCGGAGGACTAGATTCGGCGGCTTGCTTTGGTCGGGGGGTCGGGGATGGGAAGGGGAGGGGCTCTGGGGAAGAATGTTGGGGGCAAAGAGGGGAAAACAATGGAGTTACCAAAGCAGCTCTTTTCCGTTCATGTGGCAGGGGTAAAACAGGAATATCGCAGGGCTAAACTTTCGGGCGCTGATATTTCGATGTGAGCGGGAAGTTTGAAAGCTTTTGGCGCCTAAAATTATAAGTATTCTGCTCTCGTACGACCGACTATCATATCATGGCCGACAATTTGTTTGTTTTGCACGCAAAAAAATGTGCAAGTTTTGAAAATCAATGTCTCAAACTCGAAACTTAGATTGTCCATTCAATTCAAATATGGATCATTGAGCTACTACAAGCAAATACCATCATACGGGCCAATTCAAATGAAATTCCAAATGTGTTTATCCTAAATATGATGAAAAAAGCAAAAATGTGTATGTGTCTGAATAAAGTGGATGATTATAAAGTTTGAACATGCCCGTATGTGTATATCTCTAGGTTTGATATATGAATTTGAAATCACGAAATCCCGGCTAAAAAATGTACCTCCGTTTAAATGAATTACAAAAGCTAATGATGGAGTCGAATTCCAAAATTCCAATCTTAGGTTTGTAATTCTGGTACATCAAGGTATATCACGCATGTTCAAAAGTATCGTTATCTCATAGTACAAACTGTGAAACAAATTGATCAACCATGAGTGCACAATATCTCAATTACGCTAAAGTCCCTCAAATATAGACACCTCACTCTTTATTTGAAGTCAACCCCCCCCCCACCACACACACATAGAGAAGTCGTTCTCTCCCCCAAACACCAACACACGAGCACATTAACACCCCTCTCTCTTGTAAAGTCCGGACCCCAACATAGGTCTCTATCACTTTGTCTCTCGGGCATGCACACATCTCTTCCCTCACTCTCTAGGTCTCCCGCTATCTCTCTTACCCAAGAACACGCACTATGTAGAATGTAGATTTCCCATACACACAAAACGTCGCCCCCAAACGTCTATCTCCCTAGTTATGTGGTTCTCGCGCACTCACCTCACACACCACCCCCACTGCAAACAAGAACACTTTGTCTCCTTGTGCACCACTCTCCTCTTTCTATCTCTCCCACATGCGGACCCGCCCCAGCTCCTTCCCTGTATACATATATGTCGTGACTCTTTGCATAGCTCCCTAATGTATAATCGTTCTCGATTTCGCACATTGTTCTCTACACCATCTATTCTAGATCTCTCATGAAGTCCCTATCACACACACGATGACTCGCTTCCCTTGCGTCTCCGTTCATAGGCCAATTTCGGACAACATCAACATTGTCTCCCTATCTATACGCCATTTATGGACACAAATGACCCCTCTCGCCCTCTCTCTCTCTCTCTCTCTCTCTGTCACTAGCTCTCTCTTTCTCTCGCTCTCACACCCCTCTCCCACACACACACACTCGATGTCTCTTCCAAATAGTCTGCTCCCCCCGCCCGCACCCGTGCTATCTTGCTACTACACATGTCACACCATTCCCCCTTCCCTTATACTAGGTTTACATCATCAGTGGTCTCTCTACTCCACATACACTCTCTCCCTCTCACACACAAATGCGTGCACAAACACACACAGACACGCACAAACACCCATTTATCTGGATCCTCATCTCTCCTCATGTCCACATGTGTATCTCACACACTCACTCTCTAATATGTATATGTGTCTCCACGTTACACAACACAAAGCCCCATGTACATGTCTCTCTCTATCCTCCACACACATAGACACAAAGAATCTGTTATCATTGCCTCAGTCTCTAACATATCACACACGCACACTCTCTCTCTCTCTCTCGCAAACACGCTCAACAAGGGTTTCCCCGTGAATAACTTACCGTCTATTCATCAACAGTCGTGGCAGTATGGCGAACACGAGATGTGAAAAAGAATAAATCTACACGTGCTTAGACCACCTAGTATGACTACTAGGACTAGAGCAAGCCAAAAAGCGCGCCGCCGTCACCCCCTCCTTGTCGGCGACGGGAAAATCTTTGTTTTACACAGTCGAGAAGTCATTGTGCTAAGGCCCCACATGCCGAGGCGTTGAATAGAATGTAGATGCTAGTTTACGGAAGCAAGTATCAATAATACGTTTGTATCTCCATACTTATATTCCTTCTCTTATAAAAAAAACTGAGTTGTTGATGATGGTACGTGTGCCATCTTGCAATATAGACCGTCCGATCTATATCTGACGGATGGAAATTAAACTAAAAGATACCCGCACCCCTCTCCAGATTTGCAGACAAGGCCTTCCCTCGTTCACCCTTATCTCCAACAAACCTCATTGTTGAGCAATTAAGAAAGGAAGACTCTGGAACAAACTGGCCTGGTGGCCGCTGCCGGCGTCGTCAATCCCCATGCCCCCGCTCAGTCCGACCACCAACCACCACCACACCCCACTCCTCTTCACCTTATCTCATATTTCTCGAGATATCATTAGTTTTTACACATGGGATTACTCCCGCAAGGGTCAATCACAACAAGTGTTTTATAAAAAAACGCATCTTGATGTTCCGTGCAATGCACGGATCTTGCTAGTACTCCTACACAAGACTAAGTTGGTGATGCTGGTGTGTCTGCCATCCGTCGTTTCTGACCATTAGATCTACATCTAACGATTGTGAGGTAAGTTGTTGCCTTTTCTCACCAACATCCCACTTGTCTACCAATTTGCAAAAAAACCCATAATTAGTATCTTAAAACCAACCACATCCCTCCCTGACCTCACCAAAACAGCCCAAGGAATATATTCTAATTGAAACATAATATATCTCTAGTGACATATGTATATCAAAATTAGAGTGTTTTGTACCAAGTTGTGAATAAGTATTATTCTAATTATGATTCGTTGCAACGGACATGAACATTGCTAGTATTTCCAACCATGCATTTTTTCCTAGTATTCCATACTTTCGAGTTTTCCATCAAGATATTAGTCACTCATGGTTGATATTTACTTTCAATCATGTACACATATGCACTATGTAACTAGCCTTGCTTATTGGCTTCCGAAGCTTAACTTTCACTCCTACTTACAATATGTAGAGTATTTAACAAAAAATACCACTTTCAACCAGCCCTAGGAAGAATCTATTGTACAAAAAATAGCAAAAACATACCCAAAATTTCTTAATCCACGCCAAAAACTACCTAGTACTCCTACCGATTAGGTTCGTTTAAACCCATTTATGACAGGGTTGGCCCACACGTCCGTGCTGACGAGGCAGCTTAAACCAACACATTTTGTTTGACCGTTGACACGAGGGGCCCACATCTGACCTTCTATCCTGTTATTCCCCCTCAAATCATTATTTTTCCTGAACATTACTTCAAACAGTACTGATGCGTATTCGTCGGTGGCGCCGGTGATGAGCGAGTTGGCCGCCGCTCCACCAGACAGGCCGGACGCCGCGCTGGCCTCCACACGGGTTGGCAGGCTGGCCCGAGCGTGACTCACGAGCGAGCAAGCCGCCGCGCTGGCCTTAGTGCAGCGCGCGCGAGCAAGCCGCCGCGCTGCCGTGCCAATCTAGCTAGCAAACCTTGCAGACAAGCAGCTGGACGGAGCTATCTTGGCTAGCTAGTGGCCGCGAGCGCCGGACGAAGCTGGCATCCGGGCTGCCACAACATGGGCTCCGCACCGCCGGTGGTTTTGACCTCGGCTTCTGCCGGCGGTAGTAGCTACATCCCATGGCCGAGGATGACTAGGTGGACGGGCCGGAGGTAGGAGGTCACTCGAGGATTTTTGTTGGTAAGAGCATGTACAATGGTTGATAAGGTAGTCTTATCTTAAGTCTGCCACGTATGCAAGTGGTAGTAGTTTCTTGGCATTTTAGTGGTTTCTTGCATTATTAGAGCAAGTACAATAGAGCTGAGTCAGCGGGCTATAAGAAATAAACTAGTATATTTCTGCTTAGTTGGAGGAAAGAGAAGAGGAGAGAGAAGGTAAGCGGGCTCTTCGTGAAGAGCCAGCTCTAGCACGTGCTCCTAGGCACTTTGTAAGAATGAGAAGTGGGCCACATAATAAAAAAGTAGTACACTCTTTTGATCTATTATTGTACATGTTGGCTATAAGATGGGCTGTAGATGACATGGCACTGGCTTATAGCCAGCAACAGATGATAGGGGTTTCTTGTAAGGAACAATGTACGTACTACTAGCGACAAAAGGCGATTCTAGGTTGCGTTGTACTCCAACGAGTACTACTAGTGGTCGCGGGAGTGTATACCTTGTTTTGTGGGTTCGATCCCGGCCGAACGCACGACGACCTTTTTTTTAAAATAGTACTACTACACTTCGTTGCGAGCCAATATTTTACACGGGTAGTTTGAGTTTTGAAGTCAAACGAACGTGCGGCCCCACAATCTGGGTGCACTGGACAGCCTAGCCACGTGAACGGGTTTTCCTTCCCAGCATGCCGTGGCTCGCGTGCTCGCCCTAGCCGCACCTTGCTTGCAGCTTCCTCATCAGCTAGTAGCATATTTAAACTAGCGCCTCCCAATTAATCCCGAGGAGCCGGAAAAGCCTGGCGGGGCATTGGGAACTGTGCGATATGGCTTTGTACGTAAAGTGCTCTACTCCCTCCGTCTAGGTGTGTAAGTCACCTTACGAAAACCAAATAATCCCAAAACACTTAGGCAACATACATTAACTCCCTTCTCGTTTTTTTGTTTTGTGGCATATCAACCAATAAGATATGTGGGCTGTGCATGCTTTGGTTCATTGCATGCATATTAACTCCCTTTAGTTCATTGCATGCAACGCTATTAATTAGCAAAAAGACATTAAGTTTTCTCGTTTTCCTCTCCACCTTGGTCGCGATGCACATCGTAAGATGACTTACACACCTAGACGGAGGAAGTACTACTACTCTGTAGCTTGTGGCGTTGCACGCATGGACTTCACTCCATTATCGGCTCTACTATAAAAGAAATTCCTCTTGACATGTTTTTTTTGAAACGAAGGCAAAAGCTTTGCTTCATCTCATTCATAAAGAAGGAACTACTAACAAAGTTCGACGAGATCCATTACACCTCCAAAAATGGAAGCGAAAAGCCTAGTCTCGCTGTATCAAATAACTCAAATGTTCTGCCCTCGCAGTAACCGTCGCTGATAAACAGGCTGCTAGTGTGTGCGTGAGAGGAGCGGCTGAGTAGGCCAGCTACGTGAGAGGAGCGGCTGAATAGAGCACCGAGAGTACCGACTAGGCCACTACACAGGTGTACTTCCCCTGCATTGATAGTACAGCGATGGTTCTAGAGAACATTAGTACCCTCCACTTCCAACTGTAGCTCCTTGGCCCTGAGATTCAAGAGTTCAAAACTGGTGCACTATACTAGACTAGACTAGAAGTACAGTACATCGCACTACTAGTTGAGAAAAGTAGTACTAGTACTGCTACAGTACGAGTACGTACTCCTCCATCACATAATGTAAGACGTTTTTGACACTAGTTGGCGTGTACAAAAATGGCAAAAACATACCCAAAATTTCTTAATCCACGCCAAAAACTACTACCTAGTGCCAAAAATTTCTTACTAGTGCTATTATTTACAGTATAATGCAATCCCATAACATTCCATAATCCCTTTCTTTCAAAAAAATCTCTTCTGGAGAGAAGATTGCTATCTCCACGCGAGCTTCTCATAGGCCAGCGCCACCGCATGCAGTCATGTGAGAGAGGGAGACATCCATGCAGCACGAGAGAGGAGAACGCGGGCGGAGAGCCAATGGGCCGCATGGGGCATTTATAGCTGCTAGCTCCTCCCATCCATGCGCCAGGGGTATTTTCGTTCCGAAAGCATGTAGCGAGCCCCTGCCTTGGTATCCGGGTCTGCTCTTATGCGCAGAGTAAAAAGAATCGGAGGGAGTACTAGTAGTAAATAATAGCCTCACCCCTTCGCTGAGGAATGATCTACAGTTGGAAGGGACGAGGCCCTGTGGTTACTACGCTCTTATCTCCTCCTCGCCAGTTCCCCTCCCCCGAAGAGAAGGCAGTTCGTCGCTACTCCCATGGATTCGCCAGGCGGTTCTCCTCCTCGTCGGGGCTGGGAGACCTTGGATGATGATCTTGTGGGAGAAATTGGAGGAAATATGCCCTAGAGGCAATAATAATGTTATTATTTTTTTTCCTTATATCATGATAAATGTTTATTATTCATGCTAGAATTGTATTATCCGGAAACATGATACTTGTGTGAATACATAGACAAACCAAACGTCACTAGTATGCCTCTACTTGACTAGCTCGTTAATCGAAGATGGTTATGTTTCCTAACCATAGACATGTGTTGTCATTTGATTAATGGGATCACATCATTAGGAGAATGATATGATTGACATGACCCATTCCATTAGCTTAGCACCCGAACGTTTAGTATGTTGCTATTGCTTTATTCATGACTTATACATGTTCCTATGACTATGAGATTATGCAACTCCCGTTTGCCGGAGGAACACTTTGTGTGCTACCAAACGTCACAACATAACTGGGTGATTATAAAGGAGCTCTACAAGTGTCTCCAAAGGTACATGAGATTTGTCACTCCGATTGTCGGAGAGGTATCTCTGGGCCCTCTCGGTAATGCACATCACATAAGCCTTGCAAGCATTACTACTAATGAGTTAGTTGCAAGATGATGTATTACGAAACGAGTAAAGAGACTTGCCGGTAATGAGATTGAACTAGGTATTGAGATACCGACGATCGAATCTCGGGCAAGTAACATACCAATGACAAAGAGAACAACGTATGTTGTTATGCCGTCTGACCGATAAAGATCTTCATAGAATATGTGGGAGCCAATATGAGCATCCAGGTTCCGCTATTGGTTATTGATCGGAGACGTGTCTCGGTCATGTCTACATTGTTCTCGAACCCGTAGGGTCCGCACGCTTAAGGTTTTGATGACAGTTATATTATGAGTTTATGCATTTTGATGTACCGAAGTTTGTTCGGGGTCCCGGATGTGATCACGGACATGACGAGGAGTCTCAAAATGGTCGAGACATAAAGATTGATATATTGGAAGCCTATATTTGGATATCGGAAGTGTTCCGAGTGAAATCGGGATTTTACCGAAGTACCGGGAGGTTACCGGAACCCCCCGGGAGGTATATGGGCCTTAGTGGGCTTTAGTGGAAGAGAGGAGAGGTGGCCAGGGCTGGGCCGCGTGCCCCTCCCCCCTAGTCTGAATAGGACAAGGAGAGGGGGGCGGCGCCCCCCCCCCCTCCTTTTCTCTCTCCTCTTTCCCCCTCCCGAATCCTATTCCAACTAGGAAAAGGGGGGAATCCTACTCCCGGTGGGAGTAGGACTCCTCCTGGCGCGCCCTCCTCCTGGCCGGCCGCACCTCCCCCTGCTCCTTTATATACGGGGGCAGGGGGCACCCCTAGACACACAAGTTGATCCACGTGATCATATTCTTAGCCGTGTGCGGTGCCCCCTTCCACCATAATCCTCGATAATATTGTAGCGGTGCTTAGGCGAAGCCCTGCGACGGTAGTACATCAAGATCGTCACCACGCCGTCATGCTGACGGAACTCTTCCCCGACACTTTGCTGGATCGGAGTCCGGGGATCGTCATCGAGCTGAACGTGTGCTAGAACTCGAAGGTGTCGTAGTTTCGGTGCTTGATCGGTCGGGCCGTGAAGACGTACGACTACATCAACCGCGTTGTGCTAACGCTTCCGCTGTCGATCTACAAGGGTACGTAGATCACACTCTCCCTTCTCGTTGCTATGCATCACCATGATCTTACGTGTGCGTAGGAATTTTTTTTGAAATTACTACGTTCCCCAACAGTGGTATCAGAGCCTAGGTTTTATGTGTTGATGTTATATGCACAAGTAGAACACAAGTGAGTTGTGGGCGATATAAGTCATACTGCTTACCAGCATGTCATACTTTGGTTCGGCGGTATTGTTGGACGAAGCGGCCCGGACCGACATTACGCCTACGCCTACGCGAGACCGGTTCTCCCGACGTGCTTTGCACAAAGGTGGCTAGCGGGTGACAGTTTCTCCAACTTTAGTTGAACCGAGTGTGGCTACGCCCGGTCCTTGCGAAGGTTAAAACAGCACCAACTTGACAAACTATCGTTGTGGTTTTGATGCGTAAGTTAGATTGGTTCTTGCTTAAGCCCGTAGCAGCCACGTAAAACTTGCAACAACAAAGTAGAGGACGTCTAACTTGTTTTTGCAGGGCATGTTGTGATGTGATATGGTCAAGACATGATGCTAAATTTTATTGTATGAGATGATCATGTTTTGTAACCGAGTTATCGGCAACTGGCAGGAGCCATATGGTTGTCGCTTTATTGTATGCAATGCAATCACGCTGTAATGCTTTACTTTATCACTAAGCGGTAGCGATAGTCGTGGAAGCATAAAATTGGCGAGACAACAACGATGCTACGATGGAGATCAAGGTGTCGCACCGGTGACGATGGTGATCATGACGGTGCTTCGAAGATGGAGATCACAAGCACAAGATGATGGTGGCCATATCATATCACTTATATTTATTGCATGTGATGTTTATCTTTTATGCATCTTATCTTGCTTTGATTGACGGTAGCATTATAAGATGATCTCTCACTAATTATCAAGAAGTGTTCTCCCTGAGTATGCACTGTTGCGAAAGTTCTTCGTGCTGAGACACCACGTGATGATCGGGTGTGATAGGCCCTACGTTCAAATACAACGGGTGCAAAACAGTTGCACATGCGGAATACTCAGGTTATACTTGACGAGCCAAGCATATACAGATATGGCCTCGGAACACGAAGACCGAAAGGTCGAGCGTGAATCATATAGTAGATATGATCAACATAGTGATGTTCACCAATGAAACTACTCCATCTCACGTGATGATCGGACATGGTTTAGTTGATTTGGATCACTTAATCACTTAGAGGATTAGAGGGATGTCTATCTAAGTGGGAGTTCTTTAAGTAATATGATTAATTGAACCTAAATTTATCATGAAACTTAGTACCTGATAGTATCTTGCTTGTATATGTTTGATTGTAGATAGATGGCCCGTGCTGTTGTTCCGTTGAATTTTAATGCGTTCCTTGAGAAAGCAAAGTTGAAAGATGATGGTAGCAATTACACGGACTGGGTCCGTAACTTGAGGATTATCCTCATTGCTGCACAGAAGAATTACGTCCTGGAAGCACCGCTAGGTGCCAGGCCTGCTGCTGGAGCAACACTAGATGTTATGAACGTCTGGCAGAGCAAAGCTGATGACTACTTGATAGTTCGGCGTGCCATGCTTTACGGCTTAGAATAGGGACTTCAACGACATTTTGAACATCATGGAGCATATGAGATGTTCCAGGAGTTGAAGTTGATATTTCAAGCAAATGCCCGGATTGAGAGATATGAAGTCTCCAATAAGTTCTATAGCTGCAAGATGGAGGAGAACAGTTCTGTCAGTGAGCATATACTCAAAATATCTGGGTATAATAATCACTTGATTCAATTGGGAGTTAATCTTCCAGATGATTGCATCATTGACAGAATTCTCCAATTACTGCCACGAAGCTACAAAAGCTTCGTGATGAACTATAATATGCAAGGGATGAATAAGACTATTCCCGAGCTCTTCGCAATGCTGAAAGCTGCGGAGGTAGAAATCAAGAAGGAGCATCAAGTGTTGATGGTCAACAAGACCACTAATTTCAAGAAAAAGGGCAAAGGGAAGAAGAAGGGGAACTTCAAAAAGAACAGCAAGCAAGTTGCTACTCAAGAGAAGAAACCCAAACCTGGACCTAAGCCTGAAACTGAGTGCTTCTACTGCAAGCAGACTGGTCACTGGAAGCGGAACTGCCCCAAGTATTTAGCGGATAAGAAGGCCGGCAATACCAAAGGTATATGTGATATACATGTTATTGATGTGTACCTTACTAATGCTCGCAGTAGCACCTGGGTATTTGATACTGGTTCTGTTGCTAATATTTGCAACTCGAAACAGGGACTACGGATTAAGCAAGGATTGGCTAAGGACGAGGTGACGATGCGCGTGGGAAATGGTTCCAAAGTCGATGTGATCGCAGTCGGCACGCTACCTCTACATCTACCTTCGGGATTAGTATTAGACCTAAATAATTGTTATTTGGTGCCAGCGTTAAGCATGAACATTATATCTGGATCTTGTTTGATGCGAGACGGTTATTCATTTAAATCAGAGAATAATGGTTGTTCTATTTACATGAGTAATATCTTTTTGGTCATGCACCCTTAAAGAGTGGTCTATTCTTATTAAATCTCGATAGTAGTGACACACATATTCATAGTGTTGAAACCAAAAGATGCAGAGTTGATAATGATAGTGCAACTTATTTGTGGCACTACCATTTGGGTCATATCGGTATAAAGCGCATGAAGAAACTCCATACTGATGGGATTTTGGAACCACTTGATTATGAATCACTTGGTACTTGCGAACCGTGCCTTATGGGTAAGATGACAAAAACACCATTCTCCGGTACTATGGAGAGAGCAACAGATTTATTGGAAATCATACATACAGATGTATGTGGTCCGATGAATGTTGAGGCTCGTGGCGGATATCGTTATTTTCTCACCTTCACAGATGACTTAAGCAGATATGGGTATATCTACTTAATGAAACATAAGTCTGAAACATTTGAAAAGTTCAAAGAATTTCAGAGTGAAGTTGAAAATCATCGTAACAAGAAAATAAAATTCCTACGATCTGATCGTGGAGGAGAATATTTGAGTTACGAGTTTGGTGTACATTTAAAACAATGTGAAATAGTTTCGCAACTCATGCCACCCGGAACACCACAGCGTAATGGTGTGTCCGAACGTCATAATCGTACTTTACTAGATATGGTGCGATCTATGATGTCTCTTACTGATTTACCGCTATCGTTTTGGGGATATGCTCTAGAGACGGCCGCATTCACGTTAAATAGGGCACCATCAAAATCCGTTGAGACGACGCCATATGAACTGTGGTTTGGCAAGAAACCAAAGTTGTCGTTTCTGAAAGTTTGGGGCTGCGATGCTTATGTAAAAAAACTTCAACCTGATAAGCTCAAACCCAAATCAGAGAAATGTGTCTTCATAGGATATCCAAAGGAAACTATTGGATACACCTTCTATCACAGATCCGAAGGCAAGACTTTTGTTGCTAAATTCTGAAACTTTCTAGAGAAGGAGTTTCTCTCAAAAGAAGTGAGTGGGAGGAAAGTAGAACTTAACGAGGTAACTGTATCTGCTCCCTTATTGGAAAGTAGTACATCACAGAAACCAGTTTCTGTGACACCTACACCAATTAGTGAGGAAGCTAATGATAATGATCATGAAGCTTCAGAACAAGATACTACTGAACCTCGTAGATCAACCAGAGTAAGATCCGCGCTAGAGTAGTACGGTAATCCTGTTCTGGAAGTCATGCTACTAGATCATGATGAACCTACAAACTATGAAGAAGCGATGGTGAGCCCAGATTCCGCAAAATGGCTTGAAGCCATGAAATCTGAGATGGGATCCATGTATGAGAACAAAGTATGGACTTTGGTTGACTTGCCCAATGATCGGCAAGCAATTGAGAATAAATGGATCTTCAAGAAGAAGACTGGCGCTGACGGTAATATTACTGTCTACAAAGCTCGACTTGTCGCAAAAGGTTTTCGGCAAGTTCAAGGGATTGACTACGATGAGACCTTCTCACCCGTAGCGATGCTTAAGTCTGTCCGAATCATGTTAGCAATTGCCGCATTTTATGATTATGAAATTTGGCAAATGGATGTCAAAACTGCATTCCTGAATGGATTTCTGTAAGAAGAGTTGTATATGATGCAGCCGGAAGGTTTTGTCGATCCAAAGGGAGCTAACAAAGTGTGCAAGCTTCAGCGATCCATTTATGGACTGGTGCAAGCCTCTCGGAGTTGGAATAAATGCTTTGATAGTGTGATCAAAGCATTTGGTTTTGTACAGACTTTTGGAGAAGCCTGTAGTTACAAGAAAGTGAGTGGGAGCTCTGTAGCATTTCTGATATTATAGGTAGATGACATATTACTAATCGGAAATGATATAGAATTTTTGGATAGCATAAAAGGATACTTGAATAAGAGTTTTTCAATGAAAGACCTCGGTGAAGCTGCTTACATATTAGGCATTAAGATCTATAGAGATAGATCAAGACGCTTAATTGGACTTTCACAAAGCACATACCTTGACAAAGTTTTGAAGAAGTTCAAAATGGATCAAGCAAAGAAAGGATTCTTGCCTGTGTTACAAGGTGTGAAATTGAGTAAGACTCAATCCCCGACCAATGCAGAAGATAGAGAGAAAATGAAAGATGTTCCCTATGCTTCAGCCATAGGCTCTATCATGTATGCAATGCTGTGTACCAGACCTGATGTGTGTCTTGCTATAAGTCTAGCAGGGAGGTACCAAAGTAATCCAGGAGTGGATCACTGGACAGCGGTCAAGAACATCCTGAAATACCTGAAAAGGACTAAGGATATGTTTCTCATATATGGAGGTGACAAAGAGCACATCGTAAATGGTTACGTTGATGCAAGCTTTGACACTGATCCGAACGATTCTAAATCGCAAACCGGATACGTGTTTACATTAAACGGTGGAGCTGTCAATTGGTGCAGTTCTAAATAAAGCGTTGTGGCGGGATCTACATGTGAAGCGGAGTACATAGCTGCTTCGGAAGCAGCAAACGAAGGATTCTGGATGAAGGAGTTCATATCCGATCTAGGTGTCATACCTAGTGCGTCGGGTCCAATGAAAATCTTTTGTGACAATACTAGTGCAATTGCCTTGGCAAAGGAATCTAGATTTCACAAGAGAACCAAGCACATCAAGAGACGCTTCAATTCCATCCGGGATCTAGTCCAGGTGGGAGACATAGAGATTTGCAAGATACATACGGATCTGAATATAGCAGACCCGTTGACTAAGCCTCTTCCACGAGCAAAACATGATAAGCACCAAAGCTCCATGGGTGTTAGAATCATTACTGTGTAATCTAGATTATTGACTCTAGTGCAAGTGGGAGACTGAAGGAAATATGCCCTAGAGGCAATAATAATGTTATTTTTTTTTCCTTATATCATGATAAATGTTTATTATTCATGCTAGAATTGTATTATCCGGAAACATAATACTTGTGTGAATACATAGACAAACCAAACGTCACTAGTATGCCTCTACTTGACTAGCTCGTTAATCGAAGATGGTTATGTTTCCTAACCATAGACATGTGTTGTCATTTTATTAATGGGATCACATCATTAGGAGAATGATATGATTGACATGACCCATTCCATTAGCTTAGCACCCGATCGTTTAGTATGTTGCTATTGCTTTCTTCATGACTTATACATGTTCCTATGACTATGAGATTATGCAACTCCCGTTTGCCGGAGGAACACTTTGTGTGCTACCAAACGTCACAACGTAACTGGGTGATTATAAAGGAGCTCTACAGGTGTCTCCAAAGGTACATGTTGGGTTGGCGTATTTCGATATTAGGATTTGTCACTCCGATTGTCGGAGAGGTATCTCTGGGCCCTCTCGATAATGCACATCACATAAGCCTTGCAAGCATTACAACTAATGAGTTAGTTGCAAGATGATGTATTATGAAGCGAGTAAAGAGACTTGCCGGTAACGAGATTGACTAGTATTGAGATACCGACGATCGAATCTCGGGCAACTAACATACCGATGACAAAGAGAACAACGTATGTTGTTATGCGGTCTGACCGATAAAGATCTTCATAGAATATGTGGGAGCCAATATGAGCATCCAGGTTCCGCTATTGGTTATTGATCGGAGACGTGTCTCGGTCATGTCTACATTGTTCTCAAACCCGTAGGGTCCGCACGCTTAAGGTTTTGATGATAGTTATATTATGAGTTTATGCATTTTGATGTACCGAAGTTTGTTCGGGGTCCCGGATGTGATCACGGACATGACGAGGAGTCTCGAAATGGTTGAGACATAAAGATTGATATATTGGAAGCCTATATTTGGATATCGGAAGTGTTCCGAGTGAAATCGGGATTTTACCGGAGTACCGGGAGGTTACCGGAACCCCCCGGGAGGTATATGGGCCTTAGTGGGCTTTAGTGGAAGAGAGGAGAGGTGGCCAGGGCTGGGCCGCGCGCCCCTCCCCCCTAGTCCGAATAGGACAAGGAGAGGGGGGCGGCGCCCCCCCTTCCTTCTCTCTCTCCTCTTTCCCCCTCCCGAATCCTATTCCAACTAGGAAAAGGGGGGACTCCTACTCCCGGTGGGAGTAGGACTCCTCCTGGCGCGCCCTCCTCCTGGCCGGCCGCACCTCCCCCTGCTCCTTTATATACGGGGGCAGGGGGCACCCCTAGACACACAAGTTGATCCACGTGATCATATTCTTAGCCGTGTGCGGTGCCCCCTTCCACCATAATCCTCGATAATATTGTAGTGGTGCTTAGGCGAAGCCCTGCGACGGTAGTACATCAAGATCGTCACCATGCCGTCATGCTGACGGAACTCTTCCCCGACACTTTGCTGGATCAGAGTCCGGGGATCGTCATCGAGCTGAACGTGTGCTAGAACTCGGAGGTGCCGTAGTTTCGGTGCTTGATCGGTCGGGCCGTGAAGACGTACGACTACATCAACCGCGTTGTGCTAACGCTTCCGCTGTTGATCTACAAGGGTACGTAGATCACACTCTCCCCTCGCGTTGCTATGCATCACCATGATCTTGCGTGTGCGTAGGAATTTTTTTGAAATTACTACGTTCCCCAACAGAAATCACACGCCGCTCCGACGTCCTCACCGCCGCAAGACTCGGTGCTTCCTGCACCAACTTTTCCAAGACGCTGCTTAAACAGGTCATGCTTGTTGGTCTTCCATGCGTCCTCGAGGAGAAGGTTCTTCTATGGGACAATCCTTCGAACAGTCCACCGCTCCCTGGCCATGGTTGCACGTTGACTCCGCTAGAGTTGCCGACGTTGAGAGGTAGTCGGATTTTGTCCGATGAGCAGGTCAGTAATGGAGTTTGATCATGTCGTACTTAGTTATTCTATTTCCATCCCGTAATCTCTCCACTGCCCACCGTCTTATATATAGGTCTGGGTCGGTGCCAATGAAGATTGGCTTGCATACCTCCGGCCGGATACCACCATCATTTTGCACAACATCCACAGCAGTGCGGCCATTCCGATAGACCCCTTCTCCACCATTGGGATCGGCCTTCCGGACTGGCTGGGCTTGAATACGTATGATGATGCCTACATGAGATTGAAGAAGATAGCAATTGCGGACCCGCCGACAAAGCGACGCGGCTATGACGATTACTATCTCATCGCGGTGTTCGACATAAGGATTGCCATCAATGCAAGAGGCAGTAACGGAAGAGGCTGGCGCATGTTGGCGGCGGCAGATTTGTACCCCTACACGTTTGAAGACGTCGTGCGCCATCTAGGCCGCATCTTCGCGGTGACAAGCGAGGGGACTTGTTTCATCTGGTTGCCATCCTATGGTACGGGAGATTACAAATGGAATGCACAAACCATCATTTGCATCCCTAACGGTACTCCATTATTTTGAAGGGACCAGTCATCCCCCGAAAAAAATAAGATCGCTGATCCTGGATGTGCATTTGCATCCGCGATTCGGTCTAACCTGGAACCTTGTAGCTGACTTTGGCATATTGGGATCAACTATCTTAGCAGTCGTTACCCATGGTACCACTGATGTGCAACATGGTCACACAATCTACCCCGATCGGACCGTCACCATCTACCCAGGTATTCCATTTTTTAACCCTCTCGCCTTCTCTTTCATTGTTGTACTAGTAGTATACTTTGTAGTACTAGTGGGAGTACTTTTTACCTTGGAGGATGCGTATAGCTAGCTAGGCCCTTGAAGACTTGAACCCACTAGCTGCCACCATTTTTGTTTTTCCATGTCTTACTATCTCATCCATGTAGCCAAGAGTGGCTATATATAATAAGCCGGTTATTTTACTTCCTCTATACCGGAGTAGTACTATTTGCTGCACAGTATTACTGACCGCCATATTTGAGCACAACATTATTATGCATGGACCTTGACTATGTACATCACCATGTGTCCAGATCTGGGATGCTGCGTGTACCAAATGAATGGCGCCGAGTTCGACCCCCGTGATGCTACGTGGGTGCCGAGGAACACTCTTGGAGAGTACTCGCTTTTCATCGGGGACAGCTACCCCATTGTGAAGTGGATGCCACCTTCCGTGCACGACACGGAAGGCCTGCCGTTCATGAAGCATGGTTGTGTCTTCAGTGCACACCGCGCGGATGAACGACATGCTGGGACACGCTATCCTTGATTTATGCCGCTTCAGCTTGGATGAGTCTCCATCGTGTGGAACCGGACTAGAAAGCTACGGCAATGATTCCCGTTGCCCACCACTATGGATCGTGCCATCCATGAAGAACACCTGGGACTGGAACCTGGAGGAGGACATGTAGCCCATCTATAACGTGTAAGTGGAATACGGTAATTGTGAATGGTAGCGCTGTGAATATATGTAGACTAGTCGTGCACAAATTTATCACATGAATTGGAGATGAACTTGTGTGGCATACTGGCATTTGTCCTTTAGAATTTATTACTAGTAAATGTGTTATGTGTACGTGCAACTTGTGTAGTTGTTGCACGGGCTCCAACACACTCTCTGAGAAAAAAAAAAGGTGGCACAGCTTTGGATATACGTGACGTGGCAGCGTCATATAGTAGCATCGTTCGCTATAGTTGTAGTACACTCCTACTAGGATGAAAACTCCTATAAAACCTCGCACTTGGCTCTTTGCCTCTTCGGGAGGTTCAACAGTTCGTACTCGTGTGAACCTTGCACTTGGCTCTTCGCCTCTTCGGAAGGTCCAACAATGATGATACTACAGTACAATATGCTTCTGGCAATCTGACACCGATTGAACTGCTGCACATCCACCGCGAGGGCGAGGGCGAGGGCAAGGGAGAGGGAGAGGGAGAGGGCGCTGTAGTCAAAACCCTCTCCTCGTCCTGCGAACCACCGCGCGCGTGGGCGAGGGAGAGGCGTAGTAAGCAAGCTTCTCCTCGTTCGGCGAGTTGACGGGACACATCAAAGCAGTACTAGTACTAGTAGTCCATACTGCGTCCTTTCTGATTAATATGGCTTAATTTGAGATGAGAAAAATACACTAGCGGTCAACGTATGTAACAATACGCTCTTTACGGTCACTATATATAGTTTTGCGGCGATTATACGATCACTAGCTCATCGTAGAGCACCGTATTGCACCCTACTGACCGGCCACATAGTCGACGTGGCACTTTGTTGACTGGTTAAATTGTCACCTGGTTTCTGGGTCCCACCTGTCAGTTGGCAGAGTAAAGAAATCAGTTAAACAAAACTTTACGCAGGCGCGACACGAGTCCAACCCTTGCACGCAAACCACCTTGGATGTGTATGTGAGTGCATGCACGTGTCCTCCCTCGGTCTTCCAACAAAGAGTGTACATCGGCTATAAAACAAAGAGTGTAGTACATGATGTACATCTACACTTCCAATGCATTTAGCCTTTAATCTAAATCGATATTGATTGACTAATGCACCAACTTGTGCTGTAGGTATAGGCTACATGTCTATCCTTAATTACAGCATGCAACGGCCTTCATTTAATCTTCTTATCTCAATGGTCGCATGCACACATAAGTCTGCTACTTTTGGGCGTTATTTATGCCCTGGTCAATGTGTAAATCTCTAAATGTACAGTCTTTCACGGACGTAGGGAGTAGGTTGAGCACTTGAGCATGAGCGTGTGTGTTGCGTCGTGTGCTGTGTGCCACATGGGTGCGTGAGTGTTGCGTGCGTCCATGTGTACGTGTGAGTGTTGCATGTTGCATGCATGCATGGGGCTTACTCCCTCCCATTGACATGTTCATATTTCAAGCTTCCTCTGTTCCCTCCATATGGTGATACTCCCTCTGTTCCCAAATAGTACGGAGTAAAAGCCTCCCTCTGTTCCCAAATACGGAGTATTTGTCTTTCTACAGATTTCAACAAGTGACTAGGTACGGAGCAAAATGAGTGAAGTGAGCGTAGAGGCATAGGGATACTGTATAAAGGAAGTCCTCGCGATCCATTATTCCCCATCTCGGTCAGAGAGAACTATTCAACTAGTCTTCGCAGTGAAGTGACAATACACGCTGCAGCAGATGGGACACGTAATTAATAAGCTGAACTAGCGTGTTGGTGTTACTAAATCAGCCTTACCTAGTACTGCCATCTCTTCTTCTTCCTCCTCTCTTCCCCATCGTCCGCCGCACACCATTTACCCCCGCTCACTGCTCGCCCGCCCGCGCCATCTTCCTTGGTAGCTCGCGCGTACCATATCCCCCCGCTCACTGCTCGGCCACACGAGGAGAAGCTTCTTCGCTCGCCCGCCCGAATCCACTTCCCCGCTGGCTCGCAGGCACCGAAAACCCCAATGGCAGAACCGACCGACATGCAGAGCCGCGATTGGAATTCCCTCCCCGATGTTCTCTTGGAGCAGATATGTAGTCGTATGGACCTGCTCAGCACCGTCCATCTGGCCGCATGCTCAGTGTCTTTGTACCGTCTACTCATCTACAACCGGCCGGCTCTTTTCAAGACACCCTGCTTGCTGATGCCCGATCCTTGCAGGTGGCCCAGACACCGACTTGACGATCCTATGGAGGTTGCCGTGGTGCCCCTCGACATGCTACCACTACCCGTCCACCTGTCCTTCATGTGTGGCCACTACTGGGCGGGCATGAAGGCCAACTGGATCGTCCTCATCCACCACACCGGTAGTCTGTGGCATCTCGTGGATATCTACACCCAGCGAGAGATCACCCTTCCATCGTTGGATACCGCCGCCATCGAGCCTCGTGGCCCGCTGGACACTCCTGCCTACTACGCACGAGACGCGTCAAGCTTTTGGCTCGACCTCTGTTTGTAGAAAGTTGTAATCTGCGAAGTGCCCACACCATCAGAAGACTACATGGATTACAAGCTCATTGCCTTGTTCAACATGGGATTAGTCTATCTGGAATCCGGTCGCCATACATGGTTATGGATCATCATCAATCCTGTTGAGGCAACATTTCTGTCTGATGCTATAGTGCATGATGGCATCGTTTACGCGGTCGACACACAGATTGGCTGCCTATACTGGTGGAATCTATCATCGTGTAATTGCTCTATCTCATCCCATCTTTACCTTATGAATACGACTGCCTGTTCATTTGTTACAAATTTAGAATGCATAGCATGTCTATAACCACATCATTGCTATATGTTCCTCTCATTTCCTAGATTTTTATGACCACACATGTTATTGTTAGAGCTGATATGAGAACAATTGGCATCTAATGATTGTTAGAATACATATTATGAGCATAACATCATGATTGCTATATGTTACTCTCGTTTACAAGATTTTTATAACAACACATGTTATTGCTTAGAGTTGATATGAGAACAGTAGTAGTAAGTGCTATGGTAGAATATCAGTAGGCGCTGTCATAGCTATTTTCCTCTCATTGTTACATGATGTTTGAACCATGACATATTGCTAGAATATGAAAGCCATTGGCTTATTTTTTTAACTTGGGTATGATTATGACCACGACATTGCAATTCTCTGTCTATGATATGTGTCATTGTTATAATAATCTTAATTCCACACATACTTTGAACATGATTGCTTATTTTTTTTCCTTTTGGTCTCCAATTTGAATTGTTGCAGCAGACGCAAATGCGCTGGCCTTCATGATTCCAGGACCTGGAATCATACCAGCCGATGGGTGGTGGTTTATCGCTCGTTTAGCTGACGACGGTCATTTGATGCTCATTCGCACGTACCAAATTGACCAAACCATTACATCAAACCACATGCAGTACAATGCGTGGGGCGTTCGTGACATTGATGGCTATGGCTACTTCGTGTTCGAGAAAGGTCCCAGCTCCGTTGGGCCAGGCGTATTCAATTGGAGGCGGGTTTACAGCCTCAACAACCACTCCTTGTTCCTCGGGCTCAATTATCCGTCATCCAACCAATCATCGATCATATCACCGGCGATGATTACTGTGCTATGCAACTTCCATTCGCGAGGGGGGGCTGTGTTTACACATCATATCATGGGTTTCATGAATCACCATATCTAGAGATTCGTTGACACAGCTTGTTGCCAGATAATCTTCAGTGTGTGAAAGGCATCAAGCTTCTTGCGATGGATGGCTTTTGCAAACCCGACATGCGGCGATGTGGTTCATGCCAATAGCAAATATGCACAACTTGATTCATGCTAATATCTAGGCTGAGCCATGCATTCTGCTGCTGTAGCACGACCCTCTTTTGTTGGATATTATGTACTGTTGTTAGTTTGAAGCACTCCTCTGGTTTGAACGATAGATACCTTCCTGGGATCAAGTGCATCCTAACTCACCTGTGTAGGATGTACTGATAATGATGATGGAGATGCTGTGTAGAAGCCATATATATATATCAGTTAGGCTTCAAGTGCGTACTTGTTACTTAAACCTATGTATAAATTGTGACACTAAATACGACTAGTAAGTAGTACAGTAGCAGTACTAGTATACGTCGGTCAAATTATTCATCATGTCCACACATTGAATTGACGTGACAACACGCTGCGCGTGAGGTGATACAAGAATCCCGACGGCGTGTTCGGGTATTCTGGACTTCAGATTTGGAGTACCACTTATCTGTCGAAATCTTTCATCATTCACTTAAAACAGTTGATTAATCATACATTGAGTACCATATAACTGGAATTATCGATGCAAGTCAAAGAAGGATTGGCCGGTGCTGCCGGCTGGCGTCAAGTTTGATCCCATGGATCAGGAGCTGATCGAGCACCTTGAGGCCAAAGTGAGTGCTCACAGCACGAGATTTCAGTCTCTCATTGATTTGTTCATACCAACCATCGACAGCGAGCACGGCATGTGCTACACCCAACCTGAGAAACTTCCAGGTAAGACACCGATCGGCTGTCTACTTGCACAAACATATTCCTTTGTTTATAGCTCTATTTTTCTTTTTAGACGCAGACCTAGTGAAGCAATTACAATTTGAAAGTTAATAAAAAGTGAAACAAGTGACTGCAACATGCCAAAGATGTTATGAAAATGCCAACTAGGTACACTAAAACCTGTATTCTACAATACTGCAGGTATCACACTGAGTGGCCTAAGGAAGCATTTCTTCCAGTGCAATTCCAGGGCATTCAAAAGGGGCACGTGGACGCGTCGCAAGATACAGTCGGAGTGCGGCATGCACGCGATGTGGCACAAGACCAGCAATACCTTGTCGGTGATGGTCAACGGCCGGCAGACGGGCAGCAAAAAAGGTTCTGGTGCTGCACACCAACAAGAACTTCGACCAGCAGAGGACCAACTGGGTGATGCACCAGTACCACCTCGGGGACCTGGAGCAAGAGAAGGAGCGGGAGCTGGTCCTCTGCAAGATTTTCTACCAGACGAACACTAGGGCTAGGAGTAAAAAGATTATAAGTTAGTTTGGTATTGGTAGTTGTACTACCTTGTCGTCCGCAAGTTGGTATTGTTGTTAACGATCTTTTGGTATGAACTTGCATTTGCTTCCAACCATCATGCCAAGGGTCGACGTGGATATAAAGCTGAATCATTTGTTTCGAAACGAATTTTTAGGCACCTGATTTTTATTTGATGGGTAGCATAAGCAACCGCTGTTCGAATTCCCAGTTCTCCAATTTTTTCAAAACAAGTGCATGCACTTATTATCACGATAAAAAACAATATCCGTGCTGCATCCCAGTTATCAGTCTGTACTTGCAGAATTCTCTCGTTTATTGAGCACGTATATTGTTTTTTCAGGTCGAGCAAGTTTCAACTGGGCTGTAGACTGCCCAGGGTTGGTTTTGTTTTTAACAGGCCCAGCCCATGACAACAATGGGGCACAAAGATCCAGCAGGTATCTATTGGCCTCTGGCCCGCCAGCGTTAGTTATATTTTATCTTACAACATCCGCAGGAAGTTTTTTACTAAATCAAACACACAGCCCAGTTCTATTATCCTCTTGAAACGCATGTCCTACATCCGTTTTCTAATCTCTACATATAGTTTTACTAGTTCAAATACACGTATCATTATATTGAAAACACATAAAATTCCCTTTTCATATTTACATCCTTATTTTCGTTGTTTTTTCCCACCCAGCGCTGATTTTTTTACCACTAGTTTTCCCTTAAACCAACTCAATTGTCCCACGTCTTATTTGCTTACAAAAACAAAACGATTTTTTGGCAAATCAATAAGTTCTTAAAAAATGTTTATCATTTCGGGATTACAACAGTTCGGACTCCACCGAATTATGCAAAATAAGGTTGAACTTTTTGACCATGGTCCTGGGCAGAAAATGGGCTGTAATAAATTACTTAAGAATTAGCAAATGGGCTGCAAATTATAAAAAATAGCAAATGGGCTTTATGTTGTCTGCCACAGATTTGGAGGCTGACTTGTGGGCCTACTAAGTTCATGCGTACACAGGGTTTCTCAAAAAAGAAACTTAGTCAACAATCGACTCTACCAGCGTGAGACCGTTAGATGTCAATCTAACGGCAATCGTGCTTCTCCAGTCTCTGATCTTCTTGCCCCAGCCGCCCAAACCAGCGCCGTCAGAACCGCCTGCTCCCGCCTCCCGTGGCCGGCAGTGCTGCCGGGCAGGCCTCACGGCCCCATCATACTCGCATCCCTGGCCTGTCTATCCCTCTACTCACCCACACCTCCTGTTATTTTCCGGCGACGGCAGCCGAACCAGTCAACCCTCATACTCTCGACCGCGTGGGCAGCCACTGCCGTGTCTTCCCCAGCTCCGTGTCGTTCCCTTCGTAGGCCTCGCCGTCGTCCACCGCCCTGGTACTCTCGGTGCGGTGTGGTCAACGATGTCCATCCAACGGCCGTAGTGCTTCTTCAACCTCTGGTATTCTTGCCCCAGCCGCCCAAAGCAGCGGCGGTCGTGCCGCATGTTCCTGCCTCCCGTGGCCGGCTGTGCTACCACGGAGGCCTCCCCATCCCCATACTACTCCCGCCGCTGGCCAGGCCATCCCTCCACTCACCCACTCCCCCTGTTATTCTGCGGCGACGGCAACCTCACACCGCAGCCGAACCAGTGAACCCTCGTACTCCTCTCCGCGTGGGCATCCACTACCGCATCTTCCCCGGCTCCGCGTCGTCCCCTTCCTAGGCCTCGCCGTCGTCCACCGCCGTGGTGCTCTCGGCGCGGCATGGTCAACGTGGTCAAGGAACGACTTCCATCGAAAGTGTACTGTACGTGGAGAGGCTGACAGCTGGGTCCACGGCAGCAGCAAGGAAGTGCCTCCTTATTACGCGCAAAATAATTATTCCTCCACCTGACAGCAGGGACCCACCGGACGGGCCACCAGTATTTCACGGAAAAAACATTTCCCCCCTGATTGCTGGGACCCACCGGACGAGCCACCGTATTTCGCAAAAAAAACGTTTGCCCCTGACTGCTGGGACCCACCGGACGGACCACTGTATTTCGCAAAAAAAATGTTCCCCCCGCTGTCAGCTCAGACCCACCGGAAGTGCCTCCTTATTACGCACAGAAAAATGATACCCCCCTGCTAGCTGGGACCCACGATGGTGGGAGGCTGACTTGTGGGCCTACTAAGTTGACGGGGACGGAGGGCTTTGTCAACTTAGTCAATATGAACGATTCTAGCTCCAGTGACCGTACGATGTCCATCGAACGGCCGTCGTGCTTCTTCAATCTCTGCTCTTCCTGCTCCAGCCGCTCAAACAAGCGCCGGCAGGACTGCCTACTCCCTCCTCCCCGCAGCCGGCTATGCTGCCGCGCAGGCCTCACCGCCCCACCGTACTCCCATCGCTGGCCTAGCCATCCCTCTACTCACCCACACCTGCTGTTATTCTCCAGCGACGACGGACGAACCAGTAAACCCTCGTACAGTCATACTCCCCTCCGCGTGGGAAACAACTGTCGAGTCTTCCCTGCCTCCGTGTCGTTCCCTTCCTAGGCCTCACTGTCGTCCACTGCTCTGGTGCTCTCGGCGCGGCCTGGTCAACATGGTCAACGACCGACATGCATCTGAAGTGGACTGTACGTGGATAGGCCGACAGCTGGGTCCACGGCCGCATGCAAGGAAATGCCTCCTTATTACGCGCAAAATAATGATTCCTCCACCTGACATCAGGGACCCACCGAAAGGGCCTCTGTGTTTCGCGAAAAAAACGTTACTACCGCTGATAGCTCGGACCCACCAGCTATATCTTCGCACGCAAGGAAGTGCCTCCTTATTAAGCACAAAAAAATGAATACTCCCCCTGTTAGCTGGGACCCGGTATAGTGGCAGGCTGACTTGTGGGCCTACTAAGTTGACGTGGATGGAGGGCTTTGTCAACTTAGTCAATATGCACGATTCTAGCTCCAGTGACCGTACGATGTCCATCCAACGGCCGCAGTGTTTCTTCAACCTCTAGTCTTCTTGCTCCAGCCGCCCAAACCAATGCCGGTCGTGCCTCGTGCTCCTGCCTCCCATGGCCGGCTGCGATGCGGCGGAGGCCTCACCGCCCCCTACTACTCCCACCGCTGGCCAGGCCATCCCTCTACTCACCCACACCCCCGGTTATTCTGCAGCGACGGCAGCCTCACACCACAGCGAACCAGTGAACCCTCGTACTCCTCTACGCGTGGGCATCCACTGCCGCGTCTTCCCCGGCTCCGTGTCATCCCCTTCCTAGGCCTCGCCGTCGTCCACTGCCCTGGTGCTCTCGGCGCGGCGTGGTCAACGTGGTCAAGGAACGGCTTCCATCGGATGTGGACTGTACGTGGAGAGGCTGACAGCTGGGTCCACGGCCGCAGCAAGGAAGTGCCTCCTTATTACGTGCAAAATAATTATTCCTCCACCTGACAGCGGGGACCCACCGGACGGGCCACCGTATTTCACGAAAAAATGTTTCCTCCCGACTGCTGGGACCCACCAGCTACACCTTCGCACGCAAGGAAGTGCGTCCGGGCAAGAAAAAAACAAAACGATTCGCCCCCCTGACTGCTGGGACCCACCAGCTACATCTTCGCACGCAAGGAAGTGCCTGACAGTCGGGACCCACCTGGTCGAAGCGTACGTAGCGTTGTCATTCTGGTCGCGAACGTGTAAGTACATACTGGTCGATGTAGACGCGCGCACGTGTCGTAGTAGAGGCGCGTGCATGGTGTAGTAGAGGCGCGCACGTAGCATGTACACGTATGTACAACGGCCAGGGTGCAAGAAAGAAAATACGACCACGTATGTGTACATACGGGCGGGGTCTCGAGCGCCTACTCGCGCATATGTACGGCCATGGCTCGTGTACATGGCTGGGTCGGAATGGAGAAACAGCGTCGTCGACGTGTTCATGGGGAGGCAACAGAATGCGTCGTGTTCATGGGGAGGCAACGGAATGCGTCGTGTTCATCGGGAGGCAATGGAATGTGTCGTGTTCATCGGGAGGCAACGGAACGCGTGGGAGCCAACCGGCTGGGTCGGAATGGAATGCGTGGTCATGTTCATCGGGAGGGCTTGGACGGAACAGGCGATGGAAACGAGGCCTGGCGTACCGCAGAATGGAGGAAACGGACCTCCTACGGTCGAAACGGGGGTCCTGTTGATCAGGAGGGGTGTGGCGTACCGCAAAACAGAGGAAACGGACCTCCTACGGTCCAAACGGGGGTCCTGTTGATCGGGAGGGGTGTGGCTTACCGCAAAACGGACAAAATGGACCTCCTACGGTCGAAATGGGGGTCCTGTTCATCGAGAGGGGTGTGGTGTACCGCAAAACGGGACTCCACGGGATACTGTTCATCTCCACCGTCGACCTCCTCCAGCCTCCACGGGCACCTGCTCATCCATCCTCCACCGCGCGCTACTCCACCGGCTACTGTTCAACCACCCCTCCACCGTCTACTGTTCATCCAGCCCTCCACACCATGGGGTCCTG
The DNA here is from genome assembly GCF_003073215.2 of Triticum urartu. Lineage (NCBI taxonomy): Eukaryota > Viridiplantae > Streptophyta > Magnoliopsida > Poales > Poaceae > Triticum > Triticum urartu. The sequence goes on along the minus strand of NC_053026.1, from coordinate 253,619,442 downwards.
TTCAACCACCCCTCCACGGGCACCCCTCCACCGTCTACTGTTCATCCAGCCCTCCACCACACCACGTGGTCCTGTTCATCCAGAGGCAATGCCACCGCTCACTGTTCATCCACCCCCCCCCCCAACGCTCACTGTTCATCCAATCGATCGGCTTCAGTTAGCAACAGTAGCGAAGGAATCGCTTGATCGGGTTCAGTTAACAGCCATCGATCGATCGCTCGGGTTCAATTAGAGCCCAACGCCTCGCTCGGGTTCAGTTAGAGCCAACGCCTCGCACACACGTGCATACGTGTACGAGAGAAACGTGCATCGCTCGGCCCCCGACCTCCCACCGTAACCGGGAACTCCCCGAAATTTTCCTCGCCCTCGCTTCTACCACGGTTTTTTCCGTCATGGACGGCCCAAAGAATGTCATGCAGCTGTGTCTCCGGCCCGCCCAGGACGAAAAGCCCATTTTCTGTCATGATTTTTTGTCATAGAAGTAGGAGCCCACCACATCTATGATGATACCGGGTTTTGTCACAATTATCGTCATAGAAGTGTCATATGTATGACAGAAAAAAAATTCGTTCGGCCCAAAATGTCACGGATGTGTTTTTTTTGTAGTAGTGAGTAGTTCACCTCAGACCTACGGGTCCATAGTTAGTAGCTAGATGGCTTCTTCTCTCTTTTTGGATCTCAATACAATGTTCTCCCCCTCTCTTGTGGAGAACTATTCGATGTAATCTTCTTTTTGCGGTGTGTTTGTTGAGACCGATGAATTGTGGGTTTATGATCAAGTCTATCTATGAACAATATTTGAATCTTCTCTGAATTCTTTTATGTATGATTGGTTATCTTTGCAAGTCTCTTTGAATTATCAGTTTGGTTTGGCCTACTAGATTGATCTTTCTTGCAATGGGAGAAGTGCTTAGCTTTGGGTTCAATCGTGCGGTGTCCTTTCCCAGTGACAGTAGGGGCAGCAAGGCACGTATTGTATTGTTGCCATCGAGGATAACAAGATGGGGTTTTCATCATATTGCATGAGTTTATCTCTCTACATCATGTCATCTTGCTTAAGGCGTTACTCTGTTTTCATTAACTTAATACTCTAGATGCATGTTGGATAGCGGTCGATGAGTGGAGTAATAGTAGTAGATGCAGACAGGAGTCGGTCTACTTGTCTCGGATGTGATGCCTATATACATGATCATGCCTAGATATTCTCATAACTATGCTCAATTCTGCCAATTGCTCAACAGTAATTTGTTCAATCACCGTAGAATACTTATGCTCTCAAGAGAAGCCACTAGTGAAACCTATGGCCCCAGGGTCTATCTTCATCATATTAATCTCCTACTACTTAGTTATTTCCTTTGCTTTTTTACTTTGCTTTTACTTTGCTTTGCATCTTTATCACAAAAATACCAAAAATATTATCTTATCATATCTATCAGATCTCACTCTCATAAGTGGCCGTGTAGGGATTGACAACCCCTTATCACGTTGGTTGCGAGGATTTATTTGTTTTGTGCATGTGCGAGGGACTCGCGCATAGCCTCCTACTGGATTGATACCTTGGTTCTCAAAAACTGAGGGAAATACTTATGCTACTTTGCTGCATCATCCCTTCCTCTTCGGGGAAAACCAACACAGTGCTCAAGAGGTAGCACGAGGCAAGCATCTGGAGGGCATTACCATGTACAGGCAGTGCAGCAGAAGTTGGTTGAGAGCTTGCAGGGTCAAAGGTCAGTTGTGGAGTGATGGCCTTAAGCCCAGGGGATTTATCAACCAAATTCCATTCAGTATCAATAGCGTCAGCAATAACAAGCGAGCCTTCCTGCAGAGAGTTGCTTGGAATAACAGTAGCTCCCAACTGAAGAGAAGCACCGAATATGACAGATATGACATCTGGTTCTGGCGCAATACTCATTATGTAAGCAGCAGATATCGAGTCAAGGTGGGATTGGAGAACCCTGAAAGGATTGAGTGGGAGCATGATGTTCTCCATGTGCGCATCAGCAAGGGCTGGTGTATATATGCGCTTGAGCATGCCACCAATCCAAAGCAGTAGTTCCTGGTCCATTGCAACCATAAGACTTATAGAATCCCCTCCTCCTCTAACAAAGGCCAGGCGAGCCGTAGGGTTGCCAAGAACGAATCTATCAGCCAAAGCCTCAACTGCCTCAATCTCTTCCTCAGAAGACAAGACATCAGACAAGTTATCCTGAACATTGTGTTCAGGGTCGACACCATCCATCAGGGATGGCCCATCATACTAGAAAAAAGTCCTGAAGCTGAAACCAGAGTACGGCGGGGGGATAACTGGCCATGCATGCCAACCGTTCTCCTGAAGCTGTTCCTGTTCCGGTTCAGGCGCGTTCCACGCAGCCGCATTCAGAGCATCTTGCGCAGCCATCTCATCAATTTGGGCCTGCTACATTACAGTGTAATATGGAATATCATACGTGTGTGGTGAAGCATTTAGCAAAAGCGGGGCCTCCTCCGTGTCGACCAGGCCTGGGATAGTGTTTCTCCCGTTGAGGACATATACGGGGACAGACCAAGAACGCCCAAGACCTGGCAGCAGACCAACTCTGGTCACCAGAAGACTATGGGGGACCTCTGCAACATCTTTGATATGACACTTAACCAAAACGCGAGCCTTATTCTGCCCCGGGCGCGGCCAGACAAGCAATTTACCAAAGTTGGACACGACCTTGTGGATGTAGTGTTCAGTCTAATAGTCCATAGGGAATGCAAGAAACATAATCCAGACCTCATACTCAAATGCAGGCATGCGCATGTTAATGCTCTCATCATGTGGAACTAAAGAAAAGTGGGAATCATCAGTCAAAGCATGAGGCCCCTCCCTAATCGCAGCATCTCTGCTCTCCATATCCGCAAACACCACACATCCAATGCCTAGAGGGTAAACAAAATCATCAAGCAAATCGTACTCCAGATCAACAGTAATAATGCGGCAGACTTCTGCAAGCCAGAACTCCTTCTGATGATCGGGGATGGGAGGATCGACACAAACAATGGCATACCTATCATGGTTGAGCGGCGGATCATCCACCACCATGACATGGTGCTGGACACGATGAGTAGGGCCTCTATCAAAGGTCGAACCATCGGGAGCAAAGGCGAACGGACGCACCAGGAAGTTCGCCATAGCAGAAATCCAAGGGCGATGAACTGGAGCGGAGGCGGACGGCGGCGGTGAGCAGATGGTGGTTTTTAGCGATGGCAGAGATGGCGTGCTCGAGGGAAGTGTCGCAGCGGTCAATTGGTGGTGTTGGTAGGCGGAATCGACTACACGAGGAGGAGGGAGGCGTATCGGCAAGCAATGGGAGGAAGCCACGTCCAAGGAGTCTGCGATTTTTTGTTTCTTTACCCAAATCATACACGCTTGCGAATGCCGATTAGTACCGGCCATACCAACAACCACAGGGTTGCCTACCTTAGAGGATAGCGGGATATTTTGGGGTATGATCTCATCCCAATAATCTGTATGCAGTCAAATTTGTGTCCAACGCAATTTGGGAAGCCGACAGCAATGGACGGGCTTATGGGCCCTATGGCCAAGGTGTTTACAGTGATAGCATCGAACAAGCCCATGGCACTTGGCAACCCGGTGTCCATTGGCTGAACAAGCCGAACAGGTCAGAGCGTGCAGAGAACGGCCCAAAATGCATGACTCGTGACGAGACGTCAACGAGACGGCATGGTCCATTACCTGGTGCGATTCAGATGAGATGCAAGAACAATTTCCAGATGTATCACCACAAGCTTGGCAAAAAATCCCAGTGCAAACAGATGGTAGGTGGCCGAATCTATCACAACGAGAGCAATGCTTAAGCCGTTTATAAATATATTCTTTTGAAGGTATATTGGAGAGTTCCACCATAAGTTTGACACTGTCATTATCATAACCAGCCTGCCAACCATCCAGAATATGGAAAAGTTTGTCCTCAGGAATATCATCCCATAAACTTTGAAAAAACCGGTGACCACGAAAGGATGGCAACTTGGCATGAGATCCGGGCAATATCAGTAAATTAAAGGATCCAATACCAAAAGGATGATGATCTTCCTGAGAATCCGGACCCAAAAAACTACCAAAAGAGATCGCCGGTAGGGTACCCTCGCCGGAATGTCTCACCGTCGGCGAGTGGATCAACCCCAAATTTTGAAATACCGATAATGATGATGGATCAATAGCATCTTTGTAAGTGGACGAGAGCCATTTGGATTTAACAGCCGGACCAGGTGAAGAAGCCAATCCATTTAAACCAATGTCGGTGTGCCAGCCCAAAGACCGAGGGATAGATGTTGCACCTCGATGAAGATGAAAATGACAGATGAAGTCCGGCCAGATTCGATGTCGCAAGCCAAAAATGAAATGACCCACATGGTTCGAGGCCACGGAGAACCGAAAACGACGATCACCCAATCGAGACACATTGAAGCCTTCACTGAGGCCTCCAATACAAGATTGCAAGGCGAAACCCACTGATTCTTCCGAGAGGGGAAAGGAGGCCGAGGAGAAAGAAACTTCAAGGAAGAACTCCTTGGAGTTAGGGTTGGGAACGAAGTGGACCGTAGATCCAAAACGTGAACGCACCTAATCCTCCACCCGAAGACCGGAGGAGAAGTCCCAATGAAGGAGGCCGTCCATTGGGGTCGCCGAAGGTGGAAACTAGGGCCAGAGGCCGGAGTCGCCGCGGGAGTCGCCATGGGAGGGTGGAGAGGTGGGAGTTGCCATCATTCATTTTGCTCCTTTTGATCTCCATCTTCGGGGCGCCACGATCATCATCATCACTGGCATGACACCATGATCTCTATCATCATGATATCCATCGTCGTGCCTTCATGAAGTTTCCTCGCCAACTATTACTTCTACTACTATGGCTGACAGTTAGCAATAAAGTAAAGTAATTACATGGCGTTTTCATTGACGCACAGGTCATATAATAAATTAAGACAACTCCTATGGCTCTTGCCGGTTGTCATACTCATGGACATGCAAGTCGTGATTCCTATTACAAGAACATGATCAATCTCATACATCACATATATCATTCATCACATCCTTTTAGCCATATCACATCACACGGCATATGCTGCAAGAACAAGTTAGACGTCCTCTAATTGTTGTTGCAATTTTTTATGTGGTTGCTATAGATTTCTAGCAAGAACGTTTCTTACCTACGCCAAAACCACAACGTGATATGCCAATTTCTATTTACCCTTCATAAGGACCCTTTTCATCGAATCCGATCCGACTAAAGTGGGAGAGACAGACACCCGCTAGCCACCTTATGCAACTAGTGCATGTCATTCGGTGGAACCCGTCTCATGTAAGCGTACGTGTAAGGTCGGTCCGGGCCGCTTCATCCCACGATGCCGCCGAATCAAGTTAAGACTAGCAACGGCAAGTAAATTAACAAAATCGACGCCCACAACAACTTGTGTTCTACTCGTGCATAGAAACTACGCATAGACCTAGCTCATGATGCCACTGTTGGGGATCATTGCGGAAATTAAAATTTTCTACGCATCACCAAGATCAATCTATGGAGAAACTAGCAACGAGAGAGAGGGGAGTGCATCTTCATACCCTTGAAGACCGCGATGCGGAAGCGTTGCAAGAACGCGGTTGGAGGAGTCATACACGCAGCGATTCAGATCGCGGTCGATTCTGATCTAAGCGCCGAACAACGGCGCCTCCGTGTTCAACACACGTGCAGCCCGGTGACGTCTCCCGTGCCTTGATCCAGCAAGGAGGAGGGAGAGGTTGGCGAAGACAACTCCAGCAGCAGCATGATGACCCACAAGTATAGGGGATCTATCGTAGTCCTTTCGATAAGTAAGAGTGTCGAACCCAACGAGGAGCAGAAGGAAATGGTAAGCGGTTTTCAGCAAGGTATTCTCTGCAAGCACTGAATTTATAGGTAACAGATAGTTTTGTGATAAGATAATTGGTAACGAGCAACAAGTAACAAAAGTAAATAAAGTGCAGCAAGGTGGCCCAATCCTTTTTGTAGCAAAGGACAAGCCTGGACAAATTCTTATATAGAGAAAAGCGCTCCCGAGGACACATGGGAATATCGTCAAGCTAGTTTTCATCACGATCATATGATTCGCGTTCGGTACTTTGATAATCTGATATGTGGGTGGACCGGTGCTTGGGTGTTGTCCTTACTTGGACAAGCATCCCACTTATGATTAACCTCTATTGCAAGCATCCACAACTACAACAAAAGTATTAAGGTAAACCTAACCATAGCATGAAACATGTGGATCCAAATCAGCCCCTTACGAAGCAACGCATAAACTAGGGTTTAAGCTTCTGTCACTCTAGCAACGCATCATCTACTTATTACTTCCCAATGCCTTCCTCTAGGCCCAAATAATGGTGAAGTGTCATGTAGTCGACATTCACATAACACCACCAGAGGAGAGACAACATACATCTCATCAAAATATCGAATGAATACAAAATTCACATGACTACTAATAGCAAGACTTCTCCCATGTCCTCAGGAACAAACGTAACTACTCACAAAGCATATTCATGTTCATAATCAGAGGGGTATTAATATGCATATAGGATCTGAACATATGATCTTCCACCAAATAAACCAACTAGCATCAACTACAAGGAGTAATTAACACTACTAGCAACCCACGGGTACCAATCCCGGACTTAGAGACAAGAATTGGATACAAGTTTGAGAGGAGATGCTGCTGGTGAAGATGTTGATAGAGATTGACCCCCTCCCGATGAGAGGATCGTTGGTGATGACGATGGCGATGATTTCCCCCTCCCGGAGGGAAGTTTCCCCGGCAGAACAGCTCCGCCGGAGCCCTAGATTGGTTCCGCCAAGGTTCCACCTCGTGGCGGCGGAGTCTCGTCCCGAAAGCTTGCTTGTGATTTTTTTCACCATCGAAAGGCTCCATATAGCAGAAGATGGGCATCGGAGGGCCACCAGGGGACCCACGAGGCAGGGGGCGTGCCCAGGGGGTAGGGCGCGCCCCCCACCCTCGTGGGCAGGGTGTGGCCCCCCTCCGGAACTTCTTGCACTCAGTATTTTTTATATATTCTGAAAATGACTTCCGTGAAGTTTCAGGACTTTTGGAGCTGTGCAGAATAGGTCTCTAATATTTGCTCCTTTTCCAGCCCAGAATCCCAGCTGCCGGCATTCTCCCTCTTTATGTAAACCTTGTAAAATAAGAGAGAATAGGCATAAGTATTGTGACATAATGCGTAATAACAGCCCATAATGCAATAAATATCGATATAAAAGCATGATGCAAAATGGACGTATCAACTCCCCCAAGCTTAGACCTCGCTTGTCCTCAAGCGAAAGCCGAAACTGAAAAATATATCCACATGTTTAGAGATAGAGGTGTCGACAAAAATAAAATACAGACATGAGGGCATCATGATCATTCTTAGAACAGCAACTTATATAATTCTTGTCATACGATCTCTTATGCTAGATTAACAATTAAATCACAATTTCAAGTATGAATCATAAACTTCATTGAAAGCTAACAAACTATAATCTTAGTCATTGGAGCAATTGCAATTTATCATAACATAGGAAAGAGCCAATATAAGAGCTTTTCAGCAAGTCCACATACTCAACTATCATATAGTCTTTCACAATTGCTAATACTCACACAATAATAATCAGACACAGAGAAAGATAGGGGCTTATAGTTTTGCCTCCCAACGTTTTACCTCAAGGGTAATGTCAACAATAATAGTTCATGAAAACTCACGTCCAATTAGCCATATATACAAGGATCTTTCCAACATGTTGTGCTTGCCAAAAGATAAAATGTAAAAAGGAAGGGTGAAGATCACCATGACTCTTATGCAAGGTAGGAGGTAAAAGTAAAAGGTAGGCCCTTCGCAGAGGGAAGTAGAGGTTGTCATGCGCTTTTATGGTTGGATGCACAAAATCTTAATGCGAAAGAACGTCACTTTATATTGCCACTTGTGATATGGACCTTTATTATGCAGTCCGTCGCTTTTATTTCTTCCATATCACACGATCATATAAAGCTTGTTTTCTCCCACACTAATAAGTCATACATATTTAGAGAGCAATTTTTATTGCTTGCACCGATGACAACTTACTTGAAGGATCTTACTCAATCCATAGGTAGGTATGGTGGACTCTCATGGCAAAACTGGTTTAAGGGCGTTTGGAAGCACAAGTAGTATCTCTACTTGGTGCAAAGAATTTGGCTAGCATGAGGGGGAAAGGCAAGCTCAATCATGTTGGATGATCCATGACAATATAATTTATCTTAGATGTAAGAAAACATAACCCATTACGTTGTCTTCCTTGTCCAACGTCAACTCTTTAGCATGTCATATTTTAATGAGTGCTCACAATCATAAAAGATGTCCAAGATAGTGTATTTATATGTGAAGACCTCTCTTTCTTTATTACTTCCTATTAATTGCAACGATGACCAAAACTATGTTTGTCAACTCTCAACAACTTTTATTCATCATACTCTTTCTATGTGAGCTCATTACTCTCCATAAGATCCATATGATCTCTTTTATTTCTTCCTCTTTTATTTTATTCACTCAAGATCATGGCAAAATAATTAAGCCCTTGACTCAACACTAATCTTTATTATATATAGCTCACGGACTCGATTACATAGAAGGATCATAAAGCAAAACTCACAACTAGATCATACTAAGAACTTTTATTCTACTAGATCAAAATATTATCAAAAGGATCGAAATAAGAAAAGCGGTAAAGATAAAAGTGATGGTGATACGATACTGGGGCACTCCCCCAAGCTTGGCAGTTGCCAAGGGGAGTGCCCATACCCATGTGATTATGTATCCCTTTTCGGGGATGGTGATGTGATATTCTTGGCGATGATGCCCCTCGGGATACTATTCTCCTCCTCGAGCTTATTGACTTGCTGCTTGAGGTCCATTATTTCCTTACGAAGCTTTCCTGTAACAGCCAAAGCCCCTTGCACCCAAGGGTGTTGCATAGCTGCGGGAGAACAAGTGACACTCCTTTTCATATTTTAATAAGAAAGAAATCTAACATTGGAAGGGATAACCGAGTTTGGGATAGCCGAGCTCTGCAGTTCCCCCATTGTGAATCCAGCTCAGAAGCAAGAAGTGACTTCTTGATCCTCCTCCATGGCATATATCGTCTTTAAATCAGCCTACATCTCTTCCTCCGTTGCTGGCCCAAAGTGGTCATCATTGTTGTTTGTAATTGATCTCGATGCCGGATGAGACACCCGGCTCTCCCCGACTGACTCTTGCGAAGACATCTTGCTCTAATCTGCAGCAGCAATAGCTCGAAGCACAAACAGAGGATAATTGCGTGATGCGGTGGTCAAAACCTTCGGGAGGTTATATAATGAATTTTTACCGACCAAAATATGTAACGTGTAAGAAAACGGAGTCCGAAAAGCACACGAGGTGCCCACGAGGTAGGGGGGCGCTCCTAGGGGGTAGGGCGCGCCCTCCACCCTCGTGGAGCCCTTGTGTCCTTCCCGGGCTGCTTCTTATTTTTCTACTTTTCTAAATATTCCAAAACGGAAGAAAATTGCCATTAGAACTGTTTTGGAGTCGGTTTACTTACCGTACCACATACCTATTCCTTTTCGGAGTATGAAACGTTCCGGAAAGTGTCCCTTATGTATTCCTCCGGGGTCACGATTTCAATAACATTGGTTTCAACATTTATAGGATAACCTGAGATATAATGTTTAATTCTTTGACCGTTCACCACCTTCAGATTTGTGCCTTCGAAGTTGTTGATTTTTATGGCACCGGAACGATAGACCTCCTCGATAACGTAAGGACCTTCCCATTTAGAGAGAAGTTTTCCTGCAAAGAATCTTAAACGAGAGTTGTATAGCAATACATAATCACCTACATTAAACTCACGCTTTCGTATTCTTTTTTCATGCCATCTTTTAACTTTTTCTTTAAATAATTTGGCATTCTCATAGGCTTCGGTTCTCCATTCATCAAGTGAGCTAATGTTAAATAACCTCTTTTCACCGCAAGTTTGAAATCATAATTGAGCTCTTTAATAGCCCAATAGGCCTTATGTTCTAGTTCGAGAGGTAAGTGACATGCTTTTCCATAAACCATTTTATACGGAGACATACCCATAGGATTTTTATATGTAGTTCTATAGGCCCATAATGCATCATCAAGTTTCTTGGACCAATTCTTTCTAGATCTATTAACAGTCTTTTGCAAAATTAATTTGAGTTCTCTATTGCTCAATTCTACTTGACCACTAGACTGTGGGTGATAAGGAGATGCAATTCTATGATTAACATCATACTTAGCAAGCATTTTACGGAAAGCACCATGAATAAAATGTGAACCACCATCAGTCATTAAATATCTAGGGACTCCAAACCTTGGAAAAATAACTTCTTTAAGCATCTTAATAAAGGTGTTATGATCAGCACTACTAGTTGGAATAGCTTCTACCCACTTAGTAACGTAATCAACAACAACTAAAATATGTGTGTATCCATTGGAGGTAGGAAAAGGTCCCATCAAAGCCCCAAACATCAAATGGTTCAATAACAAGTGAATAATTCATAGGCATTTCTTGAGGTCTACTAATATTACCAATTCTTTGACATTCATCACAAGATACAACAAACTTACGAGCATCCTTGAAAAGAGTAGGCCAATAAAAACTGGATTGCAAACCTGATGTGCAGTTCTATCTCCAGCGTGGTGTCCTCCATAAGCTTCGGAGTGACACTTGCGTAGGATCTGTTCCTATTCATGCTCAGGTACACAACGTCTAATAACACCATCTACTCCTTCTTTATAAAGATGTGGGTCATCCAAAAGTAATGTCTCAAATCATAGAAAAACTTTTGCTTTTGCTGGTATGTGAAACTAGGTGGTATAAATTTAGCAATAATGTAATTAGCATAATCAGCATACCATGGAGCAGTACGAGAAGCATTTATGACATTTAATTGTTCATTAGGAAAGCTATCATCAATAGGTATTGGGTCATCAAGAACATTCTCTAGCCTAGACAAGTTGTCTGCAACGGGGTTCTCAACTCCCTTTCTATCAATAATATGCAAATCAAATTCTTGTAGCAAGAGAACCCATCTAATGAGTCTAGGTTTAGCATCTTTCTTTTCCATAAGATATTTAATAGCAGCATGATCCGTGCGAATAGTTACTTTAGAATCAACAATATAAGGTCTGAACTTATCACAAGCAAATACAACTGCTAAGAATTCTTTTTCAGTAGTAACATAATTTCTCTGAGCATTGTCTAGAGTTTTACTAGCATATTGAATAACATTTAATTTCTTATCAACTCTTTGCCCTAGAACAACACCTACAACATAATCACTAGCATCACACATAATTTCAAAGGGTAAATTCCAATCAGGTGGCTAAAAAATAGGTGCAGAGATCAATGCTTTCTTAAGTATTTCAAATGCTTCTACGCAGTCATCATCAAAAACAAATGGTATATCCTTTTGTAATAAATTAGTCAGAGGCCGAGAAATTTTTGAGAAGTCCTTAATGAACCTCCTATAAAAACTGGCGTGACCAAGGAAACTTCTTATACCTTTGATGTCCTTGGGACATGGCATCTTTTCAACAGCATCAACCTTAGCTTTATCAACTTCAATACCTCTTTCGGAAACTTTATGCCCCAAGACAATACCTTCATTTACCATAAAGTGGCACTTCTCCCAATTCAAGACAAGGTTTGTAACATCCCAAAATTCTAAATTTTGGAATGTTATAATAAATAGATAGATTGATTGTTTGTTTAATTGCTGTGTGATTGATTGAGTGAAATTCGAAACTTTTTGAAAGTTAAATGAGAGGGAATAAAAGGACTTTCCCAAACTTTCATCTCGCTTTTATGATCTCCATGAATTCAAATTCTTTTCACCACAAAACCCTGGAGAGAAGATGACATGACTTCTTCCATATATTTAAATGAAAAGGGGTTTCGAAAAGATTTGAATTTTATTTGGAAATATTTCAAATTCAGAAACTTTAAGTAACTCAATGATTTTCACGAGAGGAGATAAAATGACTTCTTCAAATTATGAAATATGAGTTGGGAGTTTCAAGGATCAAATTCAAAGTCCTTTTGAAATTATTTTCAATTTGGAGTTGTTTGAGCTTTATTCAAATTATTTTTCTCCAAAAATAAAATATATGGAAAATAGGGTAACATGATTCCCTACAATAAAAAATTGGAGAGAAATAAATTTGAAATCATTTTGGTTTTTTAAATGATTTTTACTGGATTTTAATAGAGCTGAGCACCCTTTGTTTTATTTGAATTTGTGTTGATTTTATTTAATGCTAGGAAAATGTTCACGTTGTAGACAATATTTTTCTGAAAATTTTAATATATAATATGCCTATATTTTATTTTATTTTATTTTCGCTTTTCCATTGTTTGTCAATGTGTTTTTTAAAAAAAACTTCACCGACTAGGCCGGCCCAGCACCCAGCCAGGCCGCGGCCCAGCCAGCCCAGCTCTGCAGCATCCCCGACCTGGAGACGGAGACCGCCGCCCGCATGCCTCGCCGGCCGCCGCCGTGGCCAACCCGGTCTCCCACCGCCTTGCCTCCTTGTGCAAGTCGCGCCTTCTCTCTCCTCCTATAAAGCCGCCGCCCCTCTCTCTCCTCCGCCGCCTCGCCTTGCCTTGCCTCGCATCCCGCGCATCACCGTCGCCGGCGAGATCCGCCGACGACCGCCGCCGCTGCTGTTTTGCACCGCCCCGCCGCACTCCGCCCACGCCGGCTGCGCCGCGCCCCTCCGCCGCCTCGTCGTGCGCTCGCCTCCGCATCGCGCCGCTCGCCCGCATCGCCGGACGCCGTCGCTGCCCCGACGCCCGTGCCGGAGTTCGCCGCCGGCCGGATCCGTTCCGCCGCCCATCGAAAACCGCCCCGTTTTTTTTACGAAAACCGCCTACGGTATAAAACTGTCCCGGTTTCCCTGTTTTTTGTTTTATAAAACATTTTCTTTTTTGTTTAGTTATTTAGAGAACATTTTATGTTTAGGTAGTTCTAGTGAGCATATTCATTAGTTAGCGTTCGGCAGCGAATGTTCGTTAGATAGGTTTTCTTTTTCTGTTTTAATTTCGGCCAGGGACCTAGTTGTAATTATCTTTCTTATAGATTAGTCCCTCTGTTTCAAACGACCACACCTTTTTACCCGTTTATCCAAATTCAATGAAACCAACGCCCACTTCTTCGTTATGATCTCCTCTATCCAGTAATCCAACTCAAACATGTTTTTTTTAACTTTAAAATTTGAATTAGATCAGATTTAGATTCAAACTTCGTTTGATCATAACTTGAGTTTCGTAGCTCCGTTTGAGTTGATTCTTTTTACAAATCAAAGCTCTTGACCTAAACTTTCTGATAAGGCCAAATTCACATATTTTTGGTACTGTTAGAAATTGTTTTATGTTGCAAGAGTTATTTGCTTGGTTTTGAAGTTTTCCGAATCGTCTTCTTCGACCTTTTAGATCTTTTGAGTGATTGCTTATGTGTGGTTCTATTGCTTGCGTACGATAGATTGACCGGAGTGTGATGAGTCAAACTACCAAGAGTTATGAGTGTGAATCATCTTCATCAACATTGCAGGCAAGTTCACACTTTGATCATATTCCTTTCATACCCAGTTTTTGTGCATTAGTTTCAACCTCAAACATTGCATGAGTAGGATTGATAACATGTGGGTATTGGGAAGTAGTTGATGAGGTAGGAACCTATTGCCCTGCACTCAAACCTTGGGAGTTACTATTATGCTGCTTATATTGCTATGCTATGCTCGTAGACGTGGATTGGGTTTGAGAGTAGTCATGAAAGATGTGAGATTGTTAATTAATGGTTTACTTAAGGTGGCAACTTTAACACACATCTGGGTGGATTGAGGCACCTGGGTATTCCAGCGATTGCCTGTTTAGGCACCTGGTTATTCCAGCGATTTCCTATTTTTCTTTATGGGCGCCACCCAGGCTCAAAGGGATCCTGAGATTATTCATACTAGAAACTTTCGTGTGCAGCCACAAGCTACTATGGGCTCTAGCATAGTTGACTAAGTCGTTCGAACTCTTACAGTGGTAGACTAGCAGATGTAGGGGCTGTAGGTTGGTACTGTCTACCCGATCGTAAGGTGCTAGCGCTTCTGAAAGACTATGTCTCGGTCATCCGTTTCTCAAACATCATGTAGTTTGAGAATCCCAACGGAGGAGATCGAGTCTTGTGGGGAAAAGTGCGCAAACCTCTGCAGAGTGTATAAACTAATCACGGTTAGCCGTTTCCCCGGTTATGGACGTCTTGAGTATCTAGTACTTGGATTATCATGTGAATCTCATCATGTTACTTTAATTAATTTTGTTGGGTTTTAATGATGATGTTTAATTGGGATTGAGAGGGTGTCTACACTCTCAATGTTGAACAACCACCATGATAGTTAAATAAAAATTTATTCCTTTGCAGTAGGGAAAAATTGGCTTTTCGCAAAAACCTTATAACCATAGAGCTTTTCCACCAGCCATATATGCATGTAGTGATAGCCATTGTTCATCATTTCTCTATGGTGTGAATTTGCCAGTACATTCAATGTACTGACCCTTTGTGGCTGCAACGTCTCATGTTGCAGGATTTCTTACGACGAGTAAGTGATACGTTAGGGTTACGATTTCTACACTCAACTTTGCCGTTGGTGTTCATGGGAATCGACAACCTTGTTACTTCCGCTATTTTGGATTGAGGTAATAGTATTTACGTTACTTTTTACATGTGATTTATCTCAGTTATAAATCCTCGAGTATTGTGTGTGTCAGCATACCGATCCATGGATGACACTTAAGCACAGAGACTTGACCGTCTGAGGTCGGGTCCCTACAAGATGGTATCAGAGCACATGTTGACTGTAGGACGTGACCCCTAGAAACTGGCAAGCCCATAGGAAAGATTTTCTCTAAAACTTTATTTTTCAAAAAATATCTTTTACCTCTCTTCTCTTCTAAGCTTATTCAAATATTCCCTTTTAGTGAGACCAAATACCCTTTTCCCCTTTTGACCACATGAAGATTCGGCTGATGAGACCACTTCAAGAAGTACAAGATATCGGACAACTAAGACCACTTCAGAACGAAGAGGATTTTATCGTGTATTATAATAATGGAAACCACAACGGTTGAAGACTCCGAAGACTAGGAGAATTTGAAGGCTCTGTAGAATTTCTAGATTTGTATGACCTAGGAAAGCTACCCTTATGGAACCTGGCAGACTAGGGAAGTTGTCAATACCTGAGATCAAGGTGTATCAGAGAAATATTGAAACAAGGAGCATGGAACTCAAAGTTTTGTCAAGAAAACCCTAAGGCAGGAGATATCAATTATGGAAGATAGCTCATGGCAATGACAAGGGCAGAAACACGGCTATCCCTGATGATACCGCCCATTGATGCTATCGTCACCGTGCTGAGTTAAGGATGCATGTCTTCAGAATGGATTGGATGGAAGAAGGCTGATGGAGCAGCTATCAGCAAAAGATGAAGTTTTAACCTAGGCCGGTGTATCACCAGGATCTGGAGTAATACATCAAGAAGTTTAAGATGGACTGGTAGGAAGTCATATTTGACAAGGAGGCCATTCGTGAAGAACTTAGGACCCAGAAGCTGAAGTAGCCAAATTGGAGGAACAAAACCTCAAGATACCAGAGATTTGTCAGGAACTAAAGGACAGTAGGACCATGGCTCATGCCAAGGGTGTTGAAACCCAAAAGTTTGGAATGCAACTCCAGAAATATTAAAGGATGTCACGAGAGACTTCGCGTCAACAGGAATGATCTGGCAAAAGAACTTGAGAAGGACAAGCACGATCGAAAGAAGCCATCGAAGTCAGGAACAAGACTTGAAGAGTTTGGCGATGTTGACCTTTAGAAGACCAAACCCCTGTTATATACCTACGTTAGATGCGACGATTGTGAGCTGTCATTTGTTTGATGTTTTTCGACAGCCACAATAAAATCTGTCTTTTCAAAACTGTTGTTTGCATTGTGTGTATCCCTCTCTATCTCTCTTATCTCACCCCAAACCCTTGGACCCAATAGAGGATGAATGGAGATGAGCTTGTATTTTCTGGACCGATGAGTCAGTTGGAGACAGACCGATGAATTCAGAACATGGAGGATCACATGGAGAATAACCCTATAGTTGGAAATGATATGACACAGCATGCTCTTCAGTGCTTTGAAAGAGGTGCTGCTACTTGGTGGAGGATGTACCAAACCATGAATGGATGGCAAGGAGTAACCACTTGGAGAGAATTAAAGTTGACTCTGCAAAGATCTCACCTTGTGTCCCAGAAGTTGAAGCCTTATGGAAAGGATATGAGGAAACCTTGTGCATGCAAGATTTGTGGAGAAATAGGACACGCCCATAAAGAACACAAGGATGAATGCCCTAATTGTGAAGGAAGTCACCTAGTTGAAGAATGCCCAACTAGGCAGATTACTGGTTTCTTGTGTGAAGGTACTACCCACTATCCTACTCAGTGTCACATTTACCCCATGGTACGAAGAACCGTACAGCAGAAGAAAGAAGTAAAGAAAGGAGCCCTTATGGAAATTTTAGAAGAACACGTGATGAAGGAAGATGTTGGGGACACACCCAAAGAAGAACCAATTAAACCCTACACCAAGTCATGCTATTCATGTGGAAAAGAAGGACACATCTCCCAGAATTGTTTGAATGGGGATCTAGTAGTATTCCCGACAGAGGAAGTAGAGTTTGACCCACAGGAAATAGAAGCCCTAATTGGAACGGAAAAGTCCAGAAAAAGAAGCAGAGTGGATTCCAGGAAGGATCTGAGTCATATCACCTGTTATAGGTGCAAGGAGTCAGGGCACTACCTCAGCAATTGCCCAAAAAGGAAACCTCGAGACTTGTCAGAGGTAATATGTTTTCGTTGTAATGGAGCAAGGCATTTTGCCAGAGAATGCCCCAAGGAGAAGGAGACTTGTGATAATTCGTGGTGTCTGTGAGAAGTATAGTAGTAGTAGTGAGAACATTTTTCTTTTATATTGAGGTGTTGAGTTGAGACATGTAATGGAAAAGCGAGAGATTGTAATCAATTTAGAGTGAATAAAGTTAGCATCGTTGGTACTGATATGAACTTTATGAGTTGTTACTCTATGAAGAAGGATTTTGACCATTTTGAGGATATGAGAAATATGGTCTATGGAAGATTTGTGCATTTTAAGGGTGGTAGTACCCTGTAAGAACCCTTGACCCCTGGAAAAGATAAGGATACTCCACTGAATGGATTTCGGACAAAATGAATACGAGTTTTGTCTCGATATGTGTGATACCCTAAGAGTATGTGGGATGAAGTTGGAGACCATCAGTTGTTTGGACCAAATGTGATCAAGGAGTCAGAAGAGAATGTTAAGTTGATTCTAGATAGACTGAAGGTAGCTCAGTCCAGGCAGAAGAGTTATGCAGACTCAAAAACGCAAGGAGGTAGTCTATGAGATTGGAGACAAAGCATGTCTTCGTGTGTCCCCTCTGCGAAGAGTTAAACGATTTGGAGTTAAGGGAAAGTTAGCCCTGAGATTTGTAGGACCATACCGAGTTTTGGAGCGTATGGGAGAAGTGGCCAACAAGTTGGAGACACCCGAAGGACTGTCAGGAGTTCATGATGTGTTTCATGTTTCCCAGTTGAAGAAGTGCCATGCAGAGATGGCCAACATTGCCCTGTGAGAACGTTTGACCCTGGAAAGGATAACGATGTTCCATGAAGTGGAATATGGACTTCATAAGTATAAGTTTTTTATCTCGGTATGTGGGGTATTCCACGAGGATGAAGAGATGACTTACTATTGGATATAAAGGAGGTATGATGTTGGAAATATGGATCAAGGGAAATTCCATGATGAGTCTGAGTAATCACGTCTTAGTTTGGTGCAAATAGAAGGAAGGGAGACAATACAATTGGATGGATTTTAAGTATGCTTGGAAGCTGGAAGTTGGATGTTGGAATAACGATCAGCTGCCCCGAGGATGAGTTCAAGGTTTACAAGTGATGAGGTGGGCCATAACCCACAGGCCCCAGGACCTACCAAGAAGCAAGCACATTCTTGCTGAAGGAAAAATCCTGGAAGAGGATATACCTTTGTCGACAGACGATTTTATAGGAGTTTACGCAAAACCTGAGAGTTGTGAAGGAACGATAGATGTTTTTTTGGCTTGTAGAATCAATGGATTTATCCAAACCTAGTTCATCGACAAGAGAAATTCTGCAATGCTTGTGAGGATGACCGAGTGTTAGAATGCGAGATTCGCTAAACCGTATACAGGGTAATGATTTGGGTGCAGGATGGATTGATCACCATACCGACTTACTCTTATTATTCGCCTTGCTATATGGGATGGTAAATCTGAGTGACTCACCTATAGTAGAGAGACGGCGATGTTAAACCTTGTTTGAACCTTAGAATGGTATAAGTATTGTTCCCCTGTACGAGGTAGCTTTTGCCAATCGTAGGATATACGGTGAGGTTCAACCTAGACCCATTTCCTGCAAGAGAAAACCATAAATGGTTGACCACCATGAGATATCGATAGTTGATTAGTATTGGCGCCAGACCCGTCAGCTAAGAAGACCCAGTCTCGGAATAACCTTACCAAGATAAAACTACATAAGAATTGCGGTAAAGGTTATGCCACTACCGGAAGAGCTCAGAGAAGGAATTTCCCCGAGATTTGAGAAGATTGACGCTGTCAAGAATAAGGATGGAGTATATGAGTTTTGATGGAACCGTAACAATGACTCTAAGGGTGGTAGCACCCCAGACCCCTGTGATGATCGATGGATTTAGAGAAGACCCCAAACCTAACCTATTTCTTTCTAGCCTCTCCGAATCTCGAGGACGAGATTCATTTTAAGGGTGGTAGGTTTGTAACATCCCAAAATTCTAAATTTTGGAATGTTATAATAAATAGATAGATTGATTGTTTGTTTGATCGTTGTGTGATTGATTGAGTGAAATTCGAAACTTTTTGAAAGTTAAATGCGAGGGAATAAAAGGACTTTCCCAAACTTTCATCTCGCTTTTATGATCTCCGTGAATTCAAATTCTTTTCACCACAAAACCCTGGAGAGAAGATGACATGACTTCTTCCATTTCTTTAAATGAAAAGGGGTTTTGAAAAGATTTGAATTTTATTTGGAAATATTTCAAATTCAGAAACTTTAAGCAACTCAATGATTTTCATGAGAGGAGATAAAATGACTTCTTCAAATTATGAAATATGAGTTGGGAGTTTCAAGGATCAAATTCAAAGTCCTTTTGCAATTATTTTCAATTTGGAGTTTTTTGAGTTTTATTCAAATTATTTTTCTCTAAAAATAAAATATATGGAAAATAGGGTAACATGATTCCCTACAATAGAAAATTGGAGAGAAATAAATTTGAAATCATTTTGGTTTTTTTAAATGATTTTTACTGGATTTTAATAGAGCTGTAGCACTCTTTGTTTTATTTGAATTTGTGTTGATTTTATTTAATGCTAGGGTAATGTTCACGTTGTAGACAATCTTTTTCTAAAAAAATTGATATATAATATGCCTATATTATATTTTATTTTATTTTCGCTTTTCCATTGTTTGTCAATGTGTTTTTTTTAAACTTCACCGACTGGGCCGGCCCAGCACCCAGCCAGGCCGCGGCCCAGCCAGCCCAGCTCCGCGGCGTCCCCGACCTGGAGACGGAGACCGCCGCCCGCACGCCTCGCCGGCCGCCGCCGTGGCCAACCCGGTCTCCCGCCGCCTTGCCCCCTTGCGCAAGTCGCGCCTTCTCTCCCCTCCTATAAAGCCGACGCCCCTCTCTCTCCTCCGCCGCCTCGCCTTGCCTCGCCTCGCATCCCGGGCATCGCCGCCGCCGGCGAGATCCGCCGACGACCTCCGCCGCTGCTGTTCCGCGCCGCCCCACCGCACTCCGCCCACGCCACATACGTCGCACCCCTCCGCCGCCTCGTCGCGCGTTTGCCTCCGCATCGCGCCGCTCGCCCGCATCGCCGGACGCCGCCGCCGCCGCCCCGATGCCCGCGTCGGAGTTCGCCACCGGCTGGATCCGTTCCGCCGCCCGTCGAAAACCACCCCGGGTTTTTTTATGAAAACCGCCTACGGTATAAAACCGTCTCGGTTTCCCTGTTTTTGTTTTATAAAACCGTTTTCGTTTTTTTAGTTATTTAGAGAACGTTTTCTGTTTAGGTAGTTCTAGTGAGCATATTCATTAGTTAGCGTTCGGCAGCGAACGTTCGTTAGATAGGTTTTCTTTTTCTGTTTTAATTTCGGCCAGGGACCTAGTTGTAATTATCTTTCTTACAGATTAGTCCCTCTGTTTCAAACGACCACATCTTTTTACCTGTTTGTCCAAATTCAACGAAACCAACGCCCACTTCTTCGTTATGATCTCCTCTATCCAGTAATCCAACTCAAACATGTTCTTTTTTAACTTTAAAATTTGAATTAGATCAGATTTAGATTCAAACTTCGTTTGATCATAACTTGAGTTTCGTAGCTCCGTTTGAGTTGATTCTTTTTGCAAATCGAAGCTCTTGACCTAAACTTTCTGATAAGGCCAAATTCACATAATTTTGGTACTGTTAGAAATTTTTTTATGTTGCAAGAGTTATTTGCTTGGTTTTGAAGTTTTCCGAATCATCTTCTTCGACCTTTCGGATCTTTTGAGTGATTGCTTATGTGTGGTTCTATTGCTTGCGTACACTAGATTGACCGGAGTGTGATGAGTAGAACTACCAAGAATTATGAGTGCGAATCATCTTCATCAACATTGCAGGCAAGTTCACACTTTGATCATATTCCTTTCATACGCAGTTTTTATGCATTAGTTTCAACCTCAAACATTGCATGAGTAGGATTGATAACATGTGGGTATTGGGAAGTAGTTGATGAGGTAGGAACCTATTGCCCTGCACTCAAACCTTGGGAGTTACTATTACGTTGCTTATATTGCTATGCTATGCTCGTAGACGTGTATTGGGTTTGAGAGTATTCATGACAGATGTGAGATTGTTAATTAGTGGTTTACTTAAGGTGGCAACTTTAACACACATCTGGGTGGATTGAGGCACCTGGGTATTCCAGCGATTGCCTATTTAGGCACCTGGGTATTCCAGCGATTGCCTGTTTTTCTTTATGGACCACCACCCAGGCTCAAAGGGATCATGAGATTATTCATACTAGAAACTTCCGTGTGCAGCCACAAGCTACTGTGGGCTCTAGCATAGTTGACTAAGTCGTGCGAACTCTTACAGTGGTAGACTAGCAGATGTAGGGGATGTAGGTTGGTACTGTCTACCTGATCGTAAGGTGCTAGCGCTTCTAAAAGACTATGTCTCGGTCATCCGTTTCTCAAACATCATGTAGTGCGAGAATCCCAACGGAGGAGATCGAGTCTTGTGGGGAAAAGTGTGCAAACCTCTGCAGAGTGTATAAACTAATCATGGTTAGCCGTGTCCCCGGTTATGGACGTCTTGAGTATCTAGTACTTGGATTATCATGTGAATATCATCATGTTACTTTAATTAATTTTGTTGGGTTTTAATGATGATGCTTAATTGGGATTGAGAGGGTGCCTACACTCTCAATGTTCAAAAACCACCATGATAGTTAAATAAAAATTTATTCCTTTGCAGTAGGGAAAAATTGGCTTTTCGCAAAAACCTTATAACCATAGAGCTTTTCCACTAGCCATATATGCATGTAGTGATAGCCATTGTTCATCATTTCTCTATGGTGTGAATTTGCATTCAATGTACTGACCCTTTGTGGCTGCAACGTCTCATGTTGCAGGATTTCTTACGACGAGTAAGTGATACGTTAGGGTTACGATTTCTACACTCAACTTTGTCGATGGTGTTGATGGGAATCCACAATCTTGTTACTTCCGATATTTTGGATTGAGGTAATAGTATTTACGTTACTTTTTACATGTGATTTACCTCTATTATAAATCCTCGAGTATTGTGTGTGTCAGCATACCGATCCAGGGATGACACTTAAGCACAGAGACTTGACCGTCTGAGGTCGGGTCACTACAAGGTTAGTTTCTTCACATCTTTGCAAAACTCGATCAAGGTTGCTTAAGCAATCATCAAAAGAGGATCCATAGACGGAGAAATCGTCCATGAAAACCTCACAAATCTTTTCACAAAAGTCGGAGAATATAGCCATCATGCATCTTTGGAAGGTAGCAGGTGCATTACATAAACCAAAAGGCATACGTCTATAAGCAAAAGTACCGAATGGGCAAGTAAAAGTGGTCTTAGATTGATCATCAGCTGACACAGGTATTTGAGAGAAACCAGAATAACCATCTAGAAAGCAAAAATGTGTATGTTTGGATAATATTTCTAGCATTTGATCAATAAAAGGTAAGGGGTAATGATCCTTTTTAGTAGCCTTATTTAATTTGCGGAAATCAATTACCATCCTATAACTTGTAATAATTCTTTGCAGAATCAATTCATCTTTATCATTAGGAACGATAGTAATACCTCCCTTTTTCCATCCCGTAAGCTCGACACCAGCCAACTGAAGTAGGCCTCCTATCTCCATCAAGCCGGCGCCTCTACGACGCCCCAAGGCCAAGAAGCTGAAGTTTGACTCTGCCCCGTGTCAGGATAACACTTTGCCCACCACCAACCTATTTCTACCTTACAGGCAGTCGGCGAGGCCCTTGGCATCGCCCCGGAAGACTTGACGGTGGAAAAGCTTACGGCTTCTCCTAAACCTGATCCACAACAAGATAGTTCCAATGATGAATGAACTTTCCTATGCAGCTCTAGGGCGTCCGATCTGTTGGGTCTTTTGTTGCTTTGCTTCATTTTCGCTCTGTATGCCTGAACCTCTGAACTTTTATGATCCTGCTGCCCGTAGCTATGCTGAAACTCGTACTGTGTTGTTAAGCGGCCCAGTTGGTTACTTTCTTATTATTTTGGTTATATATGGGGACTACAATGTTTCATAATTGGTCGGTTCTATGCTGGAATGTGCGTGGTTTGAATTCACCAGCTAGACAGCGTGATGTGAGAGCCAAAATTGAAGAGAGTCGCTGCTCCATTATTTGTCTGCAGGAAACTAAATGGCAAACCTTTGATATCCGCATGATTAGGTCTTTCTGCCCTCGACACTTTGATCAGTTTGCTTTTTCTCCCTCGGTGGGTGCTTCGGGTGGTATTGTGATCATTTGGAACTCCTCGGTTTTTGAAGGCCAGCTTCTTGAAATCCAACGTTTCAGTGTGGTAGTTTCATTTAAGTCTGTTCATACTTCTGAAAAATGGACAATGGTTTCTGTATATGGGCCATGCGAGGGGCAACCTAGAGATGACTTTGTCAGCTGGCTATACCACATATCTATCCCTTCTGATGAACATTGGTTGCTCCTAGGTGATTTTAACTTTATTCACTCTTTGGACAACAGAAACCAACCTGGAGGTGATATAAATGATATTTTTCTTTTTAATGAGGTCATCGGACATCTTGGTCTTCTGGAATTGCCAATCAAGGGGAGGAGTTTCACCTGGTCCAATATGCAGCAAATACCCCTTCTCGAGCAGCTTGACTGGTTCTGTACCACCTCAGACTGGATCTCCCATTATCCTAACACCGTGGTCTTTCCGTTAGCCAAAACCGCGTAGGATCATGTGCCTTGTGTGGTGTCCATTGACACCAATATTCCTAAGTCTAAGGTTTTTAGATTTGAAAACTTTTGGGTGGACATGCCAGGCTTCATGGACTGCGTTCGTAATTCTTGGGAGGCTCCAGTTTTTGCTGATCTCTCTGCTTCGGCCGTGTTAACTAGGAAATTTAAACGGCTGAGATTTGATTTGAGAGCTTGGAGTAAGAAACTATCTTACCTCAAGAAGCTTACGATGGACTGCAGCAAGGTTATCATCTTTTTTGATCAGTTGGAGGAGGCCAGGCCCAAGGGATCTCTATGAGCTTCGACCTAACAAACCTCATCCAGCCCATCCAGGGTCTGGAGGAACTATCTCAACCGTTCTCTGACGATGAAATTATGAAGGTTCTGAAAGAGCTGCCCCCTGATAGAGCACCTGGCCCAGATGGATTCAATGGTCTGTTTGTTAAACGCTGCTGGCCGATAATTGAGCAGGATTTTAGGCGTCTCATCCAGGACTTCTATGAAGGAAAATTATCTCTTGAGAATATTAATGGTTCTCTCATTACCCTCATACCCAAGATGCTCTCTCCTGAGAGCCCAGATGATTTTTGGCCTATTTCTTACTTGTTTGAAATTTCTTACTAAGCTGTTAGCAAACAGGCTGCAAAAAGTGATCCTCCGTTGTATCCATAAAAATCAATATGGGTTCTTGAAGAGTAGATCAATTCAGGATTGCTTAGCTTGGGCCTTTGAATACATCCACCAGTGCAAACAGTCAAAGAGACCCATTATAATTCTGAAGCTAGATTTTGCAAAGGCATTTGACACCGTGGAGCATGAGGTTGTTTTGCAGATGCTTAAGCACAAGGGGTTTGATGACAAATGGATAGGCTAGGTCAAAGACATTCTCTCTACAGGATCTTCCTCTGTTTTGCTCAATGGCATGCCTGGCAAGCAGTTTAAGTGCAAGTGTGGTGTCAGACAGGGTGATCCTCTGTCACCTCTGCTCTTTGTAATTTCTACCGATCTTCTACAGTCAGTGGTCAACCAGATGTTCTCGCATGGAACCTTGACCCTCCCAATTCCTTCACATGACCAGGATTTCCCTATAATCCAGTATGCTGATGACACTGTCATCTTTTTGACTGGCAAAGATGAGGAGTTGGTGGCTCTCAAAAATATGTTGCTTACCTTTCAACAGTCCACAGGGCTTAAAGTTAACTTTGCAAAGTCTTCCATGATTCCTTTAAATATTGATGATGTGGAAGCTGCCAGGCTATTTGATTTGCTTGGTTGTAAACTTGGACAGCTGCCATTTACTTATCTGGGTTTGCCACTTGGTACTACTAGGCCCGGAATTGTGGATTTTATGCCTTTAGTTGATGCCCTGGAGAGGAGACTGACAGCTAGTTCCTCCATGCTAAACCAAGGCTCCAGGTTGCAGTTGTTAACTTTAGTCTTGACTTCCATGCCCATATATTTCCTCTGCAGTCTACAGCTCTCACCTGGTATTATTAAGCAGCTTGACAGGATCTTCAAGCAGTGTTTGTGGAGAGGAAATAGTGATGCACCAAAACAATCTCTGGTTGCATGGGATCTGGTTTGTAGGCCAAAGGAAAAAGGAGGACTTGGAGTGATTAACTTGCATATCCAAAATAAGGGCCTCCTTCTCAAGCATCTCCACAAATTCTTCAATAAGGCAGATATCCCATGGGTTACTTTAATCTGGAATAGTTACTATGATGATGGAGTTCCACATGCTACAGTCCCAGTTGGGTCATTTTGGTGGAGGGATATCCTCAAGCTCTCTGATGCATATACTGCAATCTCCTCAGTTCACATCAATAGGGGAGACTCTGCCCTTTTCTAGTCTGATGCTTGGTTAATTGGTGGATCTTCAAGACCTCTATGTTGGAGATTACCTAGGCTTTTCTCCTTTGTTATTAACGATAAACTCTATGTGCATGAATTCCTCATCTCTCAGGACCTCTACTCAACGTTCTTCTTGCCTTTGTCACATGAAGCTGCCCTGGAATTGCAAGTTTTGGAAGCTTGGATCCTGGATTTACATAGGGACATCACTCTGCCAGATGTTTGGGTATGGCCTGGAAAATCTGGTGACTACTCTGCCAAGAGCTTTTACACTCTTATGCATTCTCATTTGCCAACCATCTTGCCATGTAAGTGGTTGTGGGATAGCAAGTGCACCATGAAGATCAAAGTCTTTGGTTGGTTGTTGTTTTTTGATAGACTCAATACCAAGGACTTGTTAATTCGTAGGCATTGGAGATCACCTATGGATGACAATCTTTGTGTTATCTGCAATGAATTAGTCTATGAGGATAGGTTGCACTTGTTTTTCAACTGCAACTTCAGTCACAGAGTGTGGAATTATATTTCCATTGATTGGTCCAGGGGCTCTGAAATTCAGCAATGTATTCAGCATGCAAGATCAAGGTTTAAGCATCCCTTCTTCTTTGAAATTATGCTCACTGCAGCTTGGAATATATGGATCCTCAGGAATGGAAGGACTTTCAGAGGAGAGAATGCAACCTTTGCTGCTTGGAGATGTAATTTTGTACATGACCTTACTCTTCTAGCTCATAGAATGAGAGTAGATATTAGAGTCAAGTTGTATGCTTGGATTAACTCTCTAACCTAACTAGAGGTAGGTAGGTAGGCTCTGTTTTTTCTTCCTTTTATTCCTTGTAATCTTCCCTAGCTTGTACAATTGCTACTTCTTTCTATAATAAAGGGTTGTGGAGCTTTGCTCTACAGTAAATATTCAAAAAAAATACCTCCCTTTTTAGGGACACAATGGACAGGACTTACCCACTGACTATCAGCAAAGGGATAAATTATACCTACCTCAAGGAGCTTTAGTATCTCCTTTCTTACCACTTCTTTCATCTTAGGATTCAGCCATCGTTGGTGATCACGAACTGGTTTGGCATCGTTCTCCAAATTTATTTTGTGTTGACATAGTGTGGGACTAATGCCCTTAAGATCATCGAGAGTATATCCAATAGCAGCACGGTGCTTCTTCAGAGTTTTCAATAATCTCTCTTCTTCATGCTCTGAAAGGTTAGCGCTAATAATAACAGGATATATCTTTTTCTCATCAAGATAAGCATATTTAAGAGTATCAGGTAACGGTTTAAGCTCAAACACGGGATCACCCTTGGGTGGAGGAGGATCCCCTAGGATTTCAACAGGCAAATTGTGTTTCAGGATGGGTTCCTGTTTAAAGAATACTTCATCTATTTCCCTTCTTTCATTCATAAACATATCATTTTCATGGTCTGGCAAATACTGTTCTAAAGGATCACTAGGAGGCACGACAATAGAAGCAAGACCAATAATTTCATCTTTACTAGGCAATTCCTCTTCACGGTGTTGTCTACGAAATTTAGAGAAATTAAATTCATGAGACATGTCACCTAAACCAATAGTAACAGCATCCTTTTTGCAGTCTACCCTAGCATTGACTGTGTTCAAGAAGGGTCTACCAGATATAATGGGACAAAAGCTATCTTGTGGGGAACCAAGAACAAGAAAATCAGCAGGATATTTAGTTTTCCCACACAAGACTTCAACATCTCTAACAATTCCTATTGGTAAAATAGTATCTCTATTGGCAAGTTTAATGGTGACATCAATTTCTTCTAACTCAGCAGGTGCAATATCATGCATAATTTCTTTGTATAAGTCAATAGGTATTGCACTAGCACTAGCACCCATATCACACAAGCCATGATAACAATGATCTCCTATTTTAACAGAAATAACAGGCATGCCTACCATGGGTCTATGTTTATCTTTAGCACAAGGTTTAGCAATTCTAGCAGTCTCATCACAGAAATGAATAACATGCCTGTCAATATTATCAGACAAGAGGTCTTTAACAATAGCAATATTAGGTTCAACTTTAACTTGATCAGGAGGTGTATAAGTTCTAATATTGCTTTTACGAACCACAGTTGAAGCTTTAGCATGATCTTTTATCCTAACAGGAAAAGGTGATTTCTCAACATAAGAAGTAGGAACAATAGGATCATTATAAGTGACAGTCTTTTCTTCAACTTTAATAGGTGCAGCTACTTTTACTTCTATGGGAGGATGATATTTAAACCACTTCTCCCTAGGGAGATCAACATGAGTAGCAAAAGATTCACATAAAGAAGCTACTATTTCAGAGTCAAGTCCATATTTAGTGCTAAATTTACAGAAAACATCGGTATCCATAAAAGATTTAACACAATCAAACTTAGGTGTCATACCTGACTTCTTAACTTCGTCGAGGTCCCAATCTTCCGAGTTGCATTTAATTCTTTTCAATAAATCCCATTTGAATTCAATAGTCTTCATCATAAAAGAGCCAGCACAAGAAGTACCAAGAATGGTGCGATTATTATCAGAAAGCCGAGCATATAAATTTTGAATAATTATTTCTCTTGGAAGCTCATGATTGGGGCATGAATATAACATTGATTTAAGCCTCCCCAAGCTTGAGCAATGCTTTCTCCTTCGTGAGGCCAACAATTATACATATAATTGCGATCATGATGAACAAGATGCATAGGATAAAACTTCTGATGAAATTCCAATTTCAATCGTTTGTAGTTCCATGATCCCATACAATCACATAGCCTATACCATGTCAATGCATATCCCTTCAAAGATAAAGGGAAGACCTTCTTCTTAATAACATCCTCGGGCACACCTGCAAGCTTAAATAATCCACAAACTTCATCCACATATATTATGTGCTCATCAGGATGCATTGTTCCGTCTCCTGCAAAAGGATTAGCTAGCAGTTTTTCTATCATACCCGAAGGAATATCAAAGTAGACATGTTCATTTTCAGTAGGTTCAATAGGTTGAGGAGCAACTCTTTGCTCTACTGGTCGGGGTGAAGATACCCCGAATAAGCCCCTTAGAGGATTACTTTCCATAGTAACAAGTGACAGTAAATTTCAGCACACTATATAAATTTTTCCTTACCAAATTCCACCTACCAAAGGCGCTTCACTCCCCGGCAATGGTGCCAGAAAAGATTATTGATGACCCACAAGTATAGGGGATCTATCGTAGTCCTTTCGATAAGTAAGAGTGTCGAACCCAATGAGGAGCAGAAGGAAATGATAAGCGGTTTTCAGCAAGGTATTCTCTGCAAGCACTGAATTTATAGGTAACAGATAGTTTTGTGATAAGATAATTGGTAACGAGCAACAAGTAACAAAAGTAAATAAAGTGCAGCAAGGTGGCCCAATCCTTTTTGTAGCAAAGGACAAGCCTGGACAAATTCTTATATAGAGAAAAGCGCTCCCGAGGACACATGGGAATATCGTCAAGCTAGTTTTCATCACGATCATATGATTCGCGTTCGGTACTTTGATAATCTGATATGTGGGTGGACCGGTGCTTGGGTGCTATCCTTACTTGGACAAGCATCCCACTTATGATTAACCTCTATTGCAAGCATCCACAACTACAACAAAAGTATTAAGGTAAACCTAACCATGGCATGAAACATGTGGATCCAAATCAGCCCCTTACGAAGCAACGCATAAACTAGGGTTTAAGCTTCTGTCACTATAGCAACCCATCATCTACTTATTACTTCCCAATGCCTTCCTCTAGGCCCAAATAATGGTGAAGTATCATGTAGTCGACGTTCACATAACACCACTAGAGGAGAGACAACATACATCTCATCAAAATATCGAACGAATACCAAATTCACATGACTACTAATAGCAAGACTTCTCCCATATCCTCAGGAACAAACGTAAGTACTCACAAAGCATATTCATGTTCATAATCAGAGGGGTATTAATATGCATATAGGATCTGAACATATGATCTTCCACCAAATAAACCAACTAGCATCAACTACAAGGAGTAATTAACACTACTAGCAACCTACAGGTACCAATCCCGGACTTAGAGACAAGAATTGGATACAAGAGATGAACTAGGGTTTGAGAGGAGATGTTGCTGGTTGATGGAGATTGACCCCCTCCCGATGAGAGGATCATTGGTGATGATGATGGCGATGATTTCCCCCTCCCGGAGGGAAGTTTCCCCGGCAGAACAGCTCCACCGAAGCCCTAGATTGGTTCCGCCTCGTGGCGGCGGAGTCTCGTCCCGAAAGCTTGCTTGTGATTTTTTTTCATCGAAAGACTCCATGTAGCAGAAGATGGGCATCGGAGGGCCACCAGGGGACCCACGAGACAGGGGGCGCGCCCAGGGGGGTAGGGCGCGCCCCCCACCCTCGTGGGCAGGGTGTGGCCCCCCTCCGGAACTTCTTGCACTCAGTATTTTTTATATATTCTGAAAATGACTTCCGTGAAGTTTCAGGACTTTTGGAGCTGTGCAGAATAGGTCTCTAATATTTGCTCCTTTTCCAGCCCAGAATCCCAGCTGCCGGCATTCTCCCTCTTTATGTAAACCTTGTAAAATAAGAGAGAATAGGCATAAGTATTGTGACATAATGTGTAATAACAGCCCATAATGCAATAAATATTGATATAAAAGCATGATGCAAAATGGACGCATCATAACACGACGGCGTGGTGGTGGTGGAGCAGCGTGGTTTCCAGCAGGGCTTCACCAAGCACTACGGAGAACGAGGATGTGGAGAGGTAGGGCTGCGCCGAGAGAGAGAGAGAGATTCGTGTCCTTGGCAGCCCCAAAAGCCCCACTATTTATAGGAGGAGGGGAGGAGGGTGCGCCCCCTCTAGGGTTCCCACCCCTAGGGGGCGGCAGCCCTAGATGGGATGGAGGGGCGGCCAAGAGGGGGAGAGGGGGGGCCTAGGGTGGGCCTTAGGCCCATCTACGCATAGGGTTTCCCCCTTTCTCCTCCTAGCTGTGCCTTGGGCCCTGGTGGGATGCGCACCAGCCCACTCAGGGGCTGGTCCCTTCCCACTATTGGCCCATGCAAGCCTCCGGGGCTGGTGGCCCCTCTTGGTGGACCCCCCACTACTAGGAAAAGGGCTATAGATGGAATTGACACTAATGGCGCACCAGACATGTGGTGCGCCATTAGTATATACTAATGGCGCACCATGTGTTGGTGCGCCATTAGTGTCCAAATACTAATGGCGCACCACATCCACGGTGCGCCATTAGTAACAATTTTTTTTTCTTTTTTTTTCAAAACTAGTAATGGCGCGCCAGTGGACAGTGCGCCATTACTAGTTAAAACTAGTAATGGCGCACTGTCAACTGGTGCACTATTACTAAGTTTTTTAAAAAAAAATCAGATTTTTTTTTCAAAAATAGTAATGGCGCACCGTGGGTGTGGTGCGCCATTACTAGTTTAACTAGTAATAGCACCCCACTCCCACGGTGCGCCATTACTAACTTGGCCCAAAACTTCCACCGAATGCACATCCCCCCCCTGGACCGCCTTTTCAGTTTAAAAAAATAAAAGAAAATGATGGAAATGTCAAAAAAATAAAGGAAAATAAGTTTCCCATGTGATATGTGGTCTAGTTGTTGGAAAAATTTACAAATATGAATTTCGACTTTATTTGCAAAATCTCTCTAAAATTTGTAAAATGGGCATAACTTTTGCATACGAACTCGGATTAAAAAGTTTTCTATATGAAAAATCATCTACTCGAAAAGTTACATCCGAATTTAACGGGGGATCCCCGTTAAACATTTTTAAAATCCCCAAAAACCTAACAGAAAAACAGTTACGGGGCTTTTAAGATCCGAAGGCAAAAAATTCAAACTTACTAGTGGCGCATCGTATGCTAGGTGCGCCACTAGTAACAGAAAAAAAAATTGGTTTCGAAAAAAATTTTGAATTATTTTTCAAAATATGATACGTAATATGACCGGGAAGTTTGAAATATTTTTTCAAAATTTCATCATACTCATGAATATGAACAAAGTCCTAGACATCAGCAAGGTTTAATAGGATTGATATGATAGATATATCAACAAGTGCTTGTGAAGTGAGGTGGTGCTGGGGTTGGATAGAACTATGAAGTTAAGCGTGCTCGGGCTAGAGTAGTATGAGGATGGGTGACCTTCCGGGAAGTTTGACCATAGAGTGCGATTTGACCTAAGATTAAGCATATTGACTCGAGATTAACCCATAGTGACCCGAGATTAATAAAAAATTGATTTTTTTAAAAAAATGAAAAAAAATTATTACTAATGGCGCACTTCTATGTGTAAAAAAATATTTGAAAAAAATTATTACTAATGGCGCACGACTGGTGCGCCATTAGTATCTGGTATACTAATGGCGCACCAGTGGTGCGCCATTAGTAAAAAATACTAGTGGTGTGATACTAATGGCGCACTAGTAGTGCGCCATTAGTAGGCAAAACTGGTGCGCCATTAGTAGGCCTTTTCCTAGTAGTGCCCGGAACCCTCCAGTGGTCCCGGTACATTACCGTGACGCCCGAAACACTTCCGGTGGTTAAAACCTCACTTCCTATATATTATTCTTTACTTCCGGACCATTCTGGAACTCCTCGTAACGTCCATGATCTCATTCAGGACTCCGAACAACATTCGGTAACCACGTACAAACTTTCCCTATAACCCTAACGTCATCGAACCTTAAGTGTGTAGACCCTATGGGTTCGGGAGGCATGCAGACATGACCGAGACATCTCTCTAGTCAATAACCAACAGCGGGATCTAGATACCCATGTTGGCTCCTACATGTTCCACGATGATCTTATCGGATGAACCACGATGTCGAGGATTCAATCAATCCCGTATACAATTCCCTTTGTCTACCGGTATGATACTTGCCCGAGATTCGATCGTCGGTATCCCTATACCTTGTTCAATCTCGTTACCGGCAACTCTCTTTTACTCGATCCGTAACACATCATCTCGTGATCAACTCCTTGATCACATTGAGCTCATTATGATGGTGTCCTACCAAGTGGGCCCAGATATACCTCTCCATCATACGGAGCGACAAATCCCAGTCTCGATTCGTGCCAACCCAACAGACACTTTCGAAGATACCCGTAGTGCACCTTTATAGCCACCCAGTTGAGTTGTGACGTTTGGCACACCCAAAGCATTCCTACGGTATCCGGGAGTTGCACAATCTCATGGTCTAAGGAAATGATACTTGACATTAGAAAAGCTTTAGCAGACGAACTACACGATCTTGTGCTATGCTTAGGATTGGGTCTTGTCCATCACAGCATTCTCCTAATGATGTGATCCCGTTATCAATGACATCCAATGTCCATGGTCAGGAAACCGTAACCATCTACTGATCAACGAGCTAGTCAACTAGAGGCTCACTAGGACATGTTGTGGTCTATGTATTCACACATGTATTACGATTTCCGGATAACACAATTTTACCATGAACAATAGACAATTATCATGAACAAGGAAATATAATAATAACCATTTTAATATTGCCTCTAGGGCATATTTCCAACATTAATATCCCTTAGTTTCCAATAGGACCCCGCTGCCACGGGAGGGTAGGACAAAAGATGTCATGCAAGTTCTTTCCATAAGCACGTATGACTATTTACGGAATACATGCCTACATTATATTGATGAATTGGAGTTAGTGCCGTATCGCCTAGGTTATAATTGTCTCATGATGAATATCATCCAACAAGTCACCGATCCAATGCCTACGAATTTATCCTATATTGTTCTTGCTAGGTTACTACTGCTATCATCACTGTTACACTTGCTACAAAATTACTGTTATCACGGTTACTGTTACCATTGTTGCTGCTACTATTATCAAAACTATCATACTACTTTGCTATTGATCACTTCTTTGCCTCCCCTTGTGTCGAATCTATACATTTGGGTTGAATACTCTACCCTAAAAAATTGTTGCGATCCCCTATACTTGTGGGTTATCAATACCTTTTTCTAGCACCGTTGCCGGGGAGCATAGCTATATGTTTTGAGTCACTTGGGATTATTATCATATTATCACGATGAATAATCTGAAGGATGCTAAGACTAAGATTTTTCCCTCAAAGATGAGGGGAGGTAAGGAACTACCATCGAGTTCTGCTTTAGATTCACCTTCTGTTATAAGTAAACTTGCAACACCACCACATGCTATCAATTCTATTATGTCGCAAGTTATTGATGATGCTACTTCCGCTCTGGATAATGCTTATGATGATGCTAGTACCTTGCTTGATAATGATGATGTGCCACTTGATGAATTTCTTGATAAACAAATTGCTAGAGTAATACAACATGATGTTGTTGAATCTGATTATGTGCTTGAAACTAAAACTCATGAAACACCTGCTAGGACTAGCCTTCCTAGATATGAATTGCCTAAGGTACCGGAAGGTTATGTTATGAATGAGGAGACAACTAGAGATATTCTTGCTTGCAGAGATAGAGATGATCTGGAGAAATTATTATGCAAGTATAAAAAAATCTCTGAATGCTAGAATGAAATATGATCCTAAGTTTGCTACTTCACCTATCTTTATTGTTGATAAGGATTATGAATTCTTTGTCGACCCAGAGTTAATTACTTTGGTTGAATCTGATCCTTTCCATGGTTATGAAACTGAAAGTGTTGTGGCACATCTTACTAAGTTGAATGACATAGCCACCCTTTTTACCCATGATGAGAAGACTCGCTATTACTTTATTCTCAAATTATTTCCGTTCTCATTAAAGGGTGATGCTAAAGCTTGGTACAATACTCTTGCTCCTGGTTGTGTGCGTAGTCCCCAGGATATGATTTATTATTTCTCTGAAAAATACTTTCCTGCACATAAGAAACAAGTCGCCTTGTAGGAAATATTTAACTTTGTGCAAATTAAAGACGAGAGTCTCCCACAAGCTTGGGGGAGGCTTTGCCAATTACTTAATGCTTTGCCTGATCACCCTCTTAAGAAAAATGAAATACTTGATATCTTCTATAATGGACTAGCCGATGCTTCTAGGGATTTCCTAGATAGTTGTGCTGGTTGTGTTTTCAGGGAACGAACTGTTGGACAAGATGAGGAATTATTGAATAACATATTGAAAAATTATGATGATTGGACTCTTCCTGAACCACCGGCTAAACCCACTCCGAAGAAGAGGGGTATCTTATATCTCAGTCCCGAAGATATGCAAGCGGCAAAGAAATCTATGAAGGGAAAAGGTATTAAAGCTGAGGATGTTAAAAATTTACCCCCTATTGAAGAAATACATGGGCTTAATACACCACCACATCCTAAGGTGGTAGAGGTAAATTATCTTATGAAGTTCAATGATAATGACAATCCTCACAATATGCATCTTAGTCAATGCCTTTATGAGTTTGAAAACTATATTAGAAAACAAGATCACTTCAATGCAAATGTTATGAAACAATTGGAATACAATTTTGATATGCTTGCTCGCTTGAGTGATGCTACCTCTTGAGCACTGCGTTGGTTTTCCCCGAAGAGGAAGGGATGATGCAGCAAAGTAGCGTAAGTATTTCCCTCAGTTTTTGAGAACCAAGGTATCAATCCAGTAGGAGGCTACGCGCGAGTCCCTCGCACCTGCACAAAACAAATAAATCCTCGCAACCAACGCGATAAGGGGTTGTCAATCCCTACACGGTCACTTACGAGAGTGAGATCTGATAGATATGATAAGATAATATTTTTTGGTATTTTTGTGATAAAGATGCAAAGTAAAGTAAAAGCAAAGGAAATAACTAAGTAGTAGGAGATTAATATGATGAAGATAGACCCGGGGGCCATAGGTTTCACTAGTGGCTTCTCTCAAGAGCATAAGTATTCTATGGTGGGTGAACAAATTACTGTTGAGCAATTGACAGAATTGAGCATAGTTATGAGAATATCTAGGCATGATCATGTATATAGGCATCACGTCCGAGACAAGTAGACCGACTCCTGCCTGCATCTACTACTATTACTCCACTCATCGACCGCTATCCAGCATGCATCTAGAGTATTAAGTTAATGAAAACAGAGTAACGCATTAAGCAAGATGACATGATGTAGAGGGATAAACTCATGCAATATGATGAAAACCCCATCTTGTTATCCTCGATGGCAACAATACAATACGTGCCTTGCTGCCCCTACTGTCACTAGGAAAGGACACCGCAAGATTGAACCCAAAGCTAAGCACTTCTCCCATTGCAAGAAAGATCAATCTAGTAGGCCAAACCAAACTGATAATTCGAAGAGACTTGCAAAGATAACCAATCATACATAAAAGAATTCAGAGAAAATTCAAATATTGTTCATAGATAGACTTGATCATAAACCCACAATTCATCGGTCTCAACAAACACACCAGAAGAACAAGATTACATCGAATAGTTCTCCACAAGAGAGGGGAGAACATTGTATTGAGATCCAAAAAGAGAGAAGAAGCCATCTAGCTACTAACTATGGACCCGTAGGTCTGAGGTGAACTACTCACACTTCATCGGAGGGGCTATGGTGTTGATGTAGAAGCCCTCCATGACGATGCCCCCTCCGGCGGAGCTCCGGAACAGGCCCCAAGATGGGATCTCGTGGATACAGAAAGTTGTGGCAGTGGAATTAGGGTTTTGGCTCTGTATCTGATCATTTGGGGGTACGTAGGTATATATAGGAGGAAGGAGTATGTCGATGGAGCAACAGGGGCCCACGAGGGTGGAGGGCGTGCCCGGGGGGTAGGCGCGCCCCCCTACCTCGTGGCCTCCTCTTTTGTGTCTTGATGTAGGGTCCAAGTCTCCTGGGTCTTGTTCGTTGAGAAAATCACGTTCCCGAAGGTTTCATTCCGTTTGGACTCTGTTTGATATTCCTTTTCTTCGAAACCCTAAAACACGCAAAAAATAGCAATTCTGGGTTGGGCCTTCGGTTAATAGGTTAGTCCCAAAAATAATATGAAAGTGGATAATAAAGCCCAATAATGTCCAAAAAATAGATAATATAGCATGGGGCAATCAAAAATTATAGATACGTTGGAGACGTATCAAATGACTTGTTATTTAGAATCTCAAATGATGTTAGAGGTCTTGGAAAGCATGCTTCTATGGTACAAACCCAGTTAGAACAAGTTGCTAAATCTCAAAGAGAGTTGCTAGATGAAATGAATAATAATATACATGACATTGCTGTTAGAGTTGCAACTAGAGGAGGTAAAATGACTCGGGAACCACTTGATCCTGAGGGACACCCAAAAAGAATAGAACAAGATTCACAAAGGAACAACACTAGTGCACCTAGTTCTTCTAAAAGGAAAAAGAAAGAGAAAATTGATAGAACTTTGCATGCTCCTAATGAACCTGAAATAAGAAAAACTCCTAACAATGATAATGAAACTTCTATCTCTGATGCTGAAACTCAGTCTGGTAATGAACATTCACCTAGTGATAATGAAAAACATAATGTTGATGTTAATGAAGACTCTCAACCAAATAATAAAGAACCATATAATGATGTTGAGATAGAACCACCTGTTGATCTTGATAACCCACAACCTAAGAATAAAAGGTATGATGAAAGTGACTTTGTGGCTCGAAAACACAGTAAAGAAAGAGAACCGTGTGGGTTAAAAAACCAATGCCTTTTCCACCTAAGTCAACTAAAAAGAATGATGATGAAGAATTTGAACGCTTTGCTGAAATGTTGAGGCCAGTCTTTTTGCGTACTCTCTTGAATGATATCTTGAAAATGCCTCCTTATGCAAAGTATATGAAAGATATCATCACTAATAAAAGAAAAATATCGGAAGCTGAAATCTCCACTATGCTTGCTAATTATACTTTTAAAGATGGAGTACCTAAAAAACTTGGAGATTCGGGAATACCAACTATACCTTGCTCCATCAAAAAGAATTATGTGAAAACTGCTCTGTGTGATTTAGGAGATGATGTTAGTGTTATTCCTTTATCTTTATATAAAAGACTTGATTTGAATAAACTCACACCTACTGAAATATCTTTGCAATTGGCTAATAAATCAACTACCATACCTATCGGTATCTGTGAGGATGTGCCCGTTGTTGTTGCTAATGTTACTATTTTGACTCACTTTGTTATACTTGAGATGCCCGAGGACGATAACATGTCGATTATCCTTGGTAGACCTGCTACCTATTGAGCATGCGTTGGTTTTCCCTTGAAGAGGAAAGGGTGATGCAGCAAAGTAGCGTAAGTATTTCCCTCAGTTTTTGAGAACCAAGGTATCAATCCAGTAGGAGACTACATGCAAGTCGCCTAGTACCTGCACAAACAAATAAGAACCTTGCAACCAACATGATAAAGGGGTTGTTAATCCCTTCACAACCACTTGCAAAAGTGAGATCTGATAAACATAATAAGATAAATATTTTTGGTATTTTTGTATAGATTGGAAAGTAAAGATTGCAAAATAAATAGTAAACTGTAGATTGGAAACTTATATGATGTAAAGTAGACCCGGGGGGCATAGGATTCACTAGTGGCTTCTCTCAAGATAGCATATATTACGGTAGGTGAACAAATTGCTGCCGAGCAATTGATAGAAAAGCGCATAGTTATGTGATACGCCTCCGTCGTATCTATAATTTTTCATTGTTCCATGCCAATATCCTACAACTTTTATATACTTTTGGCAACTTTTATACTATTTTTGGGACTAACATATTGATCCAGTGCCCAGTGTCAGTTCCTATTTGTTGCATGTTTTTTGTTTCGTAGAAAATCCATATCAAACGGAGTCCAAATGGGATAAAAACTGACGGAGATTTTTTTGGAATATATGTGATTTTTGGGAAGAAGAATCAATGTGAGACGATGCCCGAGGGGGCCACGAGGCACGGGGCGCGCCCCAAGGGGTCAGGCGTGCCCTGGGCCCTCGTGGTCATCCCGTAAGGCGGTTGGTGCTCTTCTTTCACCGCAAGAAAGCCAATATCCGGATAGAAATCATGTTAAAATTTCAGCCCAATCAGAGCTACGGATCTCCGGGAATTTAAGAAACGTTGAAAGGCCAGAATCAGGAACGCAGAAACAGAGAGAGACAGAGAGACAAATCCAATCTCGGAGGGGCTCTCGCCCCTCCGCCACCATGGAGACCATGGACCAGAGGGGAAACCCTTCTCCCATCTAGGGAGAAGGTCAAGGAAGAAGAAGAAGAAGAAGGGGGCCCTCTCCCCCTGTCTCTCTGTGGCGCTGTAACGCCGCCGGGGCCATCATCGTGTGACGGCAATCTACACCAACACCTCTGTCATCTTCACCAACATCTTCATCACCTTACCCATCTATCTACAGCGGTCCACTCTCCCGCAACCCGTTGTACCCTCTACTTGAACATGGTGCTTTATGCTTCATATTATTATCCAATGATGTGTTGCCATCCTATTATGTCTGAGTAGATTTTCGTTGTCCTATTGGTAATTGGTGAATTGCTATGCTTGGTTTAAATTGCTTGTGGTTATGCTATTGTCCTTTGGTGCCCATCATATGAGCATGTGCGTGGATCACACCTAGGGTTAGTTGTATGTTGATAGGACTATGTTTTGGAGGGCAAGAGTGACAGAAGCTTCAACCTAGCATATAAATCGATGCATACGGGATTGAAGAGGGACCAATATATCTTAATGTTATGGTTGGATTTTACCTTAATGAATGTTAGTAGTTGCGGGTGCTTGCTAATAGTTCCAATCATAAGTGCATAGAATTCCAAGTCAGGGATGACATGTGTAACGCCCCAAGACCGATGTGCCAGGTGTCTTCTAGTTATTCGCTGTTGTTGCCTTGTCTTTTGCTTGCATGTAATGCATCTCATATCATGTCATCATGTGCGTCGCATTTGCATACATGTTCGTCTCATGCATCCGAGCATTTTCCCCGTTGTCTGTTTTGCATTCCGGCGCTCCTATGTCCTCCGGTGTCCCTTTCTACCTCTTTTCGTGTGTGGGTGTTAAATGTTTTTGAATTGGACCGAGACTTGTCATGCGGCCTTGGTTTACTAACGGTAGACCGCCTGCCAAGTTTCGTGCCATTTGGTCTTCGTTTGATACTCCAACGGTTAACCGAGGGACCAAGAAGGCCTCTTGTGTGTTGCAGCCCAACACCCTTCCAAAGTGCCCCAAAACCCACCTAAACCTCCTCCATCACCGAGGTCGTTCGATCACAATCGCGTGGCCGTAAACCGCACCTCATTTGGACTCTCCTAGCTCCCTCTACCTATAAATTTGTAATCCCCTCCGAAATTCGCGGTGCAAACCCTAGCCTTCCTCTACCTCGCGCCACCGGACAAAAATTCCCGCCGCCAGACGTGTCCGCCGCCTCCGCCCCGACGAATCCGCGCCCGCCACCTGTCCCGGCGTCCTCCCACTGCCGCACCGGCCCACGCAGCCCGCGGCCGGCCCGCTCCCCGTCGCGACCGGGCCGCGCCCGTGCTGCCCATCCCGCGCGCCGCCCGCCTCCGCTGGCATCCGTGCCGCCCGCTGAGGCGCCCCCCCGCCGCCGCCAGGCACTCGCCGGCGCAGCTGCCCGCCGCCTCCTGCAGCGCGCCTCGCCGCCGCGTTTTGCTCCGCCGGCCTCGGCTTCCGCGTAGGCGCCGCCACCGAGCTCCCTCGCCGCCGCCTCTCGCCGGCAACCGCGCCGCCCGGCCGTCCCCGACCTCCTCGCGCTGCCTCGTGCCCTCCTCCATCCTCTCCGGCCATCGCCGGAGTTCCAACCTCGCCGGAGGCCGCCCCTCGCCGGATCTGGGCGAGCTGGATCAGATCCACCCGGCCCGGGAACCAAACGCTTCGTCCCCGTCCCGGATCTCGTCATCCCGCTCCGTCCGATCCCGTTGACTTTCTCGGAGAGGTTGAATTTCCACTAAGTCCCAGTAATTTTATGCATATTTCATCGCATCAAAACTTCATCACCGTGGCTCCGATTCGCGCGTGTAGCATATCCAAATGTTCGCCTCG
Organism: Triticum urartu; assembly: GCF_003073215.2. NCBI lineage: Eukaryota > Viridiplantae > Streptophyta > Magnoliopsida > Poales > Poaceae > Triticum > Triticum urartu. The sequence continues at coordinate 253,578,810 of NC_053026.1, read as the reverse complement.
ACGAGTACTCCATTTCATCTCATTGCATCATATTCATTTGAGCTCATCTTGATGCCCTAAATGCTGTTGGAAGAGGGCTATGTGATGATAGTTTTAGATCTGTTTCAGCAAATGCATTTTTGTCATTTTTGCCATGATTAATGTGTGCATGTTATGATCCTGAGCTCTACATGTGTTTTGAAGTATGCCATGCCATCTTTACAGGGGTGTATGCCATGTATTTTTGTGATCTTTTTGGTGACTAGCACAAGCATGCAAAGTAGCTTACTTAATGTTGCTGATTTCAAGGACTTAGAAATGTTCTAAGTCTTTGTCCTGTCATTATTTTTATGACATGTGTTCATGTTGCTACCTAGTGATCCGTGCCTCTTCTGAGCATGATCAGTAAGGATATTTTGTAGATATTGTGGTGCTCTATCCACCCATGTCTTTGTTTGCATTTATGGAGCACCCTAGCTTGAGTCAATCAAGCTCTACTTTTGCTATAAAATGTTCCTGGCAGATTGTTAACATGTTTAGCAATTTTGCCGAGCTTGTTGTAGTTGATCCATGCATGCTATGTTGTTGTTCTTGCCATGTCTAGCTCCTATGCCATGTCTACTTGATGGGTGTATGCTTAGTTTGTCATGTCTTTCCTCGTAGTGGGTGCATCGAGCTCGTAAACATTCCTACTTGATGTCTGTTTTGCCATGTTCCAGTTTTTCACTAAGTCTGAATCTATTAACGATAATTGCTATGTTGATGTGGTTGCAATTGTATTTTCTGATCCCTTTTGGCTTATGGTCAGTAAGGGACTTTTGTTGTATGCTTTGAGTAGCATCATGCCATGCTTTGCTTTGCCATGATATGTTCCTATAGCATGTAGTTATCTTGCTCTAAACATTGCTTCCTGTTGTTAAATTCCTGACATGATGTTAATTTCACTAAGTTTGAAACCTGTTATCTTTTTCACTTTTGCCATGCTTGTTTGAGCTTGCTATTGAGAGAATTAGCCGTAGCTCAGTGTTCATCTTTTGTCAAGAATCTTGAGTGGATCCCTTCCATGTATTTTGTTGCTATGTTTGAGTCCTGTAGCATGTTGTTCTTGATGCATTTAGATGGTCTCGTGCTGTTAATCGCAGACCGGTACCATATTTGTTTTGCTTGTCATTTCCAAACCGTGCATCCGATTCCGGCGATCTTTATATCAAATTCGACCGAAATCATCTCCTCTATCCAGTGGGACTCTTGGATTTCCAAGTTGAGGCCAGGTTAAATCATTCCTTTCCAAATCATGCATATGCATCACATATCGCATTCCGCATATCATACCATGTTTGCATCATGTTGTTTGAGCATTGCACGTGGTTGATTGTCTCACTTTTTGCTTGTTGTTCTTGCTTGGGTAGAGCCGGGAGACGAGTACGTGATCGAGGAGCCCGTTGAGTACGCTTACAAGGATCAAGCCAACTCTGAGAACTTTGCAGGCAAGATGACCATACCCTCGAAATCACTTCTATCTTTTCTTGCTAGATGCTCGCTCTTTTGCTATGCCTATGCTACGATACCTACCACTTGCTTATCACACCTCCCATATTGCCATGTCAAACCTCTAACCCACCTTGTCCTAGCAAACCATTGTTTGGCTATGTTACCGCTTTGCTCAGCCCCTCTTATAGCGTTGCTAGTTGCAGGTGAAGATTGGAGTTGTTCTTTGTTGGAACATGTTTATTGTTGGGATATCACCATATTATCTTGTCTATTTTAATGCACCTATATACTTGGTAAAGGGTGGAAGGCTTGGCCTTATGCCTGGTGTTTTGTTCCACTCTTGCCGCCCTAGTTTCCGTCATATCGGTGTTATGTTCCCGGATTTTGCGTTCCTTACACGGTTGGGTTATAATGGGAACCCCTTGACAGTTCGCCTTGAATAAAACTCTTCCAGAATGGCCCAACATTGGTTTTACCATTCGCCACCTAGCCTTTTTCCCTTGGGTTTCGCGGACTCAAGGGTCATCTTTATTTTAACCCCCCGGGCCAGTGCTTCTCTAAGTGTTGGTCCAACTGAGCGATGTCCGGGGCTACCAGGGGCAACTCTGGGCTGGCCTACCCGACGTCTTGCTCATCCGGTGTGCCCTGAGAATGAGATATGTGCAGCTCCTATCGGGATTTGTCGGCACATCTGGGTGGCTTTGCTGGACTTGTTTTACCATTGTCGAGATGTCTTGTAACCAGGATGCCGAGTCTGATCGGAATGTCTTGGGAGAAGGAATATCCTTTGTTGACCGTGAGAGCTTGTGATGGGCTAAGTTGGGACACCCCTGCAGGGATTTGATCTTTCATAAGCTGTGCACGCGGTTATGGGCAGATGGAATTTGTTAATGTCCGATTGTAGAAAACCTGAATCTTAACTTAATTAAAATGCATCAACCGCGTGTGTAGCTATGATGGTCTCTTCTCGGCGGGGTCCGGGAGGTGAACACGGTGTTGGAGTTATGCTTGACGTAGGTTGCTCTAGGATCACTTCTTGATCATAGATTCTCGACCGTGCATTTGCCTTCTCTTCTCGCTCTCATTTGTGTATGTTAGCCACCAAAAATGCTAGTCGCTTGCTGCAGCTACACCTCATACCTTTTACCCTACCTATAAGCTTAAATAGTCTTGATCGCGAGGGTGTGAGATTGCTGAGTCCCCGTGACTCACAGATACTTCCAAAACCAGTTTGCAGGTGCCGATGAAACCGTGCAAGTGACGCAACCGAGCTCAAGGAGGAGCTCGATGAAGATCGTGTTCGTTATGTCATTTCCGTTTCCAGTTGATCAGTAGTGGAGCCCAGTTGGGACAATCGGGGATCTGTGTAGCTTTTGGGGTAGTCTTATTTTATCTTGGTTCCATAGTTAGACCTTGATTGTATCTGGATGATGTAATGCTTTATTCATGTATTGTGTGAAGTGGCGACTATAAGCCAACTATGTATCTCTTTCCCTTATGTATTACATGGGTTGTGTGAAGATTACCTCACTTGCGACATTGCTTACAATGTGGTTATGCCTCTAAGTCGTGCTTCGACGCGTGGGAGATATAGCCGCATCGTGGGCGTTACAACATGCTAGCAGTGGCCTCTCCCACATAAAACTTGCTATCGGTCTAGTAAAGTAGTCAATTGCTTAGGGACAATTTCGCAACTCCTACCACCACTTTTCCACACTCGCTCTACTAACTTTATTGCTTCTTTACCTAAACATCCCCTAGTTTTTATTTACGTGCTCTTTATATTCTTGCAAACCTATCCCATTACACCTACAAAGTACTTCTAGTTTCATACTTGTTCTAGGTAAAGCGAACGTTAAGCGTGCGTAGAGTTGTATCGGTGGTTGATAGAACTTGAGGGAATATTTGTTCTACCTTAGCTCCTCCTTGGGTTCGACACTCTTACTTATCGAAAGAGGCTACAATTGATCCCCTATACTTGTGGGTTATCAAGACCTTTTTCTGGCGCCGTTGCCGGGAGTTATAGCGTGGGGTGAATATTCTCGTGTGTGCTTGTTTGCTTTATCACTAAGTAATTTTTATTTTCTGTTCTAAGTTGTTCTCTATCTTTTGTTATGGATATGGAACACGAAATACCAAAAAATAGGTTTACTTGCTACTCATGGAGATGGGGAACCTCCTAAAACCCTCGATGCTCATTATGTGAAACATATTATGCACTACTTTAATAATCCTGAGAAAACCCCATTCAATTATATAATGGGAGACACGTTGGATCAACATGAATACTTTAGGGATTATCGCTTAACTCAAAAAGGGAAACTATTATGGGATCAAATTTATATGTTGCATTGGTATGCTCGGCAACTATGCTTGAGATATGATTATACTTGTTGCTCTAGGATGAAGGCTCCACACCTTCCCTTTTCATGCGAATTTAATGATAATGAAACCTTAGCTTCTTATGCTAATGGTATATATGATTACTATGATGTGGAACGAATAGAAGAATTTGTTGCTTTTAAGGTTGCTTGTGAAATTGAATCTTTGTTTAAAGAGTTTGAAGATTTTGATGATTTAGTTTATAGACCTAAAAATTTAGCTATCCTTAAATATTGCTATGAGAATTATAAATACAATTATGATATTGATGAATTTATTGAGAAAGTCTCCGTTGTCCGAGAAGAGACTAATATTTTGCAGGAATCTATGAAAGAAGAAATTGATGAAACTGTGAGCTCATTGGATGAAAAGGATGATGAGGAGAGCGAAGAACAAAAGGAGGAAGAGCAGATTAGCTACCCGTGCCCACCTTGTAATGAGAGTAACTCTTCAACTCATACATTGTTTAATTTGCCTTCGTGCTTACCGAAGGATGATTGCTATGATGATTGTTATGATCCCGTTAATTCTTTTGAAATATCCCTTTTTGATTATGCTTGCTATGCTTATGGCCAGACGCCAATATGAATTATTCTTATGGAGATGAACTTGCTATAGTTCCTTATGTTAAACATGAAATTGTTGCTATTGCACCCACGCATGATAGTCCTATTATCTTTTTGAATTCTCCCGACTACACTATACCAGAGAAGTTTGCCCTTATTAAGGATTATATTGATGGGTTGCGTTTTACTACTACACATGATGATTTTGATAGATATAATATGCATGTGCTTGCTGCTCCTACTTGCAATTATTATGGGAGAGGAACTACATCTCCGCCTCTCCATGTTTCCAATATGATAAAATTGCAAGAAACTGTTTATACTATGCATTGGCCTTTACTTTGTGTGCATGAATTGTTCTTATATGACATGCCGATGCATAGGAAGAGAGTTAAACTTCATCATTACATGATATATGTTACTTTGTGCTCACTACGAAATCACAAATCATTGTTAATTAAAATTGGCTTTGATATACCTTGGGATCCGGGTCGATCCATTACTTGAGCACTATATGCCTAGCTTAATGGATTTAAAGTAAGCGCTGCCAGGGAGACAACCCGGAAGTTTTAGAGAGTCATTTATTTCTGTTGTGTGCTTTTATAAAGTTTAAAAAAACAAGAATAATGTGCCAAGATTCGCCTTTAGGATGTTTACATTGCTTGTAGGTTTGTGCGGTGCAAGACAGAAACTTTGGCTGTAGTGCACGATTTTACATTTTTTTACCGGAATGTCAAATGGTTCTGAAATTTTTTGCACTGTCTTTCTATACAAATTGTTTATTTTTCCTAATTTTTTCAGAAGTTTTGGACTACCATAAGTATGGTGAATGGTCAGATTACTAGAGAATGTCCTGTTTAAGACAGATTCTGTTTTTGATGCATGGTTTGCTTGTTTTGATGAAACTATCGATTTCTATCAGTGGATTAAGCCATGGAAAAGTTATATTACAGTAGCTACAATGCAAAAACAAAATATGAATTGGTTTTCAACAGTACTTAGAGTAGTGATTTGCTTTATTATACTAACGGATCTTACCGAGCTTTCTGTTGAGTTTTGTGTGGATGAAGTGTTCGAAGATCGAGGATGTCTCGATGTGAGGAGAAGTAGGAGAGACAAGAGCTCAATCTTGGGGATGCCCAAGGCACACCAAGTACATATTCAAGGAGACTCAAGCGTCTAAGCTTGGGGATGCCCCGGAAGGCATCCCATCTTTCTTCAACAAGTATCGGTATGTTTTTGGATTCGTTCCATTCATGTGATATGTGCAAATCTTGGAACGTCTTTTGCATTTAGTTTTCACTTTTATTTTATGCACCATGCTGGTATGAGATAGTCCTTGGTTTATTTATAGAATGCTCATTGCACTTCACTTATATCTTTTGAGTGTGGCTTTATAGAATGCTTCATGTGCTTCACTTATATCATTTAAAGTTTGGATTGCCGGTTTCTCTTCACATAGAAAACCGCCATTTGTAGAATGCTCTTTTGCTTCACTTATATTTGTTAGAGCGTGGGCATATCTTTTGTAGAAAGAATTAAACTCTCTTGCTTCACTTATAGCTATTTAGAGAGATGACAGGAATTGGTCATTCACATGGTTAGTCATAAAATCCACATAAAACTTGTAGATCACTGAATATGATATGTTTGATTCCTTGCAATAGTTCTGCGATATAAAGGTGGTGATATTAGAGTTGTGCTAGTTGAGTAATTGTGAATTTGATAAATACTTGTGTTGAGGTTTGCAAGTCCCCTAGCATGCACATATGGTAACCGTTGTGTGACAAATTTTAAGCATGAGGTGTTTCTTTGATTGCCTTCCTTATGAGTGGCGGTCGGGGACGAGCGATGGTCTTTTACTACCAATCTATCCCCCTAGGATCATGCGCGTAGTGCTTGGTTTTGATGACTTGTAGATTTTTGTAATAAGTATGTGAGTTCTTTATGACTAATGTTGAGTCCATGGATTATACGCACTCTCACCCTTCCATCGCTGCTAGCCTCTTCGGTACCGTGCATTGCCCTTTCTCACCTTGAGAGTTAGTGCAAACTTCGCCAGTGCATCCAAACCCCGTGATATGATACGCTCTGTCACACATAAGCCTCCTTATATTTTCCTCAAAACAACCACCATACCTACCTATTATGGCATTTCCATAGCCATTCCGAGATATATTGCCATGGAACTTCCATCATCATCATATACATGACTTGAGCATTCATTGTCATATTTCTTTGCATGGTCATAATATAGCTAGCATGATGTTTTCATGGCTTGTCCGGTTTTTTATGTCATTGCTACGCTAGATCATTGCACATCCCGGTACACCGCCGGAGGCATTCATATAGAGTCATACTTTGTTCTAGACATCGAGTTGTAATATTGAGTTGTAAGTAAATAAAAGTGTGATGATCATCATTATTAGAGCATTGCCCTAGTGAGGAAAGGATGATGGAGACTATGATTTCCCCACAAGTCGAGATGAGACTCCGAACTTTAAAAAAATAAAAGAGGCCAAAGAAGCCCAAATAAAAAAGAGAGGCCAAAGAAGCCCACCAAAACAAAAAAAAACAACAAAAACAAAAAATGAGAGAAAAAAAGAGAAGGGACAATGTTACTATCCTTTTACCACACTTGTGCTTCAGAGTAGCACCATGTTCTTCATATAGAGAGTCTCTTGAGTTGTCACTTTCATATACTAGTGGGAATTTTCATTATAGAACTTGGCTTGTATATTCCGATGATGGGCTTCCTCAAATGCTCGAGGTCTTCATGAGCAAGCAAGTTAGATGCACACCCACTTAGTTTCCAGTTTGAGCTTTCATACACTTATAGCTCTTAGTGCATCCGTTGCATGGCAATCCCTACTCCTCGCATTGACATCAATCGATGGGCATCTCCATAGCCCGTTGATTAGCCGCGTTGATGTGAGACTTTCTCCTTTTTTGTCTTCTCCACACAACCTCCATCATCATATTTTATTCCAACCATAGTGCTATGTCCATGGCTCGTGCTCATGTATTGCGTGAAAGTTGAAAAGGTTTGAAAATGCTAAGTATGAAACAATTGCTTGGCTTGTCATCGGGGTTGTGCATGATGGGAGCATTTTGTGTGACAAAGATGAAGCATAGCCAAACTATATGATTTTGTAGGGATGAGCTTTCTTTGGCTATGTTATTTTGAGAGGACATAATTGCTTGGTTAGTATGCTTGAAGTATTATTGTCTTAATGTCAAATGATAGACTATTGCTTTGAATCACTCGTGTCTTAATATTCATGCCATGATTAGATTACATGATCAAGATTATGCTAGGTAGCATTCCACATCAAAAACTATCTTTTTTATCATTTACCTACTCGGGGACGAGCGGGAATTAAGCTTGGGGATGCTGATACGTCTCCGTCGTATCTATAATTTTTTTATTGTTCCATGCCAATATTCTACAACTTTTATATACTTTTGGTAACTTTTTATACTATTTTTGGGACTAACATATTGATCCAGTGCCCAATGCCAGTTCCTGTTTGTTGCATGTTTTTTATTTCACAGAAAATCCATATCAAAAGGAGTCCAAACGGGATAAAACCTGACGAAGATTTTTTTTGGAATATATGTGATTTTTGGGAAGAAGAATCAACGCGAGACAATGCCCGAGGGGAGCACAAGGTAGGGGGCGCGCCCCAGGGGGTCAGGCGCGCCCTGGACTCTCGTAGCCACCCCGTAAGGCGGTTGGTTCCCTTCTTTCGCTGCAAGAAAGCCAATATCCAGATAGAAATCGTGTTAAAATTTTAGCCCAATCGGAGTTAGGGATCTCCGGGAATTTAAGAAATAGTGAAAGGCCAGAATTAGGAACGCAGAAACAGAGAGAGACAGAGAGACAGATCCAATCTCGGAGGGGCTCTCACCCCTCCGCCGCCATGGAGGCCATGGACCAGAGGGGAAACCCTTCTCCCATCTAGGGAGAAGGTCAAGGAAGAAGAAGAAGGGGGGGCCTCTCCCCCTCTCTCCTGGTGGCGCCGAAACGCCGCCGGGGCCATCATCGTGTGACGGCGATCTACACCAACACCTCTGTGATCTTCACCAACATATTCATCACCTTCCCCCATCTATCTACAGCGGTCCACTCTCCCGCAACCCGCTGTACCCTCTACTTGAACATGGTGCTTTATGCTTCATATTATTATCCAATGATGTGTTGCCATCCTATGATGTCTGAGTAGATTTTCGTTGTACTATAGGTAATTGGTGAATTGCTATGATTGGTTTAAATTGTTTGTGGTTTTGTTGTTGTCCTTTGGTGCCCATCATATGAGCGCGCACGTGGATCACACCATAGGGTTAGTTGTATGTTGATAGGACTATGTATTGGAGGGCAAGAGTGACAGAAGCTCCAACCTAGCATAGAAATTGATGCATACAGGATGGAAGGGGGACCAATATATCTTAATGCTATGGTTGGGTTTTACCTTAATGAACGTTAGTAGTTGCAGATGCTTGCTAATACTTCCAATCATAAGTGCATAGAATTCCAAGTCAGGGATGACATGCTAGCAGTGGCCTCTCCCACATAAAACTTGCTATCGGTCTAGTAAAGTAGTCAATTGCTTAGGACAATTTCGCAACTCCTACCACCACTTTTCCACACTCGCTATACTAACTTTAAACAGCCCCTAGTTTTTATTTACGTGCTCTTTCTATTCTTGCAAACCTATCCCATTACACCTACAAAGTACTTCTAGTTTCATACTTGTTCTAGGTAAAGCGAACGTTAAGCGTGCGTAGAGTTGTATCGGTGGTCGATAGAACTTGAGGGAATATTTGTTCTACCTTTAGCTCCTCATTGGGTTCTACACTATTACTTATCGAAAGAGGCTACAATTGATCCCCTATACTTATGGGTTATCATTATGAGAATATCTAGGCATGATCATAAACATAGGCATCACGTCCGTGTCAAGTAGACCGAAACGATTCTGCATCTACTACTATTACTCCACACATCGACCGCTATCCGGCATGCATCTAGAGTATTAAGTTCATAAGAATAGAGTAACGCATTAGGCAAGATGACATGATGTAGAGGGATAAACGCAGGCAATATGATATAAACCCCATCTTGTTATCCTCGATGGCAACAATACAATACGTGCCTTGCTGACCCTACTGTCACTGGGAAAGGACACCGCAAGATTGAACCCAAAGCTAAGCACTTCTCCCATTGCAAGAAAGATCAATCTAGTATGCCAAACCAAACTGATAATTCGAAGAGACTTGCAAAGATATCAAAACATGCATATAATAATTCAGAGAAGAATCAAATATTGTTCATAGATAATCTTGATCATAAACCCACAATTCATTGGAACTCGGCAAACACATCGCAAAAAGTATTACATCGAATAGATCTCCAAGAACATCGAGGAGAACTTTGTATTGGGAACCAAAGAGAGAGAAGAAGCCATCTAGCTAATAACTATGGACCTGAAGGTCTGTGGTAAACTACTCACACATCATCGGAGAGGCTATGGTGTTGATGTAGAAGCCCTCCGTGATCAAATCCCCCTCCTGCAGATCGCCAGAAAAGGTCCCCAGATGGGATCTCACGGGTACAGAAGGTTGCGGTGGTGGAAAAGTGGTTCCGTGGCTCTCCTGGATGTTTTTAGGGTATACGAGTATATATATAGGCGAAAGAAGTAGGTCGGTGGAGCTACGAGGGGGCCACAAGGGTGGGGGCGCGCCTACCCCCCTGGGTGTGCCGCCCTACCTCGTGGCCGCCTCGTTGCTTCCTTGACCTCCACTCCAAGTCTCCTGGATTGCGTTTGTTCCACAAAAGATCCTCGCGAAGGTTTCATTCCATTTGGATTCCGTTTGATATTCCTTTTTCTACGAAACACTGAAATAGGCAAAAAAAACAACAATTTGCACTGGGCCTTTGGTTAATAGGTTAGTCCCAAAAATAATATAAAAGTGCATAATAAAGCCCATTAAACATCCAAAACAGATAATATAATAGCATGGAACAATAAAAAAATTATAGATACATTGGAGACGTATCAAGCATCCCCAAGCTTAATTCCTGCTCGTCCTCGAGCAGGTAAATGATACAAACAGAATTTTTGATGTGGAATGCTACCTAACATAATTTTGAATGTAGTTTTCTTTATTGTGGCATGAATATTCAGATCTGAAAGATTCAAGACAAAAGTTTAATATTGACATAAAAACAATAACACTTCAAGCATACTAACCAAGCAATTATGTCTTCTCAAAATAACATGGCCAAAGAAGGCTATCCCTACAAAATCATATAGTCTGGCTATGCTCTATCTTCATCACACAAAATATTTAAATCATGCACAACCCCGATGACAAGCCAAGCAATTGTTTCATACTTTTGATGTTCTCAAACTTTTTCAATCTTCACGCAATACATGAGCGTGAGCCATGTATATAGCACTATAAGTGGAATAGAATGGTGGTTGTGGAGAAGACAAAAAAGAGAAGATAGTCTCACATCAACTAGGCGTATCAACGGGCTATGGAGATGCCCATCAATAGATATTAATGTGAGTGAGTAGGGATTGCCATGCAACGGATGCACTAGAGCTATAAGTATATGAAAGCTCAACAAAAGAAACTAAGTGGGTGTGCATCCAACTTGCTTGCTCACGAATATACAAGCCAAGTTCTATAATGAAAAATTCACACTAGTATATGAAAGTGACAACATAAGAGACTCTATCACGAAGATCATGGTGCTACTTTGAAGCACAAGTGTGGAAAAAGGATAGTAGCATTGCCCCTTCTCTCTTTTTCTCTCATTTTTTCATTTTTTTTGTTTGGGCCTTTTTTATGGCCTCTTTTTTTTCTTTTTTTTCGTCCGGAGTATCATCCCGACTTGTGGGGGAATCATAGTCTCCATCATCCTTTCCTCACTGGGACAATGCTCTAATAATGATGATCATCACACTTTTATTTACTTACAACTCAAGAATTACAACTCGGTACTTAGAACAAAATATGAGTCTATGTGAATGCCTCCGGCGGTGTACCGGGACGTGCAATGAATCAAGAGTGACATGTATGAAAAATTATGAACGGTGGCTTTGCCACAAATACGATGTCAACTAGATGATCATGCAAAGCAATATGACAATGATGGAGCATGTCATAATAAACGAAACGGTGGAAAGTTGCATGGCAATATATCTCAAAATGGCTATGGAAATGCCATAATAGGTAGGTATGGTGGCTGTTTTGAGGAAGGTAAATGGCGGGTTTATGGCACCGGCGAAAGTTGCGCGGTACTAGAGAGGCTAGCAATGGTGGAAGGGTGAGAGTGTGTATAATCCATGGACTCAACATTAGTCATAAAGAACTCACATACTTATTGCACACATCTATTAGTTATTGAAATGAAGTATTACGCGCATGCTCCTAGGGGGATATATTGGTAGGAAAAGACCATCGCTCGTCCCCAACCGCCACTCATAAGGAAGACAATCAAAAAATAAATCATGCTCCGACTTCATCACATAACGGTTCACCATACACGCATGCTACGGGAATCACAAACTTTAACACAAGTATCTCTCAAATTCACAACTACTCAACTAGCATGACTCTAATATCACCATCTTCATATCTCAAAACAATCATCAAGTATCAAACTTCTCATAGTATTCAATGCACTTTATATGAAAGTTTTTATTATACCCATCTTGGATGCCTATCATATTAGGACTAATTTCTTAACCAAAGCAAATTACCATGCTGTTCTAAAAGACTCTCAAAATAATATAAGTGAAGCATGAGAGATCAATAATTTCTATAAAATAAAACCACCACCGTGCTCTAAAGAGATATAAGTGAAGCACTAGAGCAAAATTTATCTAGCTCAAAAGATATAAGTGAAGCACATAGAGTATTCTAATAAATTCCAATTCATGTGTGTCTCTCCAAAAGGTGTGTGCAGCAAGGATGATTGTGGTAAACTAAAAAGCAGAGACTCAAATCATACAAGGCACTCCAAGCAAACACACCGCAAAAAGTATTACATCGAATAGATCTCCAAGAACATCTACGAGAACTTTGTATTGAGAACCAAAGAGAGAGAAGACACCATCTAGATAATAACTATGGACCCGAAGGTCTATGGTAAACTACTCACACATCATCGGAGAGGCTATGGTGTTGATGTAGAATCCCTCCGTAATCGAATCCCCCTCCGGCAGATCGCCGGAAAAGGTCCCAGATGGGATCTCACGGGTACAGAAGGTTGCGGCAGTGGAAAAGTAGTTTCGTGGCTCTCCTGGATGTTTTCAGGGTATAAGAGTATATATAGGCGAAAAAAGTAGGTCAGTGGAGCTACGAGGGACCCACGAGGGTGGGGGGCGCGCCGCCCTACCTCGTGGCCGCCTCGTTGCTTCCTTGACCTCCACTCCAAGTCTCCTAGATTGCGTTTGTTCCAAAAAAGATCCTCGTGAAGGTTTCATTCCATTTGGATTTCGTCTGATATTCCTTTTCTGCGAAACACTGAAATAGGCAAAAAAAACAGCAATTTGCATTGGGCCTTCGGTTAATAGGTTAGTCCCAAAAATAATATAAAAGTGCATAACAAAGCCCATTAAACATCCAAAACAGATAATATAATAGCATGGAACAATAAAAAATTATAGATACGTTGGAGACGTATCAAGACCCTTCTTGAATACTGCAGGGGCTGTTATTGATTGCAATAAAAGCAAGGTCACTTTTCATATCAATTGTAATGAGCATACGGTGCACTTTCCAAAGAAGCAATTCCAATTGAATGGTATTAATGTTATTGAAAAATCTTCGACAATCACCATTGGAAGTTTTCAAGTACCTCTACCTACTGTCAAAAAGAAATATGAAATGCTTATTGTTGGGGACATTCATATCCCCGTTGAGGTAACTTAGTGATTTATGAAAGTTCTTCGGCTTCATGCTAATCGAAAGTGGTTGTTAATAAGACTTGATCAAACTTATTAATGAATCATTTTTGAGATGTATGAAGTTGATGAATTTAGTAAGCACGACCTTCTGTCTCTGCATTTTGTTTTCTGTTTTTATTAGTTAAATAAAATAAAATGCCATGTTTTGTTTGTTTTCTGAATTTCCCATGCGATAAAAAATGACCCAAAAATAAAAGTTCTCAGAATGCTCTGAAAGTTTAATACTATTTTTTTAATGTTTCTGAATTTTTGGTGCAAATAACATCAAAGGGAGGTGCACCAGGTGGGCACAACCCACCTAGGCGTGCCAGGACCCCCAGGCGCGCCCTGGTGGGTTGTGGTCCCCACATGGGCCCCCTCACTTATCTCTTTACACCACATGATCACCTACCTCCAGAAAAAATTCTCCATTGCTCTCTCTTCCATGTTCTTGCTCTCAAACCCGTGGACTTCGATCTCTTTGCTCGAAGCTCCGTTTCCGAAACTGTTTCGGGGATTGTTGCTTGGTATGTGACTCCACGTTTGTCCAATTAGTTTTTGTTTTAGTGCTTTATTTTTTGAATAATTAGCTACTCTTGGTGTTGTTGTAGATGAGCTTGCATGTTAAATTCTTAGAGTTCTAAGTAGTTTGAATGCTTGCTATGGCCTCTATGTATCCCTGTGAGTAGTTGGTATCATTTTTGTGAAGTTTTGTTGAGAAAATTTTGTGGTAAATTTCAGAATTTTTGTTTATAGGAAAACCATGAATATCTTTAGGAAGTTTGGCTCCAAGAAGAACTCCAAGGGTGTTATTGGGGAGTCATCTGACAGTGATCTCCATCCTTGGAGGTTGGAGGAAGTACGGTCGTGCGAATGGCCACACACCCCATTCATGGGAGAGGCTGGGATCCTTCAGGAGTTCACACAATATGCTGCTAATGCTGGCCTCACCGACTTCATCGCAGCTGAATGCGAACAGTATCATCTCCTCACAAACTCCTTTGTTCAAAGATTTACTTTCCTCTCTAGGAATAATCCTCCTGAAGTGCGGTTTGATTTATATGTTGAAACCCATCAGATATCGCTCACTGAATTTTGTAACATATGCATGATCCCTTCTGATGGGAGTTTAGTTGAGCCTAGGCCGGCGTAGTTTGAGGCCTTTTATCGTACTTTGATAGTGGGAGATGAGAGAGGGGTTCCGGCCGTCACTGCCACTAGCATACACTTTCCTGCAGTGCATTATTTTACTTTATTTATCGCTAAGTGTTTGCTTGCTAGGGAAAAGGTGGGTGCGCTCAGCGCACCAGACTTTGTTATTTTACGTCATGCACTAGAGGGAGACAACACTTATAGCTTGGGAGCTATTGTGGCATGTCGCCTCCACATTAATAGGTCCAAGATTAAAATACATGGTGGGATTTTCGCTACTCGTTTGGCGGCTCACTTTGAGGTTGAGATACGCCTTCATGATTACCCTCTGACCAAGGTTTACCTAGACCGTGCGGCCATGGATCACCACCGTTTTACTGATATCGAATCTCCTAACATACCTATTCCATATAACCTGGTTTTCAACATCATCACTAGTGATATTATTCCATTGCCTGCTCCTGCTTTGTTTGATCTTGTTGCCAGGGGCGGATGTAGGATTATGCCTACGGACATCATCGCCTACCGGAACGATCAGACTGTTGCAGAGGAGGAGGAAGAGCCTCAGCAGTGGGACCAGTGGATGCCTGCTCCTCACTACCCCAACTACTATCCAGGCTTCTAATCGACTACCAAGTTAGGCCAAAAGACTAAGCTTGGGGGAGTATGTGTTTCCCACTGACATTACATTCATGTCCACTTATTCCATCTGTCGGTGTTCACACTTTTTCATTGTATCATCCATGCATGATTTTATTTTCTTGCTTTCTTCTTGTGTGTTTGAAAAACCTTAGAAAAATCAAAAAAATTAGTTGTAGTTAGTTTATTTTCTATGCATGCTTAGTTATAATGCTAAAAAGAAAACCCAAAAAGATTCCCTTATTCTTCTTTTGCTTGTTGGGAGCTTTTTGGTGTAAATAGTTTTTCTCGTTTTTGCTTTTGCCTTTTATCTGCTTGTTCAAGAAAACCAAAAACTCCAAAAATATTTCAGTGTGTTTCTCTGAATTTATTTTCTTTTTATTTGAGTTGTATCAAGGAGAAACCCACGATGAAAATGTTGAGTGGCTCTCATATGAATAACTGTTGAATAAAGAGCCCATTTTACCTTGTCTTCTCTTGTCAGATAAAATGTTTCCAGATTCCAGCTTAGTCTATGGCACTCTTGCACTATTATTATTTTCATATCGTTCGGTCGTGCAAGTGAAAGGCAATAATGACGATATTCAATGAACTGGCCGTGGCAGAGAGAAACTGGTATGAACTCGACTTCTTCTATTTGTGTAAATATGTTTAACCTAGTATCCATGATTCAGACCATTATGATTAAACATGTTTGCAATGAAAACCAGAGATTATAGTTTCTCATGCCATGCATAAGTAGTTGGGAGTGGATAATGATTTATCTTGAATATCAACATTGCGTTAAAATGATTGTGATGTAGTATGATGATATGGTATCCTCCTTTGAATGTTCGAGTGGCTTGACTTGGCACATGTTCATGCATGTAGTTGAATCAAAACCAACATAGCCTCTATGATATTTATGTTCATGGTGATCATATCCTACTCATGCTAGTGTCCAATGTTACTTATGCATAATGCATGTTCATGACCGTTGTTGCTCTCTAGCTAGACGCTTATCAATCTAATTGCTAGCCTTCGCCTGTACTAAGTGGGAATTCTGCTTGTGCATCAAAATCTTGAACCCAAAGTTATTCCAGATGAGTCCACCATACCTACCTATATGCGGTACTACCCTTCCTTCCTAAGTAAATTTGCATGTGCCACCTCTAAAAACTTCTAAAAAATATCCTTTTGTGTGCCTGGACCATTCATGCTAAGCGGATTATTCTCAGGTCGAGTGTTTATTCACTCGCCGTCGCACGAGAAAAGGGCGGTAATAGGGATGTCCAGTCCCAAACTGCAAACAAAAAAAGCTTACAAATAATCAAACAAAAACTACAAATGGAGTCAAAACCTTTACTTTTATCACTTGGGAACCGCCACTAGCGTGCTTAGCATGGAAGATATTGATAACTGATGGTCATGAAGTAAATGAAAAGAGTGCATGTCTCAAAATATCATTTATCTCTGTTTTAAAAACTTGAGCTCTGGCACCTCTACAAATCACTGCTTCCCTTTGCGAAGGGACCATCTATTTACTTTTATGTTGTGTCATCACCTTCTAAAACAAGCGCCAAAACCTAAGAGCACTGCTGTCATGACTTATGCATTGTGTGTAGCTAATGTTGGGTGCATCGTGACTGGATCTTTTCTACCATGAATTACAATGTTTAGTCGCTGCTTGAACTTTGGAGGTGCTCCGCATTTATGTTTTGCGGTCTCAAAAAGGGCTAGCAAGATACCACTATTGTCATATTATATCATGGTTGTTTTGACAACGTGTTGCCTTTTGAGATACCTTGTTATTGCTCGCTAGCTGATTATGTCATTGAGATGAGTTAATATAATCTTTAAGAGTTATTGTCAGCATGGTTAGTTATAATGATTGGCTGGAAACCTGGGTGTTGTTTAAGCTTATTTATGCAAACAAGAGCAAAAGAGTTCGTAAAAGTTTTTCTTTTCCACTTTCAGTTTATCAACTGAATTGCTTGAGGAGAAGCAAATGTTTAAGCTTGGGGGAGTTGATACGTCTCCAACGTATCTACTTTTCCTAATGCTTTTCCTCTTGTTTTAGACTCTAATTTGCATGATTTGAATGAAACTAACCCCGAACTGACGCTGTTTTCAGCTGAACTACCATGGTGTTGTTTTTGTGCAGAAATAAAAGTTCTCGGAATGGAACGAAACTTTGCGAGTAATTTTTATACAATAAACAAGAATTTCTGGAGCCAAGACCTACATGAGAGGGGCACCTGGGTGGGCACAACCCACCAGGGCGCGCCCCTCTCTCCTGGCACACCCAGGTGGTTTGTCCCCACCTGGTGGCCCCATAGATCCTGAAACCGACGCTATAAAATCCTATTTTCCCAGAAAAAATTGGGGAGAAAGAATTATCGTGATCCATGAGATGGAGCCGCCGTCACCTCCTGTTCTTCATCGGGAGGCCAGATCTGGAGTCTGTTTGGGGCTCTGGAGAGGGGGATCTTCGTTCTTCGTCACCACCAACCCTTCTCCATCACCAATTCCATGATGCTCCCCACCGGGAGTGAGTAATTCCTTTGTAGGCTCACTAGTCGGTGAGGAGTTGGATGAGATTCATCATGTAATTGAGTTAGTTTTGTTAGGGCTTGATCCCTAGTATCCACTATGTTCTAAGATTGATGTTGCTAATGTTTTGCCATGCTTAATGCTTGTCACTTTGGGCCCGGGTGCCATGATTTCAGATCTGAACCATTTATGTTATCACCATTATATCCATGTTCTAGATCCGATCTTGCAAGTTATAGTCACCTACTACGTGTTATGATCCGGCAACCCCGGAGTGACAATAGTCGGGACCACTCCCGGTGATGACTGTAGTTTGAGGAGTTCATGTATTCACTATGTGTTAATGCTTTGTTTTGGTTCTCTATTAAAAGGAGGCCTTAATATCCCTTAGTTTCCAATAGGACCCCGCTGCCACGGGAGGGTAGGACAAAAGATGTCATGCAAGTTCTTTCCATAAGCACATATGACTATTTACGAAATATATGCCTACATTATATTGATGAACTGGAGCTAGTGTTGTATCACCCTAGGTTATAACTGTCTAATGATAATATCATCCAATAAGTCAACGATCCAATGCCTACGAATTTATCCTATATTGTTCTGGCTAAGTTACTACTGCTATCGTCAATGTTACACTTGCTACAAAATTATTGTTATCATTGTTATTGTTACCATTGTTGCTGCTACTATTATCAAAACTATCATACTACTTTGCTACTGATCACTTCGCTGCAGATAATTAATCTCCAGGTGTGGTTGAATTGACAACTCAGCTGTTAATACCTTCAAATATTCGTTGGCTCCCCTTGTGTCGAATCTATGCATTTGGGTTGAATACTCTACCCTCGAAAACTGTTGTGATCCCATATACTTGTGGGTTATCAGTCGACGTCTCATGATCCATCCAATCCGGAAACAAGAGAAATAGGCGACAATTAAATTTAGACACGAGCCTGACAAATTTTCTCATAGGACATTCTTTCCTTTTCCTTTTTTAATTACGCTTCATTTGGATGTCTCCATTGGAGAACTCCGTATTGAATTGGTCTGAATTCCAAATTAGTGAGGAAACTGAGATGAGACAAATACGAATTCACCTGTTTGGTTGTCCAGCGAATTGGCCCTTGAAATGCCTATGAGATTTCAATACAGAATCTTGTTTGGATGACAAACTTTGGAATTGCATAGCTCCATATATTACCAGGTTATACCTTGTTCTACATCACTCAAAAATGAAATCTGACTATGAATATATAGCAATGAAATAATTAAATATTCTAGAAATGCATCAGGAAATGCTAATGGTCATACAATGACAACAATATTTTTTTTACGATAACATAACACAAAATTTGAAACAATAACAACTAGCACGTACTCTCAAATATGATCTCATACATGACATAAATCACAGCAATTTAAAAAAAGGTCCAAGTGTTTGACTTAAACAGTGTGTGGCAATACATACATAGTTCCAAGTTCAACAAGGCAGTACATACATACTTCCAAGTTCAACATGACATAAAATAGATGGTTCAAAGTTCAACAACACATAAAAGCATCGATCTTCAAGGCAACATTAGCAGCCATGTCTTCCTCATGGTAATGGGAAGCTCCTTTAGAGCTTGAAACATGCGATCATTGAGTACCAACTTCCCATAACATCGAAGCATATCTTGCTCAGCTAAATCATGTATCAAACTAAGTGCATCAAGTATTTCAGCGGGTGTGGTAACCTTTGGTAGTGGAATGGTGATGTCTACTACGCAACTTTATTCTTGTAGACTTGTGTTGGGCCTCCAAGCGTAGAGTTTTGTAGGACAGTAGCAATTTCCCCTCAAGTGGATGACCTAAGGTTTAATCCGTGAGAGGTGTAGGATGAAGATGGTCTCTCTCAAACAACCCTGTGACCAAATAACAAAGAGTCTCTTGTGTCCCCAACACACCAAATACAATGGCAAATTGTATAGGTGCACTAGTTCGACGAAGAGATGGTGATAAAAGTGTAATATTGATGGTAGAAATATATTTTTATAATCTGAATAAATAAAAACAGCAAGGTAGAAAATAGTAAACGGGCACAAAAATGGTATTGCAATGCTTGAAAATGAGGCCTAGGGTCCGTACTTTCGCTAGTGCAATCTCTCAACAATGCTAATATAATTGGATTATATAACCATCCCTCAACGTGCAACGAAGAATCACTCCAAAGTTCCTATCTAGCGGAGAACATATGAAGAAATTGTTTGTAGGGTACGAAACCACCTCAAAGCTATTCTTTCCAACCGATCTATACAAGAGTTCATACTAAAATAACACCAAACAATTTCAGATTCATAATACTCAACCCAACACAAAGAACCTCAAAGAGTGCCCCAAGATTTCTACCGGAGAAACAAAGACAAGAACGTGCATCAACCCCTATGTGTAGATTACCCCAATGTCACTTCGGGAATCCGCGAGTTGAGTGCCAAAACATATATCAAGTGAATCAAAATAGTACCCCATTGTCACCACGAGTATTCATTTGCAAGACATATATCAAGTGCTCTCAAATCCATAAAAGTATTCAATCCAATAAAATGAAATATCAAAGAGAAAACTCAATTCATCACAAGATAGAGAGGGGAAAACACCATATGATCCGACTATATTAACAAAGCCCGCGATACATCAAGATCGTGACATCTCAAGAACACGAGAGAGAGAGAGAGATTAAACACATAGCTACTAGTACAAACCCTCAGCCCCGAGGGTGGACTACTCCCTCCTCATCGTGGTGGCCTCCGGGATGATGAAGATGGCCACCAAAGATGATTTCCCCCTCCGGCAGAGTGCTGAAACTGGGTCTAGATTGGTTTTCGGTGGCTACAGAGGCTTGCGGCGGCGGAACTTTTGATCTAGGTTAACCCCGAGGGTTTCTGGAATTTTTGGGAATTTATAGCGAAAGAAGGGGTGCGGGAGGCCACCGAGGTGGGCACAACCCACCTGGGCGCGCCTGGGCCCTAGGGCACGCCCTGGTGGGTTGTGCCCCTCTCGGGGCACCCCCAGGTGCTGCTTTGGCCCATCCTGGGTGTTCTAGTCCATAAAAAATCTCGAAAAAGTTTTGCGGTGTTTGGACTCCGTTTGATATTGATTTCCTACCATGTAAAAAACAAGCAATAAACATCAACTGTCACTGGGCACTGGGTCAATAGGTTAGTCCCAAAAAATGATATAAAGTTGCTATAAAATGATTGTAAAACATCCAAGAATGATAATATAATAGCATGAATACTTCATAAATTATAGATACATTGGAGATGTATCAAATGGGCTCAGTTGTCTTGAAAGCATCAACTAAGTCCTTCTTCATATCTCCAAGCATACAAATAATACCATCACCTGTTCGCTGCCTCTTTGGCGCTACTTCTGGAGAGACTTCAATCGGTTCTTCTAATGGCTCTGCAGCAATCTCAGCACCTGTCTTCGCACCATCGCCATTAGCATGATCTTTTGAATATACGATACATATGGACTCCTAGTTCTTGATTATGTTGGTCTTGTAAGACTTTATCTCCTTGCATGCCTTGTTAGCCTGCACAAAAAGCACAAACTAGTAAAGCTACTGCCTTGTTATTTTACATATGCAAACTATATACAGAATGTGTACTCATGATGCATGGTTACCTCCACATATTTAGCCCAAACATCATCACTATCCATTGATAGCCTATTATTGGTCCAATCCCAGCCGAAACCACTTTGAGAAATGATCTTGCTAACGACCTCATAGTGATGATCCAAAGTCCTCATCCTTCCACTTATGTTATCCTTTGTGATATCCTTATTGCACTTGACCTTCACATTCCTCATGGCATGCGTGTACACATGTGGTTTCCATCCATTTTGGGCATGGTCACCCTTGTTGTGATGCTCAACTAAGACATCAAGCAATGCATCATCCATCTCATCATCCCATGTGCAGTAATTCCTCCTCCTTGTAGTTACTTCTTTGGCCATGGTTCTACAAGGAAATAAAAATTGTACATAATAGAAAAAACAAATACAATATTAAGTTTGAGAAAAAACATGAAACATAATGTCATTCATTAGTTGCATGAAGACGATGCATATACAAAATACCACATGCTTCATCACATTAGCTGCAACTAGCTATACAAAAGAAGACCACCGCAGCTAGCTATACAAAAGAAGACCACCATAGCTAGCTATACCAAAAAAGACCACTGCAGCTAGCTATACCAAAGAAGACCACTGCAGCTAGCTATACAAAAGAAGACCACCGCAGCTAGCTATACAAAAGAAGACCACCGCATCTAGCTATACCAAAGAAGACCACCGCAGCTAGCTATACAAAAGAAGACCACCCCAGCAGCTACATAGCATACTCTCATCCTATTCCATCTCTTGTTCTCCTTGTGCCACAAGGTACTCAGAAAACATATCATCAGCTAGTTGTTGCCTAAAGTTGGACCATTCAGTAGTGACTTGCACACTTCTAATGAAGTTGTCATCATCTGGATCATCACTTGGCGCATTTGCTAATTCATTATCCACTTCAGGCAATAACAAATCATCCATGACATGATGTCTATCCCTTGCAAATTTGTGCAACACACAATAAGCACTATTAATTCGAATCTGCAATGATATTTTAGTTCATAGTAAGCAATTGTCATCTCATATACTGATGTTATCTAACAACATATTTACTTTTTGTACCTGATCCTTTATGTTAAAGAAGGTTTGGGAACACAAGATAGCCCATTTTTTCTTGAACAAGCTAAATGTTCGCTCCACTACATTCCTAGCACGCGAATGGCGCAAGTTATATAACTCTTTAGTTGTTTGAGGCCGCTGTGCACTTGCAGCCCATTCTTTTAGATGATACCGAGTGGACCTGAATGGAGCTAGAAATCCTTCTCCATTGGTATAACCAGCATCAACTAAATAATATTTCCCTATATCAATAAGTTAGTTAGCTAACAATCAAGTCAAAGAAACTACATGCCAAGAGTAAGAGTCGTACCCTTAGGCACAACAAAGCATCTTGGCGGTTCACCCTCATTGCATCACGCAAAACTCTCGAATCTGAAACTGAACCCTCCGAGCCATGTAACACATAAAGAAACTTCATGTTCCAATCAACAACACCTAGCATGTTAGTGGTAATGGCTTGCTTTCCGTTCCTATACCTTCCTTGGTCAGCCACATCAACAAGCACGTCAATATGACAACCATCTAGTGATCCAAATGCATTACCAAACCACTTCCATTTGTAATCATCAGGAGCTTGAGAGGTAGAGGAAGGTAGCTTAATGAACTCCCCATGTAGAGAGAGTAGGGCGTTTAGGACAACAAAGAAGTGTGTGCTGATGGTCCATAAAGTACGCTTGTAGGTGCCACACAACATCCTCATCTTAATACTATGACCAACTACAAGCAAAAACATTGCAACTTTCTCTTCCACGGTCACATATACACTATCACGAGGGCCACATCTCTCCCGTAACATGGTGCAAAGGTCATGAAAGTTTCGTTTAGTTAGGCGCAATTGATCATAGCATGCCACTGTAGATCCATCATACTCCCTCCGTCCCAAAATTCTTGTCTTAGATTTGTCTAAATACGGATGTATCAAGTCACGTTTTAGTATTAGATACATCCGTACCTAGACGAATATAAGACAAGAATTTTAGGACGGAGGGAGTACATGCATTTAAGCAAATGTTTCCTATTCCTAATCTTGTCCTCATCATCATTAAAAGTTCCTAGGTCCCCTATTCCGTTGTGTAGTAACAAAGGCTAATGCAAGAGCACATGTTTCAACAAACAATTTAGTCAGAACAATTCTTTTCCTCTCCCGTCTTTTATTTTCTTCATTTATCCACTCAACCAACTCCAATTGATCCGACATTGAGCTGCACAATTCGATTATCTAGGATTTAAACAATGCAGCAAGACATCACATGCACAAATGAATAGAAAACATAGGGGATTTCTGCCATATACCTTCACTTGGCTTGCAGATTGACGCACAGTTCATAGATCTGCACAATATATAAACAAAAAATTTAGTTAACATAGAAGAGAAAGGGAATGAACCAAGTTACATGTACAAGATTGGAGAAAGTAAATCCCGCTGTTGCCTGAGTGACTGTGTCGAGAGGGAGAAGGTAGAGCACAAGGCCGACTGGCGAGAGGGAGAAGGAAGAGCACCAGGCGGGTTGGCCATAGGAGACCTGCACCTCCGCGACCGAAGCCCTGGTGGTGGCTGTCGTGGTCCTGGTGGTTGGGGACGTGGACAATGGGAGGAAGGAACGAGAAATAGATGGACTGGAGAACTGGCGCCTCCGCCGCCGCGGTCCTGCTGTGGCCGCCGCCGAGGTCCTCGTGGTGGCCCCCGAGATGCGGACGGGGATGGGAACGAGAGGAAGGAGCGGGGAAGGAGATGGGAAGAGGAGGAGGGAGTGGGGCCGAATCGGACCTCGGTGCGGCCGCAGAGATCCGTGGGACTTGCCGCCGAGATCTCTGGTGGTGGCGGCCGAGCTCCCTGGTGGTCGCCCCTGTTCCTTCCTTTTTTTCTTTTTGCCCGAGGAAGGAGGGGATAAGGCAGCGAAGGGGTATGTTTTGCGGGAAAGGCCAATTCGGATTAAATTGGAGTGAAAGGGCTCAGTATCGTGGAACGAAGAGGTTTGATGGAAGAAAATACAATGCTGAATTTAGGTCTTATTTCCAAGCGACAATTCAGACTGCAGCCAAACAGCTGAATTGCAATTTGGAGAATACCAGTTCCATTTCAGGCATCTCAATTGGGCATCCAAACGCAGTGCTAAGGTATTCGGATCTCAGAATTCAGAGGGAGAGCTGTAGGATGGAGTGAAAATTTCGGACAAGAGAGCTCAAATCTCCTCCTCACTCCTCTCGCACGTGCCTATCCGCCCCGCCGTGGCCCCCCTCACTCGCGGGCACACAGTCCAAGCTTCCACCACCGTTTCCGCCTCCGCCGGCGCCGGCGACGATGCCTCGCAAGGCCTCGTCCTCCTCAGGTACGCGTCCCAACCCCTTCGCACCTCGCAATTCTCCGGAACGAGCCCCTTCTCCCGCACTGACGCCGCCCTTCCCTCCCCAAAACCCTAATTCCCTCCCAGATGCGAAGCTCAAGTGGCGGAAGCGGAAGCGCTCACAGGACACCTCCCCATTGAAGCAGTCCGGCGGGGCCGACCACTCCGACGATTCTGACTCCGCAGCGGCGAACGACGAAGACGACGCGCTCCACGGCTCCGCCAACGGGGGCGAAACCCTAGGCGCCCGTGGCGGTGATGACGACACCGTGCCCGACCTCCGGGAGGCGGAGGTGCTCTCCTCAGCGGAGCCCGTCTCTGGCTTCCCCTCGGCTACCCGCCGCACTATCAGCCGGCTCCATCCCTCTGTGCTTGCAGTTATCGCCGCTGATCGTGCCTTGGCGGGTGGTGCCAGCTGTGCTTCGGCTCCGCCTGCACCCGCGCTGGAGAACATTTCGCACGGGCAGCTCCAGGTGCTAGCAGCCATGCTCCCTGACCACCCATCCCTGTCCAACGACCCTGACAAGCCGTCCTCCTATGTCTGCACCGTGCCTCCACTCATGGAATGCCAAGGCGTGCCCAAGCAGTTCTACAGCAAGTTACTCGTCGTCCCCAGACACGCAGGTTTGTTCTTGACGCCAATGATGCTTTCTAGCAAGCTAAAATTGTGGAGCAAATTGTTAATTCTCATTTGTTGGTCATGTGGGATGATTTGCAATTTGCAGATTGGTTCTCGCCGGCGACTGTACACAGGTTGGAGAGGCAGGTGGTGCCACATTTTTTCTCAGGGAAGTCCCCAGGGCATACACCAGAGAAGTACATAATGCTGAGGAATAAGGTGATTGTGAAGTATTTGGAGCGCCCGTCAAGGAGACTTGCATTTGCTGAGTGCCAGGGGCTTGTTACAAGCACGGCTGAATTGTATGACCTGAGTCGGATAGTCAGGTTCTTGGACACTTGGGGGATTATTAATTACCTCGCGGCTGGATCTGTGCACCGGGGCTTGAGGCTGGCATCATCTTTAATCAGGGAGGAGCAAACAGGGGAGCTGCAGCTGGCGTCTGCACCATTGAAGTCAATTGATGGTCTGATTTTGTTTGATCGGCCAAAATGCAGTGCCCGAGCAGAGGATATCGCTTCTGTGGCATCAACTTCGTCTGCTCTGGAGGTGCCAAATGGTGATACTGGCTTTGCAGACTTGGACGAAAAGATTTGGGAGAGGCTGTCTGAGAACTTCTGTAGTTATTGTTCACAACCTTTGCCCAGTTTGCACTATGAATCACAAAAGGAGGTGCGTACAATTATAACACTATGAATTTTTTTTCCCGTTCTCCATATATGGGATTATTTATCCACGTTTTTAGAGAAAATCTTTCTCCACATCGTCAGAACTGTTGTTTATGCAATTCTCTTCACATTTTTAATTGATTGGGTTCTTTTGTAGAATGATTCCATATTATTAATTTTCTCACATTGAAAATTTAGTATTGGTTTACCACATGAGTATGCTTGAAGGGTACATTTCAACTCTTAAGCTCATTTGCAATTTTAAGTACCGAGGGCTCGATAGAATGGTTTGATTAAAAGAGTATCAGTGAGTATCACCGTGTTGCAAATTATCAATGTATACTTGCTTTGTAAAGTGACAATTATCATGTTAGTCATACGGGGCTGCACATAAGAATTTGAGGCCCTGGTGCTAAACACAATGTGTGCCCCTACATTTTGAAAATGCCAATAATCAAACAATTATTCTATTTTCTTATATAACTGCAACATATGTTTTTCTTACAACAAAGAATTACATTGGACATTCATGGTAAAAGAATTACATTGGATATTTATGGCGGTCTTCAGTCACTAAACTTACCTGAACCTGTATAAAGCATCATCCAGCTAGTATCTCTTGAAATGAAATTTTCATAGTTCATCTTTCTGAAAACATCATTTTGAAGTGCATATAACTGCAATATCATTATCATGATTAATTGGTCCTGAATCATTATCTGCACTTTGAGCCTCAACTGATAGGAGGGGAATTAGGAGTAGGGATGGATCCACTACCTCGGATGGTTCTATTGTTTTGCAGGAGAATCACTTAGTGCCTCTTTGATTTAATTGGTTTTCATGGAAATTTTGGAGGATCAGAATGGTTAGAAAATGTTCTCACGTGGCCTGTTTGATCTGTGGGATCTCTTTCTAAGGATTCCTTTGCACTACATTACCTTTCATTGGAAATTTTCCATCCACCAGCTAAAAGAATCCTTTGTTTTTCATGTGCTGCAATCAAACAGACATTATGGCAAACAAAATCCTGTAGGACTCAAGTTGGCATGTCATTATAATCCGTGTGTTTTGGAATCCTGTGAATCAGAAGGACCCTTATCGAGAGAGGTGGGAGGGGGGGGGGGGGTTGCCCGAAGAAATGAAATAGAGGGGGGGGGGGGTACTGCAATTAGTAAGTTCCATGGCCAAATCCTTCCTAGGAAATGGAAGGCTTAAATGGTGTAGATTTCCTTTTAGATGACCGGCTGATGTGCAATATATGAATCACCCTAGGATAAGAATTGATCAGCTAACATTTCAGTTCCTGTACATACATGGACTATTTTCTTTGTATGCTGCTCATCATTAATATTTATTCTATAATATGTTGTAATTCATTGGAGAATGCTATGGTACAACAACAAAATGCGATCAGAAGAGCATGTTTAGAGATCAGTTTGAAGGATAAATAGAAAGAGTCCTTATTTGGCGCATTTATGTGCATTTATTTAGATCTTCCAACAGACAAATTATCTGTAAATAGTTTTTTTTGCGGGAGTATTATCTGTAAATAGTTGACTTCTCAAATGACTGGATCTTATCCTCCAGCTCGTCTGGAACATCAGCTTTGAGTTGAAAGTGTTACAATGAATCATTATGCTATTTGCTTCAATCTAAAGGTATAATCTTTTCTTGGAATAACATCATTCCGATGTTTCTAACTTGCATAAAATACAAACAATTTGTGAAGTGCAACCGCAGTGGCAAAACAAAACCAATTTGAAAAAAATACAACACCACACAAAAATAATGAAATACAACACCGCATGAAAAATGTGCCCTGAATCGGTCAAAAAACTGCAACTTGCCCATGGCTGGTGTTATTGTTGCTAGTGGCACACAAGTCACAGTCTGAACAGCTGCGCAACACTAGAGTTGGCTCTGTGGCTGGGGATGGGCTTAAGTGCAGCGTCTGAATCAGATCTCATTCCTATGATGACACATGCCAGTTCTGTTGAATGAACGTTATTAAATAGAATTTCTGCAGTTAATCTATATGTTGATGCCTGTAAACTATGGTTATCTAAGTTATGCGTAATGTCCTTAAAGCTCTTTATCCTTGCCCAATGTAGTGGTAATGGAGGGAAAGTCAGTGGCAGCCAGAATGGTGCAGTGGCTGTCAGTGATGGGGTTGGTGCAGTTGATCTTCATTGTAGGGGGAGGGGGCGCAGGAGTTGTTTGGGACGACATACGATGAGTTCCCCTAGTTTTAATGTTCTACTATCTCTTGGACTAGGATTCCTACTCCCTCCGTCCCATAATATTAAGATCTTATTACATCCAATATTTGAGCATATTGGATGTCATAAGATCTTATATTATGGGACAGAGGGAGTAGTAGATATGCTTAGTTCCAGTACACACTGTTTTAAGGATAATAGCTATCTTATTGCAGCATGATTTTTTCTCCAGGCAGATGATCATGGATATCTTATTTTTCTGGTATCATAGCAATTTTACTGTACTTATGTAAACTGCTCTTTTTGAGAGTAGTCTGTGAAGATGCAGCAAGCTGACCTCATTTTTACTGATTGAGTAGGCAGACATTTCTCTTTGCTTGGATTGCTTCCATGATGCAAGATTTGTTCCTGGGCACTCAAGCTTAGATTTTGAGAGAGTGGATGGAACGAAAGATGGATCAGACAATGATGGGGACAGCTGGACTCACGAGGAAACTTTACTGTTGCTGGAGGGCTTAGAGAAGTACAATGATAACTGGAATGCTATTGCTGAACATGTCGGAACAAAGTCTAAGGCGCAATGTATTCACCATTTTATTCGTATTCCAGTGGAAGATGGTCTGTTAGAGAGCATTGAAGTACCAGAAGCATCTGTTTCATCTAGAGTACAAAGCAATGGCTTTTCATATTCAAATTCCAATGGCGGCATTTCAGGTTTACTCACTATTTGCTCTGTTGATAAACTTTGGTTACATTTCAGTTCTGATGGCAGTGAAATTTATCTGCCTCCATTTTGTAACTGTGATGATTATTTATCTTAGGTAGCGTTCCTCAAAGTAGCCAACCTGGACAACAGCTTCCATTTGTTAATTCCGCTAATCCAGTCATGTCACTGGTAAGTGATTCACTATGGGTTGTATGTAAATTTATCGAATTCCTCAATTCTCTTTTAGGCGCCGAAAAGTATTATACTTTTGATCAGTAACATTTATAGTTATTTCCATTTTTTTACACAGTTGATTTTTAGTGATGTACATGCATATAGACTGCAAATTCCAAAGTTGTTTGACCGGAATATTCGTAAATCAGAGCCCACACTGGGTTTAAGAGAAAATATTTTAGAAATTGAGTTGTGACTATTATTAGTTGCTGACCATGTGCGGGCACTGCTAATCGAGATGTCTATGCTGTAGCACTGTTGAGCTTTACTGACTGCATGAGTAGATACCTTATTGTAGTTTATTTTTCTGTTCAAACATCAAAAGCTGTTGAACGACATAGAATCTGGATAGAATCCCGTAAAGGTGTAAATCACATTTTAAGTATTTGTCTGCATAAATAGCTTATTGCCAATTTGCCATTGATTGAATGCTAAAACACACCTGATTGAGGGCACTGGTGGTACATTATATATGCAATACCATGATAGGGGATTATTCGGTTCCTATTATAGAGCTAACATGATACTCCCTCTGTAAAGAAACATAAGACTGTTATTGAATGAAACTTGAAGGGGAATATTGAGTGCATAGCATATTATAGCGCTAACATGATATCCCTGAACGAGAGTCATTGAATGAAATTCGAGAGCATCATATTTAGATGGACCTAAGGAGTGAGGAGCAGATAAGTCAACAATTTTGCTCAGAACCCCCCTCACAATTCAGAATCACAGAGCTTCTTGATAGTACATATACAGTTTCCTGTTATTGCTATGCATCTGTTCAGGCTGTTCCTGATCTATTATATAGCTGGTCTAACCGTTCAGGAATGTTTTGCAGGTTGCATTTTTGGCCTCTGCAGTAGGACCAAGAATAGCAGCATCCTGTGCAAATGCAGCACTATCTGTTTTGACAAGAGATGATTCCAGGTGAGCAACCTATATGGCATATCAGTATCATCACTTGTGCTTTCCTGCTGTTTTTTGAATGCTTATACTTTTACTAACAATACTAATGGAAGTATTGATATACTACTATTTATAGTTCCTGAAGGGTGTCTTACAAATGTGTTTGTCCACAAAGAATGT
Source organism: Triticum urartu (assembly GCF_003073215.2). Classification (NCBI taxonomy): domain Eukaryota; kingdom Viridiplantae; phylum Streptophyta; class Magnoliopsida; order Poales; family Poaceae; genus Triticum; species Triticum urartu. Next base: position 253,548,501 of record NC_053026.1, on the reverse strand, counting down.
CAACCGGTTTTACAGACTTCCATGCTGTCGACTAAAAACTTTCTAGTCAAACGTCTCTTGAAGTATTTAAGATCTAGTGATATTTGAAATGAGTTTGATCTAGTGGGCTAATGTAACTTTAATGATTACATCATGGTTATGTATTAAAGCCAATTTTAGATTAAAGAGACTTGACCAACAAGCCGGTAAATCTATTCAAACTCTAATTTGATCTCTAAACTGACTGGACTCTTCCTAACAAAGATGCTTAATCAACTAGGACTCTAATTAAGGGATAAGACTCCACGTTTGATGGGCTGGTCCACATAACATCTGTCCCTTCCATGAAAAATAGCTTGTCCACAAGCTGTAGGTTGTCAATTGCCTCCCAGGGGACCTTGGGTACTACCAGATGTGGAGCTATCTTGGTCGTAGTCATCAGCCTCGATGAAGAAGAGCCGCACGCACCGGTGACCCCAAACATAAATCTTGTCGCGTTGCAGCAAAGGCCCTGGCGATGACATTCTGCTAACTCAGCTGGAGTGAGGCGCCTAACCTGCCTGGCGGGGTTGGCTTTGGAGTAGTCGACGACAGAACAGGTGCCAGTGGTGCAGGTAGGAAAGGTATTGTAGCTGCGTTGGTCAGTATCTGCAACTCTGGCAGATCATGCAGCGCACCGAGCTTTCCACCGCACCGGACAAGTTGATCTGGCGTTGGACAGCGAGCGGCAACTACTCTGCGCAGTCCTGTTACACGGCGATCTTCCATGGAGCAACGGCCTGCCACTCATGGAAGCTGATCTGGAAATGCTGGGCGCCGCCGCGAGTCAAGTTCTTCCACTGGTTGGCCAACCAGGACCGATGCTGGACGGCTGAGAGGCTGGCTCGCCATGGCCTCCAGCATCACCCCCGCTGCCTCCTATGTGACCAGCAGCCGGAAACGGTGCGACACCTCATGCTGGAATGCCCCCTCGCCCGTCAGGCATGGCACGAGACCCTGGCCTGGCTACGCATCCCGGCCCCGATCCCCTCGCAGGAGCCATCGCTTACGGACTGGTGGAGACAGGCCAACGAAGACACGCCGCCGACCCTGCGCAAGGCCCTGAAATCTGTTGCGTTGCTCGTGCCATGGATGATCTGGAAGCACCGAAACAGCTGCGTCTTTGACAATGCGATGCCTTTCCTCAACACACTCCTAGATAGCATTAAGGACGAGGCCCGCTCATGGGCAGCAGCTGGGGCACCTGGCCTTCGACTTGTGCTGCCCCAAACCTGGGATGTGCACTAATTAACCGGCTGTAACCCGCACATCCTCGGATGATTGTAACTGAATCTCTCCTTTTCAATGAAAAGAAACGCAAAGCTTTTGCGTTTTCTCGAAAAAAGCTGCATTGACCGGAGGAAGATCGGAGGGGCACAAGGGCTCTGTAGGATGAGAAGGCTGGCGTGATGATATTGGAGGGAAACGCCGCTGCTCATAGGCCTTGGCGAAGGAGATGTCGGTGTGGAAGTCAGACGGCTGCTGAAGCTCGGCGTCAGTGCGAAGACCATCGGGCAGCCCTGCTGTGTACATAACTGTTGTTGGGACGGTGTTAATGGCTCATTGTTGTGGCACATGAGCGCTAGAAACCTGCTGGTGTAGTCGGCAACCTAGGAATTGAGCAGCAGACGTGCCAACTCGTCCAAGGGATTGGTGCGGAGTGACGGCCCAAACTGAACGTGGCGAGCTTCCTTGAACTGCTCCCATGTCGGCATGCTGAAATCACGCTCAAGTTGTAAGTACCAGAACTGAGCTTCATTCGTGAGGTGGTAAGGCTGCAGTCCAGACCTTGTCGTCCATGCGCTGTCCACAAAAAAACCGCTCGCACCTATTGAGCCAACCAAGAGGATCAGGCAAACCATCATACATCGGGAGGTCGAGCTTGTGGAAGCGACGCACGCCTGAACCAGAAGCTGATCCGAGGTGATTGTTAGGTAGGGGCGGAAGGGAGGTAATGGGCGGGGTGGATTCATAGATGGGTTCTGGAGGGGGGTGCGGCCATAACGGCATATGAAATCGATTGGCAGGTGGAGGCGTGAAGGGGTAGATGCGGCAGCAAAAATCTGCGGCTGCTGCTGGTAGGTGGGTGGCAATATTGGGCTGAGATTTGGGCTGTAGGGTGAGGGTGCCAAGTGGCCCAGATTGATTCTAGGAGGTGGCTGTGCTGAGTAAGGAGATGGCTGGAGGTGGTAAAAGGGCGTTGGCGGCTGATGGTGGTTGGCAGTGGTCAGGGCACAGGGTTATGTTGCAAGGGGAAGTAGGCTCTAAGTGGAAGGCAGGAAAGTGAGGGGGTGGTGGGGGTGGGCAATCTTGCCCGGCGGGTGGAGGTTCGTCGCCAGCGGCGGAGACAATTCCCGTGCTGGATAAGGGTACACCGGAGGTGCTGTTGGGGAGGGGAAGCACCAGGAGCGCGTCGTCGTTGGGGAGCAGGGCTTGGGAGACGGAGGTGGCATCATGAGCGGCTGCTGCAGCCGTGGAGTCTGGCGGTGGGGGCAGGGCTGTCAGCCATTCAATGGCGTGTGAAGGCCTCCAATTGCTTTGTGATGATCTTCATATGCTACACAGCCTCGATCTCAATGTCTTTTTCACTAAATGACCCTGTCTGAAACTTAATTTCCTCACTGCCCCCCTCAAAAACTTATTTCAGGAGTTTACCCCTCGCATAGACGCCTATTAATTTGGCGTTTCTAGTACTCCCTCTGCACTAGTGCATTAGGCATCTTAGGTTGTGCACCGCGACCAAGGCGGAGGGAAAAAATGAGAGAACTTGATGTTTATTTGCTAATTAATACCATTGCATGCAGAGAACTGGCCACTGCATGTCGTGCTAGGTAATCTCAAGTCATTGAAGTCATACAAGCCCCACATCCTCTATTGACTGATTCCTTTTTTCGTGGCAAGAAACAGGAACGAGATGTTTAGTTAATGCATCGCGCCTAAAGCATTTTGGGACTATCTGGTTTTCGTAACGTTCCTAATGCACTGGTACGGAGGGAGTACACGAAGTAATGCCAGATAATTTTGCACAATCTAATCCCATCTTTCAGTCCGTCCTACGTGGAAAAAAGGTCAAAGATGCCAAATCAGTTGGCGTCTTTCTCTTAGCTATCGAACGATTCCCCTTGTGCGCGCTGGCGACGAGACTTGTAAGGCCTAAGCCATCGCTGAGCTAGTCGTAGATGATCAGCTTCTCGTCCAGGGCGTAGTAGTATACGAGCATGATATGGGAGCCATCCCTGGCTAGGCGCGTGCAGGGCGGCGTCCAGCCCTGTGCTTTAACCACCAGCAGCACAGTAGCGCAGAGAGGTGCAGTGAGGGTGCACAGCTAGTAACACTGGAAAGTGAGAGATCTAAGGCCGGCGAAGGTGCTGGGATGCCGCCAGTAACAATGGGTTTGGGGAATCACTAAGGAATAGAGAGGCCCCAACTGATTTGGCGCCTTTTGATTTTTTTTTCCACGTAGGACGGACTGACAGCTGGGATTGGATTGTGCCAAATTACGTGGCGTTACCATGTGTACTAGAAACGCCAAACTAATAGGCGTTTGTGCGAGGGGTTAGCTCTCGAAATAAGTTTTTGAGGCAGTCAGTGAGGAAAGTAAGTTTCAGAAAGTGTCATTTAGTGAAAAAAGACTTGTAGATGGCTCCGATACCAAATTGGAAGAATCTACAACTGACCTAACCCTAATTACTGAAAAGTAGATAAAAGTAAACAACAATATTCTTCTCTGCTTTATTGAGAGGGGTCAGCCCCTTTATATAGTAGACAAGACTTGACCAAGAAGCCGGTAAATCTATTCAAACTCTAATACCATCTCTAAACTGACCAGACTCTTTTCCTAACAAAGATGCTTAATCAACTAGGACTCTAATTAAGGGATAAGCTTCTTATAACAGATCCTGCATTAGGGGTTCTTCAGTGATGTGATTAATGAACAGAAAATGCAAGTCTCAACTTTGTTGATATTGTTTCGTTGTTTTCAACTCGACAAGTTGAGTCTATTCGGAGATTTAATTAGGTAGGCTGTGGGTTTTCAAGTCATATAGTGCATGTTTAGGACTAATTTGAGTGGTCATTACACAGGTAGGCATATTTTAGCTGGCAGGAATTTCCAGGGCTAGGTTTTCCGCTGCTCATGCCCCCATCCTTGCTTGATTTGACACGCTACTTTCGGTATCCTGCACTATCTGGACGCATGATACTGACTTAGGCTCGGTTCGTTTCAAGCTTATGGGAGGCTTACGGTGGAAATTAAGCTCAAGCCTAAAAGAACTCGTTTAGGTGCCATTAGCTTAATTTCCAGCGACAGCCCACGCCTTCACGTTTGAGATAAGCCAGCGAAGGGCAGCTTCCTGAGCGTAGCCCTTCAAAAGTGAAGCGGTATTTCTCCTTGCCCTTTTCGTTGCTTGTATTTACGGCAAAACTGCCACCGTTTAGCCAACAGAACAAGTCGTCCCTGCCCCATGCAAATCCACCTACCTGACAGAACGATGCCTCCAGGAGTATCACGGACTTTTCACTAGTTTATCAGAAAATAAGCTAAACAAACAGAAACAGAAAAGAACTGGATGGATTATTCACAGGGGGGCTTATTTCACAGCAGCTTCTCACGGGCTTAATTTCACTGCAGCTTATGCACAAGCCGCAGCTCAAAAGAACGGGCCCTTAACCTCCAAACACTCCTGTCAGTGGGGCTATTGTTCATCAAGTAAAGCGACTTGAGGTTCCCAGTCGAGATTATTAGTCAGAGCTGAGCTAGCCAGTGACTAGCAGATGATCCGCTTGATTTGCTCTGCTACTCATGAGTCTGCACTGAGTTGGGCTGGCAAAACTGTCTAGTTGACTAATCACGGTCTAGTTGTCGACTTACAGTCGATGCTTTTTAAAAAAATACTTTGTGTTACTTTTTTATTATTATCTCTTACCATTTAATTTTTACTGTATTAAGGATGTGTTCAGAAGGCAATGATGTCATGGGTCAAGCTGCTCGTCCAAACTATGGTAACTGCTTTATTCCCAAAATTAGTCTGTCATCTGTGTCTGATGTTTCATAAATTATTGTAAAGTGCGTTGTTATTCTGAAACAGATGCCTCATCATCCGTCTCTCCCGAAAACGTCAAATACGCTGCAATGTGTGGCTTGTCAGCAGCGGCAACAAAGTGCAAACTTTTTGCAGATCAGGAGGAGCGTGAAATTCAGAGATTAGCGGCCACCATCATAAATCACCAGGTTCGTTGGAACACAAAAGTTTAGCGTGCTGCAATTTGCTACGAGGTAGATGATAATCTAGTTTGCTTCCTGTTGTTTTGCTGCATATGTTGCATTTACTGTGTGCTGCTGTTGTACCAGTTCTTGCACATTTATTTTATGAGTGACGATGGAAGCCTTGAAATCTAATTCGGCACTGAAGTTGCTGTAACATACCACATCTTTTGCTGTTCTTTGATAAAACCTCAAGTCCTCAACAAGAGTTCTTGACATTGTTTCCTGACCTCGCCTTTTGGCAATGGTAGTTCATCAGACCAAAACACTGCTAAAAGCAAAGATGTTTCGGGAATGGAAGGACATTGGCTCGGGATCCCATTGGGAAGTATTGGTTTGTGCTCCAGATGAGTTCTTTTTGCCAAGTTTGGCTGATTCAGGGTATTTTCTGAATGTGGTAAAAGAAACAAATTGTTCTGTCATAATATTTTTGGAAGTTTGCATAAGTAGGTGATATCTGTGCAAAAAGAAAAAAGAAACCCTAGCTTTTACTGAAGTCCAGGACGATCAAGCAAGTATCATATGAGATTTGGTTTGAAGCCTTAACCTGCCTGCTTCTGTTAACAACTTGGTAAAGGGGTGATATATGTTGCTTTCATCATTCTAATATAACTATGTCGGATTTACAGTTAAAGAGATTGGAGTTGAAGCTGAAGCAATTTGCAGAGGTGGAGACCTTGCTTTTGAAGGAAAGCGAGCAGGTTGAGAGGGCCAGGCAGAATCTTACAGCCCAGCGTGTCCGGTTTATGTCGGCTCGATTTGCTTCCTCCGGAGGTCCCATGCCCGGAGGCAGCAGCAGTACCATGGCATCAAATCCAATGAGTCAAGCCAGCCCTCGATCACCAGCAATGCCAGGCTCAATGCCACCGGCCAGCATGCAAGCGTTTTACAGCAATAACATGCAGGGGCATCCAGCCCAGATGGCTTTCTTGCAGCAGCAACAGCGGCAACAACAGCAACAGCAGCAGCAGATGCTCTCATTTGGGCCGCGCCTGCCGCTCTCAGCTATCCATCCCGGCTCATCGTCATCAGCAGCACCCAGCGTCATGTTCAACCCGGGCATGCCCAGTTCGGCTACCCCTAACCATCACTCCATGCTGAGACCACCACCCTCAGGGAGCAACAATTCAAGTTTTGGTTAAGGAGAGATTCTTTGCCTCATCCTAAGTTACCTGTGTTTGTAGCTCTGGTGCCAACCATTGTAATTCAATTGCACAATCACAGGTAGATGCATTTAGTCTTTTAGGTTTTCCATCCTAGTTCCCTTTCTCCCGGAATCTCTCGGCTATCTCATAAGATGACTGTTTGATAGGTAAGATTGTGTTATAGAGAAGTGGGAGTTTCACCCTGGTGCAAGTAATTGCTCCCAATTAGATGCTACAAAGTGACGGAAATTGAATTTACCTGTATTCTTTACCCGCAACTGTGGTTTATACTCCAGTTTAGAGTCTTGTCAAGTAAACTTTTACCGAGTGAGAGCATCTTTAGCCGATCCTACAAAACACCCCGGCGACTATATTAACCGCTGTTTTCTGTCCTTGAAAATGGCCCGGATCTTTTGGTATATTTTGGCCCGAGCACCACATGTCTAGTTTTTGCCGCCCTTTTGCTGTTCCCTCTGTATCAGGTGCGAGTTGGTGGGAGTGACATTTTACCTTGCTTGCTGCCCCTACCCTCTCGCCGCCGTTGATCTTCCTGGCCTTGCGTCGTCGCGCCACCCAATCGACGACATGGAGCATCCGTAGCCACCGCCCATCAGCTTTCATGTCTCGCCGACCCCATCAGGGCCGCCTCTACCTTCCTTGCCCCCTCGCGGCCAACTTCCACATCGCCGCGCCAATTCCGACCGCTGCTGGGGTGAAATGGAAGCGATAGGGCAATCACGTCGCCGCACCAATTCCGACCACTCAATTGATGACATGGAGCATCGGCAGCCACCGCCCATCGGCTTTCATGTCTCGCCGACCCCATCAGTGCCGCCTCTACCTTCCTCGCCCTCCGCAGGCAGCTTCCATGTCGCTGTGCCAATTCCGACCGCTACCGGGGTGAAACAGAAGCGACAGGGCAACCATGTTGCTGCGCCAATTCTGGCTGCTGCTGGGGTGAAACGAAAGCGACAAGGCAACCACCTTGTTGCGCCAATTCCGATCGTTGCTGGGGTGAAACAGAAGCGGGAGCGAAACCATGTCGTCCAGGGAGGCGTTCCCCTTCCGACCGTGGGCACCCTGCTCCCTCCCGCGTATGGCGGTGCCTTCTCAGGCACCGGCTCGGCTTCGGTGGCCTCTGCCTAGGGCCTGAGGAAAGTCAAGGCTCCGACTGCACCTACCAAGGTCCCGAAGAAGGCCAAGGCTTCGACGGCTCGACGACAGGTGCCTCCTCCACCCAATCCGGAGGCCCATGTACCCCGCGCTCCCGTCAACTCCACCGGCGTCCACAACACGCTCGAGGAAACGTCAGAGAGGTAAAATTTCTTCCTTTCCACCGGTGTGCGCCGAATTGGGTTCATTTGATTAGTGCTTCGCCCTTTGGATTGTGTAGCTACGACTTGCATACCGTTCATACATCATATGCGGATTTGTTGGAGGAGAATGAGGTGAACATCATGAGTGCTCCTTCATCGAGGACAAGTACCATAAGCTCATGCCGACCCCATCCGACCTTTCATTGAATTCACTCCAAGGCCGGTGGGATGTGATCAAAACACATTGTGGCTGTTGGAGTGGTTTCTTGGAGAAAGTTAGGAACGCACCTCCAAGTGATTGCACAATTGACGACTATGTGAGTTTGTTGTCATTTTGTTGTGCACATTTGTGATGTTATTTGCTTTGATGATGAGCTCACACTTGCATGTTTTCCAAATGTAGGATTGCATTGCCTGTGAAAGATTCAAGCAAATTGCGGTTTCCAAACGCAAACCATTTTTGCTCCAACATTGTTGGAACTTGCTTCCAGAAAATGAGAAATGGAGGTTGAGGGATCAAGAAGCTCTACCAAAGAAAGGTGCACCCGTTAACTTGGAAGAAGATGATGCATGAAAGGGAGGAAGAAATAAGGGAAAGCCTGATGGAAGAAAGTTGGAGAAAGATAGTGTGAAGAGGTCGTCTCTAGCTTGAGGGAGCAAATTAGTACAATGGTGAAGTAAGGAAACTATGATGGAGAAGCATTTGGCAACTAAGTTGGCGTTGGCCGAGAAGAACCAACAAAAGGAGGCAAAGTGGGAGAGAAGACGTGCCTCCGAGGAGCGCAATATCGCTCTTGAGGAGCAAAAGAGGAAGGACAACAAGATCGCCGGGGAGGACCGATTCTTGATGATGGATCTGAGTGGTATGGAACCGATGGCAACAAAGTTTTATGAGTTGAAAAGAATGGATATCATGGTTCATAGGAGGCAAGAGCTTCATGATCTTATGGCCAGTGGTGGTGGTGCTTCGGCCAATGTGGTGCTTCCGGCAATGGTGATGATGGCGGTGCCATAGCCGGTGGTGGCAAGGATGATCTTGTCAACAATAGTGTTGCTTGATTTGGTCAAGTCTAATTGTGTTTAATTGCACATTCTTTTGGACAATCTTAATTGCTACCTCTTATATTGCGCATGCTTTTGGATGTGAACTATTGCCGTACTAGTATTGTACGACATTTTCATATTTATTTGTGTATTGCATCTACTATAAGGGTTTGTACACTACTGCAGATTGCTGCTAACGCGACACTACGATTAGAGACCCTTCGACGAAACTGTGTGCGATGCCATAATCGCAAACGGTGGTGTAAAAAAACCGTCAAAAATGTGCAAAACGTTTGCGATGAAGGATGCATCAAACACGGTTCAGATTTTAGTTGTGTGTGCGATGCAGGGCATACAGTTCAGCTCAATTAACTGTTTGCGATGAGGAGGAACAAAATAAACGGGCAGCCAGATGAAGGTGTGTGCGATGTACAGCATACGGTTCACTCGAATGAACTGTTTGTGATTAGGCAACATAAAAGAAACGGTCAGCCAGATGAAAGGTGTGTGCGATATACGGCATGCGGTTCACTCGGATGAACTGTTTGCGTTGAGACATGAGAGCAGAAACGGTTCAAATGAACAAGATGTGTGTGATACGAGGCAAACAGGTCTGTAATCGAAAACATGTGCGAAGACCGATAACAACATAGACGATTATTGCTAACAAGCCGTGCGTGTTGTGAGCAAATGATTGCTGATATACAATTGTGAGTGATTGATGAAAACATCACCGATGGGTTTCATTGTTTAGTCCGTGTGCGATGTGATTTTCTTTGTCCGCACAGCATCTACGCTCTGTCTACAAAGCATCAACATATATACTTAAAAAGACAGCATTGCATAACCAAATTAAGCATACAATTATACAAGTGACTACACACATAACATTTCCACACACCAAAGTAAGCAATTACATGCATACTAAAGTAGGAGAAACGAGGATCTAATCATCTATTTATTGTTGCGACGACGCTTGCCATTGCTCTGTTTCCGGCTGGATCTCTGGCCGTTTTGTGGAAGGAGGCACTTCCTCATGTAACGATCCGCCTGTACATGTCGTAGCTCGTGTACGCCTCCTTGGCTGCGTACACGACATGAGCTTTGTCAAGTTTCTCCATCCAGGCCGAGTGCCAGGCACGCTTGTCCTTGTTGCACTAATCCTTCATGTCTCTGTAGTAGGTGTCGATGATGGCCTCGGCGAGGTGAACCAGTGAGTCCTTCTCATGCTCCTTGCTGCCCCAGATCTTGTATTGCCCTTGGTTGTCAACAAGATTCTGGCAGGCAATGCCCGAATTCTTGAGCGCCTTTACATCGTTGGTGATGTCCACGTAGCGAACATGTAGTGGGGGCTGTTGACAAATCTGGCGAAACGCTCGCAAGGCCTTGTGTCCAGGCAGTAGTGGTAGATGAGGACGTGGTGGCGCACACACATCTGGGCGACGGCGACCTTGGGACGAGACCCGACACGAGCGCGGGTGTACTCGAGGTCGAAACCGACCACCTTGTACTTCTCTGCGGCAAGCAACAACTTCATGATGTGTATGGAGTGCTCCACCTAGACCGGGCCGTTGGTGTACACCACCGAGAGGTCCATGAACCTTCTGTGGGTGTCCACCACGACACGCATGGTGAACTGCTGCTCATCGTCGGCAGCCGCTCGGAGCGCCATTGGAGCCGCACAGGATACCCTCTAAGAATTTCTCGTGGTGGGTGTGCTTCTAGCAATGGTGGGGCGTGATCAAAAGGTTGAAGAGACACAAGGGTTAAATGGCCGCTGTAATAAATGGGGACCGACCGGCCTGTAATCGTCACGTCTTGTCACGGTGTTCATAGCGGAGGATTCAAGTGCATGCTTGACAACACTGCACCGCACGCGTGGGCTCGAAGATGCGCCAAATGTATCGTCGGTGAGCCTGTTCCCACGCTACCGTGCTGTTTACCGCGCAAGCTTCCCGCCCGGCTAGTTTGGCCATGCATCGGCTAGAAGAGGGACAAATCATGGGCATTTATTGGAAAAAAGCTTTGTAAAAACGAAGTGTGTGGGATGACTTCGATCATAAGTTTACCCATGGGTGATGAGGTCAAAGTTACACAGAAGGGTGATGATGGACACTCGAGTGCGATAATTAATTCTGCGCTCTACAGTGCACATAGTGGAAGAAACCAACTATGTGCAATAATGTCGAAGATCACAGTCGAGTTAGCTATATAGATCGTGTGCTGTGAGATCGACAAGGTAAACTGATTCGAGAATGGTTAATAAAATCTAAGACCATTGCATATTAAGGTCAAAATAGTGTTAGCAATATACGAGTCTCATACGATGCCATTTCAATGATTGTACGGCAAAAGCTCGAAATGTTACAAGGTTCAAATTCCAGAGTTATATGGCTCAAACTCGAAGATTACAAGGTTCAAACTGATATTAGAAATGAAATTCAGCTCATCAGCTGCAAACGCTCGCACTGATCTGCTGAACATGGATATCAGAGAGGTTCAAACTAATATCACCGCTTCTAAGTCTGGTTTCGAAACCTCACAATTTTTGCAAAGGGGTCAGCCACTGAGAAGTCATGTATGGGGTTGACACGATGACTTCCGATTACTCTGTCATCTGAAGTTCCAAAATGAAATTCAGCATTTTTGGAGCCTACTCCATTCTACCGCAGGCGCCGACGCTGATCAACAAACCATTCATTTTTGCGAAATAAGTGTAGGGCAAACCTCATTTCCTTCAGCACCCTTGCTCTGAGAACAAAGAACCTGGCTAATATAATCTCCGGTAAGGTCCCTCGGTAGGAGTTCAAAGTAATTTCTGAGAGATGCAGATCTAGGCATTCGACGTGATTGTTATATTGTATCACATTATCCACCGCTGGGCCTAATCTTATCTACAAAAGAAGAAAACGTGTTAGTGCCTACATGCAGTTTTGGACATTACTACAGGCCTATTTGGTTTGCAGGATTTGTAAAACGCACTAACATGCCATCTTCGATCTGACATGATTAACATGGGCATTTGATTACATTCTAGAAAAATGTAGCCTTCCTCACAAGAGGTTAGAGTGGATGAATAGTTCCCTAAGAAAACTTGAACTCCCTTATGGTTAACATTTAACAGGAAAGGAACATCACCTCGATATATAGCTTCTCCAGGCACGGAAAGCATCTCAGGAAACTGACAACTTGCTCCAGGTTGGGGCCGATAGATTCTAGTGCCAAGACCTTCACTGTGCGCAGTTTCGGGATCAAGCTTGTCAGAATCATTTTCTGAATGACAGACTAACAAACATCTTCAAAATTAGAAATAATGTTAATTTGTAGAAGGAGAGGTAGAAGGCAGCTGTTGTACTTGAACGGGTGTGGATCCAATAACAGGTTCGGAGTATTTGTGAGACGAGTAGCCCACCACTGTCAATTTCGGCGCAGAAATGACATTGATTCTTGTTGGACCTTCTTGATCAACTACAAGTAATCTCTCAAGTGCAGGTGTGTCCTCAATGACCATACTGTGGTACATATCTTGTGATGTCTTCCCGCCGCACCAGCAACACACATAAATAGTCCGGAGAGTCATGTGTGTGATGTGGAAGGTACTCAACCCATTGATCGCCTGAAGACGAAGGTACTCGAGTGCAGTACAGCCACGGAGCAGGCGCTCCATGTCACCGTTTAAGAGGAAGACGACGACGAGCTCGAGGTGCTTCAGTCATGGTAGAATAAGAGCGGGCGCGCCATTAAGGGGGGGATGGCAGTTCTTGAACTTGGCGACACACAGCGTGGGCGTGAGGCGGAGTGCGGACATTGGCAGCGACCGCATATGCCCATCATCAAAAGTGAGCTCCTCGAGCTGATCTAGGGTGGGGGATCGGAACCACTCATCAAGCTTGGCTCAGTCCTTGCCGTTGGAATGGAACTTGCCCATCCTAAGGCCTTTGGTTAGGCCAAGGTGACTGCCGAGGATCTTGGAAAATGCATCCAAGCTTTTGTGATAGCCATGGCAGAGCTCGTGGGTGTCTATGAGGTCGAGAGGGCTGGAGTTCCATAGGGGGCGCCACCGCCGGGAAAGGACGGTTGTCCATGCCCCATATTTGATTGGGAGGAGGGATATGATGACTCTCAACATATCATCGAGGAGGCTGCTGATGAAGTCTAGGCCTGCTAGAGTCGCTTGCGGTTCTAGCTCGCCCCGCCTCCGCTTGTTGGCAGCCCCGTTCTCCACCTCTGGAGTCTCCTTGTCAGCGGCACTTTCTGATAGAAATGGGAGTATAGGGAATATTTAGTTAAAACAAGGCCATAGAAAAGTGTATTGGTAACTAGAAGTTATTAGGTAGGTATATAGTAAGAAAAGGGAATAACAATTGGTTGCTTAAATACTACACAATTCATTTGACATTGCTGGGTAAGTCAACACGCAGATAGTTGAAAAGAAAACTTACTTTGAACAAAGTCTAGACGGATGATTTTGTCGGGGAAGTTAGCATATATCTCATGACGAGGCCCTTTTATGTGCAGTGAAATTTTAGTGCGAGCTTTCAGTACATAAAACTTTACAATTTCTTTCCAAAAGCCAGTGCCAAAATAGGAGTCACCACGTTCATCATATCTTACAGTAGCAACGATTGTAAATCCATGGTTTGTGTGCAGTATGACATCCGTGGAGCCTTCATCTATGTAAAGGGAAAAATTGTGCACTACATAATCTGTTGCATAGCATGGGATGTTCTGCAGAAAATGGTAGGATTGTTAAAGAAAATATGGTAACATGCAAATATGGGCCCAAATTGAAAGAACTGTACATCAGTTGAAATCGAAGGACAAAAATCTATAATTAAATAGATAGGGTAAACATGATGTCATGGAAATATGAGAGTAATCGAAAGAACAATACATCATTAATTTGCCTAATATAGAAAGAAGAGGGGAAATCCTCTTTGATTTATATGGTGCATGTGGCACCTTTTATCCAAATGTAGCAATATTTAGAATATGTTCAGAAAAGTAGGCCATGCCAACCGATTTAGGGTGAGATTGAACATACCGCGCGCATCCTCAAGTTATCTGGTACGGTGAGATGGAATCTCTGGCGGAGGTCGCAAAGTCCTGAAGTGTCGGCGCACTGTACATTCTACGAATGAAAAAAACCCTCAAATCAGCTAGAATAAAAATGAATTCACGGCGATTTTTGCCGGGTGATTAAAGGAGGCAGATGAACTGGGATAAGATATGAGATAATATCTCATTAAATTAGTTACCTTGTCGTCCATGAGAAAGAACCCTCAATACGGCAGATTCCCCAACCGAGCGGAATTGGGTCGACCACGAGCAGCGTCGAGAAAGTTGATGGCAATAGGCGGCGGCAAGCGGAAGTGGCGAAATACGGTGGGCTTTGCCGGCAGCCTGGCGACAGTAGGCGTCGAGCTAATGTTTACCGCCGCGATAGGCGGTGCCATGGCATAGACGTGGAGGAGCTTGTGCATGTGTGAACAAGGAACGTACCGGAGGGGTCGAGGGGGTGGCGGGCGGGGTAAGGGTTTTTGTGACGTGAGGATGGTGAGGGTTTTATTTTTTATTTTTTGAATTGGATGGTGAGGGTTTTCTGTCCCACAAAGAATTTTGGTGGTGACAGTTTGCTAGAGCGAACCGCGTGTGATTGACGCAACAGGCAAAATGAAAGTCATTGCACACGGTTCCAATTTTGGGAACCGTGTGTGATTGATGTACTACCTCCATCCTAGTTTATTGGTCTGCCTTTGTAATTTTTACCAAATTTTTACCAAATATTTAACATACCCAGACATAGATAATAAGCGTACCCGTACATAAGCATAGTTCAGCCGCATTAAGCATACTCAAGCGTACATAGTTCGATCCATCCCACATCTCATCTCACATGCGGCCGGCATGATCCTGAAGCTTCTCCAGGTACTCGGCGTACGCGCCGTGCGCCACCCTGCGAGAATACTTTTGCTTGAAGGAGCCAATGGTCCGTCCTCTTGCATGCGCCAGAACACTTAGATACGCATCATGAAGCTTATGGTTGCAAAATGGGCATCCGTAGCCGCCGTTTCAGATCCTAATACGCCTGTTATGCATTCCCTCATAAAGCTCCCTCAGGATTTGCCTCTTGTACCTCCTCTTGCCATCTTCATCCTCACTATCCACATCGTCAGACAACACCTATAAAAATAGTAAAACAAATTTGGCATCAAATCAATGATTACATGCCGTAAAGTAGGATTAGGAATTTATGGCTATTTATTTATACATATCCAGAGATTATGGTTCGATTTTTAAGCACAGTCGTTTATGTACAGACCAATCTTGAAGAAAATAATGGCACAAACATATGTAGGTCATTCAAAATCAATTGTCAAGCCCTGGCCAGGAATTATTAGCACGAACAGTAACCCTAGTCGGATTACTAGCAGAAATCATTTGCACAGATGAAACAACTAACCACTTATCACCCGTACCATTCAAACAATCAATACACTACACGGATTTAACAAGACTTACTCAGATTTCATTGATTGGGAGAACATAACCATATGATTTCTATTCCAAAAAGGGGGAGGCAGGAGTAACCAGAGAAACCCTATGATCTATTTGACACATAAATGGGTATAGATGACTAACCAGCTGTCCGTCGTAATCGGAGTCATCGCCGGAGTGGTCGTCGGAGTCGGTGTGGAACTCTGCCTCTGGCTGTGGAAGCTTGACACCGTCGACGCCGTCAAGGTGCAACGATAACTCGCTGGCGGTGACGACAACCTCTGTCTCCATCACCATGCCGTGCTCCGGTGCTTTAGCAGCCCCAACATCGCCACTCCCTCCAATGGGGTGCTTCGGCGGCATCCTCATACACTGACGGCTTTGAGGACTAAGAGCGGCGTCAAGGATGCAAGCGGAGAGGGAGGATTTTGTGTGTGTAGCGAGG
Organism: Triticum urartu; assembly: GCF_003073215.2. Taxonomy (NCBI): domain Eukaryota; kingdom Viridiplantae; phylum Streptophyta; class Magnoliopsida; order Poales; family Poaceae; genus Triticum; species Triticum urartu. The sequence continues at coordinate 253,532,772 of NC_053026.1, read as the reverse complement.
ATGGGGGTGCGGCCACTCGGGTGCACCATTAATATGGAGTAGTGGGAGTTGTGGGAGAGAGGCGAGCGGTGGTCAAACCGATGGCTTGCCTCCCGATGAGCCTGCGCACCGGACTTCTGGCATGCCTACCAAATTTCACACAGCTACTCGCACGCCTCCCGATGACACTGCGCAGCGAGCACGCCTCCGTCAATTCACACACCTGCACGCATGCCTCCCCGTCTGCCTGCGCGGCGGACTGCTCGCATGCGTCCTGTCAACTCACGCCTACTCGCAAGGCACACGGGTCGCACGACGACACGTATATTGTTTTTCTATTTGGATGATTAATGCTACCGCTTTATTGCTTAACCGAAGGATGGCACATATCCATTGTTGGTCTAACGCTCACGGTTTGAATAAATAATCCGTTTGGGATATTGGTTCCCAATTATTAATAATCTTCCATCTGCAATTAGATAAAGATTACATCAAAACTGGTCTTAAATTTGACAAAAAAAGTATGATGCCACTTTGTATTGGTGTCCATATGACAACACGATAAGTTTCATGAACTTCAAATAAGTTTTGGATGTACTAGAATTTAAAAATCAAGATTCTCAATGTTTGAAATTTGTTGCACGGGGAGTAAACATGAACCCAGTGAGACACATGTGTTTTTGCAATCCATTTAGGTGCACTGTCACGTGTGCATGTAGCTCAAATTTGATTTTTGCACATTATATCCGTAGAAAATCAATCAATCAATGTACTAAAACGTCTTAATGATCTCTGTGATTTTTTTTGAAATTAAAATGTCCCTCCTTTGGTAACAACATGTTCACTGCGGGATAATTAATTTAACATGCATCGTAGTTGCGGTGGATTCGCGGTGTGTGTGTGGGTGTGTGCGTCTGGGGGTGGCGGGTGGCTCACAGTACACTACGAGTTGTGAGCCACCGTGTGGGTTGACCGTTTTGTTAGGCAGGCCGGTGCCACATCAGAGTCGTGAAATCGTTATCAGTTGTCCTCTCACACCCACTTAAGTGGTCATCAGCGATATCGATGCTTTCCATTTATGGGCCCGCTTGGTCCATCACTACTTTTTGCCTGACAACAAGAGAGGTTAATTTGACTCAGGAGGGGATTATTATTTTTGCTCTGGGATGACATGCATGATATAGTTTGAGCACACACACATGCATGTGTATGCATGAATCCCTCCCATCAAGTCGAAGTGGCTAGTACAACGACACATCATGAACCGATCTCGCTCTATGTGGGGATCTAGTGTACGATTTTTGACACACGCGCCGCATCAATATTGTGTATTCAAACATGCATGCATGCATCACCTCCACACATATGCATGTAGTGGTTGCCTTTGAACGGTACACTCCCTCGCGTGGTTATCAGCGACAAGCCTATATATTCGTGGGCCCGCATGGACATCCATGATCACCTTGACCAACAACAAGATAGGTTACCATGACAGATCTTCATTTGGTTCGTGTTATCGTAGTATAGGTCATGGTGAGATTCAGACCTTAAGTTTGAGCGCATATACTATGCACGCATGCATGCATGAATCCCCGTCGTTGGCTTGAAGTGTGGCGTAACATACATATGCATCGTCAACCTAACCCTCACTCAGTGTGGGGATTTCTAGTTCGAAATCACGGTGCCACATCAAAGTTGTTTCATTGTTACTAAAAAACACACCTCTCCATACATATGTCTGGGCCACACACATGCAGTGGTTGTCTTCGGGGACTAGCTACTTGCGTGATTATTGGCGAGCTAGCCCATCTCCTGGGTCACATGGACGGCCATCACTTTGACCAACAACAAGAGAGAGGTTGTACGACCAAGGTGGATTATTCTTGGTCCGTTTTACAATCCATCTTGGTGAGATATGCCTCTCTGGCCCACCGACTAAAAGTGTGTGTGTATGGGGGGGGGGGTGCTACTTTGCACTCTGCTAGGTGAACCTCGGTTGGGGGGGGCATGCATTCATAGCTTAGGATTCCCTTCATGGCGACACACGGGGTGGGGGGTGTCTGCTAGCTACTTCGCACTTTGCTAGGTGAACCTCGGTTGGGGGGGAGGGGGCATGCATTCATAGCTTAGGATCCCCTTCGTGCCGACACGAGGGGGGAGGGTTGCTAGCTACTTCACACTTTGCTAGGTGAACCTCGGTTGGGGGGGCATGCATTCATAGATTAGGATCTTTGTGCCGACATAAGGGAGGGGGTGCTGCTAGCTACTTCACACTTTGCTAGGGTGAACCTCGGTTGGGGGGGATGCATTCATAGCTTAGGATTCCCTTCGTGCCGACACGGGAGGGGGGCTGCTAGCTACTTCACTTTGCTAGGTGAACCTCGGTTGGGGGCATGCATTCATAGCTTAGGATTCCCTTCGTGCCTACACGAGGGAGGGGGCTGCTAGCTACTTTGCACTTTGCTACGAATGAACCTTGGTTGGGGGGGGGCATGCATTCATAGCTTAGGATTCCCTTCGTGCCGACACGAGGGAGGAGGGGGGCTGCTAGATACTTCATACTTTGCTAGGTGAACCTTGATTGGGGGGGGGAGGGGGCATGCATTCATAGCTTAGGATTCCCAATTCGTGCCTACACGAGGGGGGGGGGGGTGGGGGCAAGCAATACCGTGCGCTTTGCGAGAGAGGTGCCACATCGAAGTTGCATTTGGTATTTGAAAATCAAACCACCCCTTTGATACATAAATTTGGTCCACATGCAAGTGTGTTCGTGTTCTGACCCTCTCCCGCGTCATTTTTCGCCAAATTTATGAACATTAGACAAGCCGGATGACGCAAGAGACACGGTTCACTCAAACTAACCGTGTGCCACGCTGGTGCCCCTGTCACACACACATCTGCACAGTACATTGGGCTCCACGAGGCCCCCCTCTCAAAAATATCTGCCCGCCTTGAGGGTTTTTCTGTTTCATAACACACGGTTGTTATCTTCGGACCGTGTGCGATGTTTCTTGTTCCCAATCCCGCCTGCATCCCTAGAAAATATCTGCCCGCCTTGAGGGGTTTTCTATTTCATAACACACAGTTGTTATCTCTGGACCGTGTGCGATGCACTATCATCAAAATTTTCAATAGCCCGGCATTTCACTCCCGTGTTTGACTCCCGCGTAGTAAAATTTTCAGTACCCGCGTCATTTCCTCAAACACCCCGCATCCCCCTCCACACACACACACACACAACACACAACACACACACACCAAAACCTCCTCAGGCGTGCGCACACACGCCCTCCCTCGCTCAAAACCCTAGCAAGGTCCCCGCCGCCGCCATCGCAAGGCCTCCATTGTCAACATCTGCCGGTTTGCCCGTGCAGCTTACCCACCGATCTCCATACCCAGGCCGCCCTGAGTTTCTTAGATGACGCCTGCCAAACGCCCCCTTTCCCGCAAATCCCCATCCCCATCCCCATCCCCCACTCCAGAGCGTCGCAGCCTAAGCCCGGCTACTCTTCCTGTGGAGCTCGAGGAGCGACTGGCCCAAAAGAGGCGTATAGTGGTCTCTTCGCCGGACGTCGCCGAGGAAGCTGATGAGCATTACTGGCAGCAGGCACTCAAGCAGCAGGCTAGAGTATGCGGGCATGTCTCGGCCGCCGGCTACGACATCAAGGTCATTGACAACGACGGCCTGAGGCGGGCTATGTCACATGTTAAGTGGCCCACCCTCAACCCCTCGGGTTCAACCGCCGTCAATCTCATCCATGGCCCCACCGCTGATCTCCTCTGGCTCGCTGTCGGGACCCCGATCCTAAATCACACCGATCTAGCATGTAACACTTCATATCACTTTGCGGCCTCACGCACGGTATTCCCACGGGTGCCACCTTACCTAGCCCGGGACCGTTTGCGCCTTTTGGCTCACGTATATGATAGTGTCGCTAGCATCCATATGACAGAGAACCCGGGCCGACATGACTAGTCGTGAACCCAAAGCGGCACTAACTTACACGGACAGGCATACATGAATCAACCTTGAGCATGTCGGTCAACAGCGTATGAATCCGGGCTGTAGCATTGGGCTAACAGGACTCCGGGAACCCGGGCTGTAGCAGGCTAGTCAGGACTCCGGATGTCACCGCATGACATTTCCCCGAAGGGACAGACACAGGAACGAAGTGAATCACATGCCGGCCAGTCAAGTGTTCCGGAGCAGTTGCTGGGCTAGCAGGACTCCGGTGAACCGGGCTGTAGCGGACTACTATTGCACATGGAAGCACAAGACTACATTTCCCCATAAGAGAGGCTACCAGAGGTAAACAACTAGGTTGTCGGATCCCACACATAGCAATACACGTTACACGTACGCATAACATGTAAGTATGTGCTGTACAACATGGCATCACAACATAACTCAAACTCATATAGATAAAGGCCCAGAAGAGCCACATAGCATTCAATACGAATAGGGGTCTCATGACCCATCATTCAGAGCATACAAGCAACGGAAGCATTACATGTCTGAGTACAGACAACTACAAAAGGAAAAGACTAAGAAGCCTGACTAAACACGACCCTCCCAAGGGTACAAGATCGTAGCTAGGATACAAGCTACTCGTCGAAGTCACTAGTGTAACCAACTGCAAAACATAAATAAGCAAATGTGAGTACGAAGGTACTCAGCAAGTCTTACATCAGAACTATCTACATATGCAACATTATCAACAAAGGGGGTGGTGGAGTTTTAACAGCAGCAAGCCATCTTTGACTCAGTGGCTAACCTATACTACGAGTATCAAAAACTTCTTTGAGGTGAGAAGATGCACACGAGTCCACATATTCACCATATCAATACTCCACTATGGATCCGTTCCCGTCTCCCTACGAGAAGGCCATCCATAGCACTCATGCTTATCTTGCGGATTTTAGGGTATCCACTTTAAGTTGTCTATGTACTACATAAGTCCTCCAAGTTTCCATATCCGAGGAAAACAGCTATTCGAATAGATAATGTTAACCCTGCAGGGGTGTACTTCTTCACACACGCTCTCGCCACTTATAGCCCTGTACACGTCATGTACCTCGGCAACCTTCAAGCGGAAGCCGGGCGAGGGTGTCGGCCACGACCTGACTAACCACACGAGTCTCTCATCCAGGTTTATCGCCTATTCGAGTTCCATCCGCAAGGAGATCTGGCCGGGGTGTCACTCACGGCCCCAAACGATGTGTGCAGGGTTCCCAAGCCCACCATCCGGGTGCCATTTGGTACACCGTGCCACGGTGCCTAGTCTGTCCCAAGCCCGTCCCGTCGGACACGGAGAAGTTTTCAACAAAGCGGCGACAATAACTGGCTAGACCAAGGAAACTCCTAACTTGTTTGACCATTTCGGGTGGAGTCCAATCGAGAACGGCTTTAACTCTCTCGAGATTGACAGCAATGCCCTTACCAGAGATCACGTGGCCCAGATAGGTCACTTCCGGCAACCAAAATTCACACTTGGAGAACTTGGCATAAAGGCGGTGCTCTCTGAGTTTTTCTAACACAAGTCTAAGATGTTCAGCATGCTCTTCCTTGTTCTTCGAGTAAATAAGAATATCATCAAGATAAACCACGACGAACCTATCTAAGTACTCCATAAAGATCGAGTTCATTAAGTGGGAGAAAGTAGCTGGAGCATTGGTTAGGCCGAAAGACATCACGGTGTACTCGTATTGACCATAACGAGTGATAAAGGCCGTTTTGGGGATGTCCCCATTTCTGATTTTGATTTGGTGGTAGCCTAACCTCAAATCCATCTTGGAAAAGACTGAGGATCCAGCGAGCTGATCATACAGATCGTTGATCCTAGGGAGCGGATACTTGTTCTTTATCGTGACCAAATTAATGGGACGATAATCTACAACCATCCGATCCGTACCATCCTTCTTCTTGACGAAGAGGACAGGACAAGCCCAAGGAGAAGAACTAGGATGGATGAAACCCTTTTGCAAGGACTCATCAAGCTGTTTCTTAAGCTCGGCTAACTCCAAAGGTGCCATCTTGTATGGTCTCCTAGAGATTGGAACAGTTCCTGGGATAAGTTCTATGACAAACTCTACATCTCTGTCAGGTGGGACACCTGGCAGTTCTTCTGGAAAGACATCCGGGAAGTCACGGACTACCGGAATATCTTCAAGGTCTGGAAGAGGGCTGGCATTAAGAGAATAGAGTTGATGCCTTGCAACTCTAGTAGAGACAGTGACCATTTTGCCAGATAGATGTGTAAGTTGAACAGATCTAGTGTAACAATCGATCTTGGCATGATGAGCTGTCATCCAGTCCATACCCAAGATGATGTTAATATCTGAAGACTTGAGAGATATCAAAGAAGCAAGGAATACCAGTCTGTCAACAAGGATTTCATTACCATGGCTTACCTTGGAGGTTTGCCATTTGGAACCAGGAGTCTGGATTATTAGTGGAGTCGACATATCACAAAATGACATGTCGTGCAACCGAGCGTAACCTTCGGATATGAAGGAGTGGGATGCTCCAGTATCGAACAGAACTGAAGCTGGGTGACAATTGACAAGAAGCGTACCCAGTACGACGTCGGGATCATCTTGAGCTTCTGTAGCTGAGACGTGGTGCACACATGCTCGTTCAGTGGTGGCTGGCTTGGTACTGATCATCTTGCCTGATGGCTTTTCACGGCCAACAGACCTCTCAGACTGGGGTGGAGTATAACTGGACTGAGGGCAGTCACGTGCGTAGTGTCCTGGTTCTCCACAGGTGAAGCAAGTTCCTGAGGTAGGACGTGGACCTACATTGGCAAGTGGTCCACTAATAGGCCTGGGTGGAGCACGTTGCTGAGCTGGGTGAGGCGCCACATCGGATGGCCTCGGTGCATATCCAGGTGGAAGAGCCGAGTTCGGAATCCAAATTCGTCGCTTCTGAGAGCCAGAGCGGGAGGAAGAACCCGGATCACGGTTGTGCTTACGAGACTCCTCGTAAGTGAGCTGAGCTGTCTCTGCATTAATGGCCTTATTCACAAGAGCCTGGAAAGTATCACAATGATGCAGGTGGAGATCACGACACAACTTAGGGTTGAGACCCTTCCGGAACCTAGCATGCTTCTTAGCGTCCGTGGACACTTCTTCTGTAGCATAGCGGGCGAGGTTTCCAAACTCTCTACTGTAAGCATCAACAGGCAGCTTACCCTGGGTAAAACTACAGAACTCTTCCCTCTTGCGGTCAATGAGAGCCTGAGGAATGTGGTGCTCACGAAAAGCCTCGGTGAAATCCTTCCAGGTAGGAATCTGACCAGCTGGAAGCATAGCCTCATAGCTCTGCCACCAAATACTAGCAGGACCTTCCAGGTGATAGGTAGCATAGGTGACCTTGTCACCTTCAGCTACGTTCGCAGAATGCAACTTGTGAGTGATGCTTCGGAGCCAGTCATCTGCATCGAGTGGCTCAATGGAGTGATGGAAGGTGGGTGGTTTCAGACCAATGAAGTCGGTGATAGAAACCAACTTCTTACACTGATGTGCGGTGTTCTGCTCAATCTGTGCCAGCAAGCGGTTAGTCTCACGCTTGTTCCTCTTGGATGCTAACAAGAAATCTGCCATCAAAGGCTGGTCAGGAGGATCCTCGTCCCTACCATCTCCGTGGTTCTTGCTACGAGCAACTAAACCTCGGTTAGCAGACGACATCCTGGCATAGAAACCAAGGAAACAAGGATGGAATTAGCATCGACATAAGGATGCGGAAAGTAATGCAAAAGCATTGGGAACTCTTGAAGTCCTAGGACAATTTCGGCAGCATAACGACTGTAAATGCTCAAAAGGATTTTGAGACATTCATCAAAGGAAAAGCATAATCAATCAACATCATAATATCAAGGTTCTGGGTCAAACTGAGGACACACGGAAGTAGTAGAACTGAACAGAGACACAAACCCAACAATCCTAAGACTTTACGGTTTAGTAACACGTCATCCTGAGAGATAGAGGAGAAGCCTAGGCCTTAACCCTCGTAGAAAAGAAGAGGCTGACTCAGAAAGAATCACATGAGGTAAAGGAGTAAAAAAACCTTACGTTCCCTTCCACAATCAATTCCCTTATATAACTAAAGCATTTCTAGACTCAACTTCGACCAGTTTGGCTTGGTAATCCTACAGTCAGTCAGGCTCTGATACTAATGCTGTCGGGACCCCGATCCTAAGTCACACTGATCTAGCATGTAACACTTCATATCACTTTGCGGCCTCACGCATGGTATTCCCACGGGTGCCACCTTACCTGGCCCGGGACCGTTTGCACCTTTTGGCTCACGTATATGATAGTGTCGCTAGCATCCATATGACAGAGAACCCGGGCCAACATGACTAGTCGTGAACCCAAAGCGGCACTAACTTACACGGACAGGCATACATGAATCAACCTCGAGCATGTTGGTCAACAGCGTATGAATCCGGGCTGTAGCATTGGGCTAACAGGACTCCGGGAACCCGGGCTGTAGCAGGCTAGTCAGGACTCCGGATGTCACCGCATGACATTTCCCCGAAGGGACAGACACAGGAACGAAGTGAATCACATGCCGGCTACAGTCAAGTGTTCCAGAGCAGTAGTGCTGGGCTAGCAGGACTCCGGTGAACCGGGTTGTAGCGGACTACTATGGCTCGTGGAAGCACAAGACTACATTTCCCCATAAAAGAGGCTACTAGAGGTAAACAACTAGGTTGTCGGATCCCACACATAGCATACACGTTACACGTACGCATAACATGCAAGTATGTGCTGTACAACATGGCATCACAACATAACTCAAACTCATATAGATAAAGGCCCAGAAGAGCCACATAGCATTCAATACAAACAGGGGTCTCATGACCCATCATTCAGAGCATACAAGCAACGGAAGCATTACATGTCTGAGTACAGACAACTACAAAAGGAAAAGACTAAGAAGCCTGACTAAACATGACCCTCCCAAGGGTACAAGATCGTAGCTGGGATACAAGCTACTCGTCGAAGTCACTAGTGTAACCAACTGCAAAACATAAATAAGCAAACGTGAGTACAAAGGTACTCAGCAAGTCTTACATCAGAACTATCTACATATGCAACATTATCAACAAAGGGGGTGGTGGAGTTTTAACAGCAGCAAGCCAGCTTTGACTCAGTGGCTAACTATACTATGAGTATCAGAAACTTCTTTGAGGTGAGACTATGGATCTGTTCCCGTCTCCCTACGAGAAGGCGCGGACGGGCACGGGGAGAGAGGGCAAAGAAACAGGGGCTCACGGCGAATCCAGCAGAGTCAACGGCGAGGCTGGGGAGGGTCTGGAGCTCGCGAATTCACGCCGGCGAGCTTCAGTGGCCGACAATGAAGAAGATGGAGATGGCGTTGATGCAGAGCTTCCCGGGTCGCCTGGCTCGTTGAGGACTTAGCAGGCGGCGAGGCGGAGCTCTGGGGCAAGATGAGAGGCCCAGAGGGGCACGGTGGCTACAGTGAACGGCGTCGGTGGAGACGAGCGGGTTCGGGTCTGCTCGGGAGAGGGGCTAGAGGCCAGGGGAGAGAGCAGAGAGCGAAGGGAGAGTGAGAGAGAGTCGAGGGGGTCTGCGTGGCGTCTCCAGGGGTCGCGGGAGCAAGCAGGGAGGCAGGAGGTGGCGTGCGGTGGCCGTGCGCGCGTCGGGCACGCACTGTGCATCCGACTGGCGGGAGGAAGAAGACCTCCCTGCCCCTGGTGGGCTGGGCCGGCCAGATGGGCTGCCAGGTGAGCGCCAGGTAAGTGCTTTCTCCCTCTCTCTCTCTTATTTGTTTCAGTTTTTCTAATTTCTGCTACTGTTTTGCAAATAAAATACTAACCAAAACACTTTTGTTAATTCTGTAAATTTTTGTGAGGAATATTTGAAATATTTTCAAACCACACAACAAATTTCAGAATATTTGTAGCAACCAATATTTAATGGTAAATTTTAATCTCCAACTCAAATACCATAATGATTTAATTCAATGACCAAAATGTCCTGAAAAAATATGCATCATCTCTGGTAGAGGCTTTCACCTTTTCCCATAAATCATGAACATTTTAAAAGGATATTTTGAGGTCATTGAAAATATTTTGGTTGAACCTATTTCAATTGCACTTGTGCTTGGGTTTATCAATCCCCAATTCAACTTCAAATGGAATTTAAACATGATGCACAAAGCAAACCTATAACATACCAGAACTAGGGATGTGACATGGCTCGCTGTCAACAATTTGCCATTCTACATCGCCATCGAGCCCCTTTTGTCATTTCTGAAGGACACGTTCTGCGACACTGGCTTGGGATCCACAGCTTCCAAGTCAGACCTCATTGATGGCGACCATGAGGAGGGCACCCTCTCCGGCTCTTCCAAGGGGAAAGAGCCCATCTACTCTTCCAAGGGGAAAGCGCCCGTCTACGACATCAGGGAGGGCACCCTATAGCCGTGCTCTTCCAAGGGGAAGGAGCCCATCTGCGACAACATGGAGCGCATCCAGGGTCCGTGCTCTTCCCACGGGAACGAGCCCATCTGTGACAAGTGAGGAAACCCATGATTTGTTTTGCCGCGCCTCTTCACAGGGGGAAACCCATGATTTTTTTGTCGAGTCCCTTTTGTAGTGTAGTGAGAATATGTCCAGTTTTAATTGCTATATCTGGTTGTTTGCAGTATGCCTTGTTTATTCTAGTTGTTCACAATGTGATGCTCTATATGTGCAATTATTTACTGTGCAGTACATTTCATCAATCCAGTTTTAAACATACTGATAGGAATGCATATATTTGCTTGCTGTTAAGCCTTTTATAGCTAGCATATGCCTCTTTTAAAGTTTTTTGATTGTTTGGTTGTTTGTAGTTAGCATATGTCCAGTTTCAAATGCTATATTTGGTTGTTCGTAGTATGCCTTGTTTATTCTAGTTATTCACAACGTGATGTTCTATATGTGAAAGTATGAACTGTGCAGTTCAATTTCATCAAACCAGTTTCAACAATACCACTATGAATGACTACATTTGATTGTTGCATCTTGTAGTTAACACGCCTTTCCATTTTTATTTAACAATAACTAGTGTACTTAGACCGACACAATACCAGTTTGAATGACTATGTTTGCTTGTTGTTAAATGTTAGGCCTGTTGCAGTTAGCACACCTTTCCACTTGTTTTGCTTTACTAGCGTGCTTAAACCTGCATGCTGAAGCTATCTTTTGGAGATTATTTTGTCTGCCATGTATAATTTTGGTTGATGTTTAGCCTGTTGTGCTTAACATGCTTCTCGATGTACCTACACAAGACAATTTTGGGAATGACTGCTATTTTCCATCGAGGTTAGTTTCATCCCATGGCTTATATCTGCCCACTGTTCAGGATATCGGTAGCTGGTACCATATAGGCCGGCGACTGATAAGGGACTAATAGGTGAATCAGACTTTTAACTGAATATATCTGCAACCCATTTATCATTAGGTTAACTAGGGCCATATGTAATATATATGAGGCTACATAGCAACATGCACCATACTTAATGTCTAAATATGCAATCCTAGGCCACATAGCAACAAGGAAGAGTGTTACATTAATGTCCTAATGATGTCTAGATATATGTAGAAGAGCAGTAGCAACAACAACAACACAACCTTGTTTGGATACTCAACTTAGCTAGAGGTTAGAGTTAGTTTCTAGCTCATTACTAACCCTGAACTAACTCCATCCAAAGAGTTGTATGGATGGCAGGGTTAGATTGACAATAAATGCACTAGGAGAACTAGCTCCAATTAGCACCTCTTGGGTTGGATAGTTTTTTTGGGGGGTTATAGATGCAACTAGCTCAAACTAGCCCTCATGTTTAGATATACTTAGGGCTATTTGAGCCCGAACTAGCTCAAACTAACTGTAATCCCTGGATACAGCAATAGTCAATCAACCGATAATTTGTAAGAATGCACTAAACTCCTTCCGGCCCATAATATAAGATGTTAATTCATCTAATATGTGAGTATATTGGATGTTATAAGATACTCCCTCCGTTCCTAAATATTTATATTTTTAGATATTTCAAATGGACTACCACATACGGATGTATATAGACATATTATAAAAGAGTGTTGTACTACATCATTGTGCAATTGTTGTTTAGCTTCTAATATTAACTTGGTGCTTTTAGGTACATATGTCATTAGTAAAGATCCACGCTTCGACCCTTTCTGCGTATGGGGCAATGAGATATCGATGAACCAGCATCAAGTGAGGAAGCTGATAAAGATTGTTAGCAAAATGGGTCCAAAGATGGCAATTAAACTATCTGTTTACACTTTATCCAAGACAACAACGAACTACAGGATGGTAAGTAAGAACTCCGCAACCTTCTTTTTACTGCCCATAATGAGTTGTGTTAGATGACAATGTTTGAATCTTTTTCCTTTGCAGTGGTTGCCAAAGCAGTTTACTCAAGATTACCTCTCAAACTACATGATTGGTGGGCATGCAAAGGTTAAAGTATTTCTACCAGAACACGATGATTATCTAGATGTTTTCATGAAGACCGCGAAGGATGGGCGGTTGACCATCACAAGGGTTGGACTAGAGTCGTGCGTGCCTTCTGCATGGAGGAGGGCACAATATGGGCATTCCGCTTCACCTTGTTCAGCAACCAGAATATATTTCGCCTCTTTCTTTACCGTCTTTAATAGTACAAGTATACAATTGTGGTTCATCATTCTTTATTTGGTTCTTATGTAATTCTTGAACATATGTACCTATGAATCGAATAATGCATTGGTTGTTTGAACCTGATTGATATGAATAAAGTTGTAGCATACATTCAAATTCAAATTCAAATCCGGTACAATTTGAAATAGCAGCAATTAAATTACGGTGAAATTATGCTCTCCAGGTTGTTGTAGCACACACGATTGGTAAAACACAAACGTTTGCGATATACACCATAATCCGAGACGATTCACAAAGAGGAAACTTGTGCAAGCATGCACACAATTGCCGTTTCCAAAGCGTGTGCGATGTCAGGCAATATGACAGACGGTGCGGGCAAACTAAACATTTGTGTTACTTGCCTTATCGTACATGATTCACAACCATGAACTGTTTCTGATGAAGTATGCATCGTAAAGGTTGCACCACAGAATAGAGTGTGCGATAGTTGTCGTGTACGAGGATGTTACGACGGTCCGACGTTTCGTAATCCCGTCCGACACTCGTACGAAGATTAGCTAATCTTCTTAACAGTGAACCATTTGTGATGGGCCGCGCATCATACACGTTCTATAATAGTGAGCCGTTTGTGATGGGCCGCACATCGTAAACGTAGCACCACAGAATACCGATTGCGATGGCAATGCGAGCAGAAACAAGTAGGAGTACTGTAGGGTCCCTATCCCCGACGGTTTCTGGGTCGTGTGGGAAGGACCCACCTATCGCCCACACTCACTTGGTGACGGTTCGAAATGCCGTTGCGGAAACGGGTTAAAAACCGTTTGTTTAGCACCGACGCGCACCTGTGGTAGTTGATATCAATGTGAAGCATCTGGGTATGTGGAGGCTATTTCTCTCCTAACTTCTCCCAACAGTTTTCCATCAATTCCTTTGTGAATTACTATGATTTGAGGTACCGTGCGTGCTCGGGTGGAACAGATGACGTAAACTCATACCACAAAGCCGTTTACGACATTTGTTCCTCCCGAGCCCGCGAGGTACCGCAAACCAGTTTTCGGGCACCGCAAACCAGTTTTGCGGGATCTGCTAGAGATGCACTCAGCCAAAATAGCCATGCCCAGAAAGACTATAAACATATGCCTCATGAATGAGCAGCTTAAAACTTCAAAAAATTACTAGACAAGTTCTTTTTGGAGCTTGTGGGTATGTGGAGGCTATTTCTCTCCTAACTTCTCCCAACAGTTTTCCATCAATTCTCTTTGTGAATTACTGCGATTGTGCTCATTACACAATCACATGAATGACTATGATCGTGTGTTGTACCGAAATCATATCAGTTCAATCGTACATGTAAGCGTGTCTGTTTGCTTGACAATTTACCATGAAACTGCCATCATGCCCCATGGCCTGAGCTGTTTGTACATGCGTATTACTTCTCTGAACTGAAGAAGCACACCTCCTAGAAATTGCACCTTCAAGTTTAGTTACTCAACGGTCCAGGTCACGCGAAGGCAGTCCACGGCTTGGATGGATGCAGACAACCACTCGAATTATCCATGTGTAACAATGAATCATCTTCATTGATGTTACAGTGTTTACCTTTTCACTTCTATTGAACTATGTAAGCTGATACTTGAAATGAGAGCAGCATGATTCGAGACACTATCTTAGAGTACTGTAGCTGTAGCGTATCTCCTCTCTTCACCTGCCATGACCCCCAAATTCCCCCAAATCTCAGGAACCATAGCCCGAGAACCACACAAATCTGATGTCCGCAACCTCAAGGCATCACAAGGGTATCAAAGCGTCAGTCCATGCTCGGATCTAACTGTCAAGGAGGCGAATTTAGGAGGGCCAAAGGTCAGGGCGACCTGGTAAAATCCCTCCCTCCAGGATTCAAGGTGGCGATGTGCGGCGACTTAGCGATTTCTGTGCTCACCTGGATGCATTTGCGGCGCAGAGCAAGCAACTGGCGCATGGTGCAGATTCGTTCAAGGTAAAAATCCTTGGCACAACTTGTTCCGTGCGTCTTCTGGTTGCGAGTTTGTGGCGGCGGTGAGATCGTTCTGTGAATCTGGATTTGTAGGTAGTGTAAGTTTCCCCATTTGTCTATTTCCAAAAAATATCTCATTTTAAATATGTTTATTGACTTGTTTAATCTATTTTTGCTATTAGACCATGACTTGTGCAAAAACTTGACCAACACATGAGCTTGCCATGTTTTTTTTGCGGTGGAAAAGGGACTTCATATATCAAGTAATAGGATTACAATCTGTAGCTAGTAGGCTAATGAGAGCATCTGGGGAGACCTGCAAGCACAACTCGGTTCGATGCATCGCTCTTGACAAAAAGGCTAGTCGATTTGCAACCCTATTCTACACACGGTCAATACTCATTATACATAACAATGTGCTCCCTGTCTCCTAACAACTCCTTAATCTCCTCTATCATATGGCCCAGGTATGATCTCGTATGTGTTAGACTGTATATTTACATAGAGCTTCTGTACGTAACTGTATATTGTATTCGTACACATGGTGTACCCCTATATATATATAAAGAGCCACACTCGTATTATGGTATTCTGCAGTTTCCCACGATCATAAACTTTACATGGTATCAAACTAGGTTACGATCGATGTCTTCTGTCGTTGCCACTACCCTGATCGCATCTGTCCCGGCCAGTGCCACTCCGGCCGCCGCCGTCTCTCTGTTTTTGGCTCGCGTCCACTGTCCTCTATGGCTGGTGCCTCCACGGCCATCGCCGCATAGGCCGCTTCTCAGGCTGCCGCTCTCCTGCATGGTCCATCGTCGGCGATCTCCTACGACGCCTAAGCTCCGTTCTCGCCTACCGGCTACGCCTCGGCAACACCGCCGACCTATGGGGCTCCTGTGGCCAACCCCTAGCTGGGGTATCCACCCATGCCGCTGGCTCCCTACGATGCTCCACCCACGCTGCCACGGCCACCCCATGGTTGACCTACCAATCACCATCTGGTGCCCAAGCAGCGCCACCGGCTCACTATGGTGCCTCTGCCCCGTCGACGTACGCGGCCTACCTGATGGCCGCGGCGACTGCACCTCCTCATGGCGCGTGTCCTTCATACGGGGCGCCTTACGATGGTCCATCGATGGAGTTGGTGGATTCTTTCGTGCTGCCAGGTGTTACCTTGCCCCCGGGTTTTTATGTGCCATTGTCGCCTTCAGATCATGTTGTGCCTACTGCGCCATTTTACTTTGCGCACCTCATCCCGGTGAAGCTCATGATGGATAACTACCTGTCGTGGCATGCTCAAGTACCGTCGCTTCTTCGCAGTCGCTATTTGGAGGGTTATATTGATGGCACACTACCGTGCTCTCCGCCGTATCATCCAGCGCATCTGTTGGAAATATGCCCTAGAGGCAATGATATTGTATTATTATATTTCCATATTCATAGTTAAGAGTTTATATTCCATGCTATAACTGCTACGATCCTGGAATATGTTTTCAATGGAAAACTCATATGCACGTGTGGAATGATAAATGGAATAAAATAGGTTCCCAATCTCGCCTCTAAGACTGACTCAAGTGTTGTTGGTGATCACGTTTTCCGGATCTTAGGATATCGTTAAGTGTAACGGTAGTCCTAAAACAACATTGAGGGTATGACTTTAGAAGAACGATCATATTGAATCGACCCAATACTTGTCTATTATACTATGTGATTATATCGTCTGAAGTCATATGTTATAACACAGAGTGTTAGCATGTGTTTTAGTTCCTCAGACCACGAGAGTGTCTCGGTAAACTCCCTACCAGACGGTGAATATTGGGTAATACCGGGTATTACCGATTCATTATATATTGGTGGAAAATGTTTCCGAAGATGTTAAATTATATATATAATGCTCCAAAAATGTTTAGAACATTTTATATTTAATTTCAATATCAATGGGCCTAAAAAGGCCAAGAGGTGGAAGGCAACTTGGGACACAAGGGCCCGAGTGGAGTAGGCGCCTCCCTTCCCTAAGAAAGGGGGCCAAATCCTACACTCCTCCCCCTCTTTTGTGGCGTCCCAAGGAGGCTTTCCGTCCTTGGTGGCAGCCCTCCTCTTCCCCTCCAACCTATATATACTAAAGGATTTCCACCCTTTGTATAACACAAGTTTTTGGAGCCTCCTCTAGTTGATCTAGTGCATGTTCTAGTTGGTCCTAGTTGACTAAGTAGAGCGAACCATAGCCACCTCTAATACTCATAATTAGAAGTCATGTGTGGTTCTAAGCTCCTCCCTCTAATTCTCCAGTGATGATTAGCTCTGGACGATGAAACGCTGCCGGATCATGAAGAGCGTACGCTTGCAACCAAGTAGAGAGGTTGTGCTTTCGGTCTTTCGTTCGAGGGATCGTTCGTGGGCGGTTCGCGGGATCGTCATCAACGTTCGAGGACTTCAAGTACGATCTAGACCGACTCATCTACTTCCGCTGCACTCTCGGAGTCGGTAACGATCGTTGATCACTACCCGTTATGCATCTTCATATTGTTCCTGGGTGATCGTAGGGTGAATTTTTGTGTGTTCTACTACGTTTCCCAACAATGGCATCATGAGCGGTTCTATGAGTAGATGCAGGTTGCGATCTAGATCACATCTGATATATGAGGGTTTATGTTCTTGCTATGCTTCCCATGAGTGTTGCTTCGGTTCAGTTCATCAACAGAATGATGTAGTTTTGCTACAAGGTTTTGACAATCGATCGGGTCTGTCTGTCGACGATCTGCTAACAGTTCCTTGGGCTACATCATAGTCAGGAATAGTGAACCGTCGCATACACAAGAGGGTGCCAAAGATGGATGATCTTTTAGGGGGTGACGCGTATTGACGAACTTTAGTGTGGGGGATGAGACTTTTAATTAAGTCTCTCTTTCACACACCCCGAAACTTAATCTAGCATCAAGAACATCGCCTTGTTGTGCTTGCGTAGGTAGCTAGGTTTATCCGGTAACCCTAGAAGCCACGTAATTAAGATTTTCCAAACCAATTAGAGGACGTCTAACTTGGTTTTGCAGGGTTTGCATATGATGTGGTATAGCCTTCGTCATGATAATGAGTTTATGTATGAGATGGTTATATGTCGTAATGTTAAGTGGCATGTGCGTCATGGCATGATGGCTGGAGCCATGAGATTGCCACCTGAATGTAAATATCATAGAGATAGGTTCCAGGGAATGGTGGCAAGACGTACATAGAGGACCCCGATGAGGAGAAGGTGTACCAAGGTGCGGGACAAGGAGCTATAATTTCGCGCCACGATGCAATTTTAGATTTTGGTGCCACGACAATGTTTTCTAAAAGGGCCGCCATGACAACGTTTTTGAAACGGTTGCCACGACAATGAAATATTGGCCGTCACGATGCTTCAACTAGAGATTGAAGATGATCATGGTGAACTCCCGGCGCCCAGGGCTATACCATATGATGCTATTATGAATTACCCGAGATGTTTATCCCTTGTTTGCACCCTTTGATTGCGCAGTAGTCAATTATTAGGGTGATCTCTCACTGTAAATATCAAGTTAAAAGGTGCTCTTCCCAGTGCTGCAACCGTCTATAACACGTAGTGTTCCAGGGTGGGTCATGTCTACATGAGGTGTAAGACGAGAATGGTCAGGCCATGCTTGTAGATAGCACTCAGTTGTCTTGAAGTTCTAGCATAATCATTCTAAGCTCAGAGCACAAAGCATCGAAAGATGAACAAGAGTCATATGGAGATATGATCGGCAAAAGTTTGCCCACCGGTCAAAATTCTCGTTATCAGTGATGTCCACATCAATGGCTGAGAACTAGGCTTGAATCTTGAATCACTCACTATAAATTATGAGAGATATTGATTTCAGTGGGAGAACAATTATGTATTAATTAAGTTTAATAACTAGTGCAAATTAATTATGAACAATGTCTATGTGTAGTTTGCATTATAGTTGTAGAATTATGGCTCACAGTTCCACCTTTGTTGTTGAATTGATTGACTGTTATTTATCTGGTTGAAACTTTATGTTTGAGAGGATCGTCCTCTAAAAGTGCCAAGAAGGATTATGTCCTACTGCATGTTTACAATACTCTCTTGCTGATGCTATGGATGACGAGACTCACCTCCTTCGATCCAAAAGCTATAACTGCATTATGGTCTGCTTGCTTCCAAGAAACCCGAACTTCAAAATGTTTGGGATAGTTATGTGATATTCTTGGAGCTGAAGATTGTTTTCAGAAACAAATAAAGGCTAAAAGATATGCGATATCTAAAGAAGTGTTTTGTTTGCAAATTCTAGTGAAGTGTTCAACTATGTTTAAGACTGAAATGTGTAAGATCTGGAAGAAAGCCAGTCACGTGTTGACAGTGAAAACTTGTAGTGAAAGAACAAAACCAAAGGATGTAATGAGACTTACACGCCTAGGGAAGTTCGGGGCTCATGCCACTCTTGAAGTTGTTGTTTCTTCTGAGAATAAGAGAAATATTCAAGTTAAACTATAAGAAGTAAAAGGCAGAAAGAAACGAAGACTGGAATGTCCAGCTCAGGTATGAATGTCATACAAGTTATGAGATGCAGAGGTGGTTGGTCAAGTACAATGTAGTTCTTGGGAAAAGTTGATCAATTTGTTCATCACCGATTCTTCGATATTGCGGTTAAAAGGTTAATCACAAGGATATCGACTCGATTGCATATTATTGCAAATCGTTGCAAGAAACTTCGAATGTCGTAAATACCAACAAATAATGAGGTTAATATATTTTGATGGATTGTAAAAGGTTACAGTATTTCTGTCAGTGTATTTCCTCTATATTTATTATCATAATTCATTTTAGAGTTTTTGTACACTCTAGCCCATTGCATAGAAGTTGCAAGGAGGTTCTTCATGACAGAACAATAGTTGTTCAACGTTATGAAGGAGGTTGTGCATGACAGAACAATAGTTGTTCAATGTTATGAACAAAAGGGCATACTCTTATTGTGATTAAGATGTATGTTATGAATATTGATAATAAAATTGAACATCCATAACACTGACTCTAAATGTCGCAGGACTAAAAGAATACCACATATGTGTGGCACTGCATTTAGTCACATTGGAGAAACTAGCATGGAGAAATTTCATAGTGATGAATTTTGAAGTCATCTGATCGAGAATCATCTGACACTTGCAAGTTTTGTCCAATTAGTGAAGTAAACTAAAATACCATTCACGGGCCATAGAAAACGAGCAACAAAATAATTGGCAATATGCATATCGATGTGTGTAGTCCAATAAGTGTTGTTGCAAGCAGTGGATTTATTTATCTTCAAGGATGGCTCAAGTAGATATTTATATTTACTAATTGAGACATAAATCTGGGTCTTTTGAAGTGTTCCAAAAGGTTTTTAGAATGTAGTAGAAATTGTTGTAACAACAAAATTATGTTTCCACAATTGGATTGTAGAAAAGAATATTTGAGTTACAAATTTAGCGAATGTCTGATGAGCTATAAAAGAATTTTATAGCTTGCACCTCCTAGAAACACTACTGCGAGTATATTGTTTTAAGTAGATGCAATCAAACTATGTATGACATGGTGAGATCAAAGATGATATTAATTATTTCACCAATATACTTTCAAAGTGATGCTTTAGAGACAGTGGCTTTCACACTAAAAAGGAGCGCCATCAAATTTATTGAAATAAATGCTAGTTTGTAGGTTATCCCAAATAGTTGGGTATTCCTCTATCACCACGCCGAGGCAAAGTGTTGCCATAAAGTGTGGAAGTTTTGAAGAAAATGTTCTCTACAAAAGAGTGAGTGGGAGGACAGTGCAACTTGACAAGATTGCGGAATCTTCATAATTATCTCAAAGAAAAAGAAACACTGAGAGTAATTCTAGAATTTCTAACTGCGACTGATACGAAAGCCTCTACATGAGATATAGAGACTATGGTCGAACTTGTAGCTGAACTATATAGGTTGGGAAAATTTGTGCAGACCATTGTGGTATGCAAATAAAATATTGTTGGGCAAACAATGAACCTATAAGACTAGTCACAATGGGGAGTAACTTGGACTAGTAACATCACATTTTACTAGGCTATGTTACTACCTCCACAGTGGGTAGTAACATATGTGTGGTGTCATGTCATGATTCATTTATTAGCCTATAGGCTCATATTGTCTTGGTATGTGTGATGTTACAGTAACTAGCTAAGTTACCACCATCACTTCTCTCATCATTAAATATGTGCCACATAAGCAAAATTATCTTGAAAAGTGTGATGTTACTAGTGATGTTACTCCCACTATGGCCAGCCTAAATCACAAAGAAGCATTGATGGGCCCTGACTCCGAAAATTGGCTATATGCCAACATAATCCGAGATAGTATCAATTCACATAATTCAAGCTTAGAACTTGATGAACCTTGCGAAAGACTTAGAGTCTAAAGAATAGTAATGGATCTATAAACTGACAAAGAAAAAAAATGTTTTATGATGTTTGACTTGTTACAAATAGTTTTTGACAAGATCAAAGAGTTGACTATGACGAGATTGTCTCATCATAGCAATACTTAAAGGCAGTTCGGGTTAAACTAGCAATTATTAAATATTTCAATTATGAGATAAAACAAATGGATGTCAAAATGATTCCATGAGATGGAAATAGAACCAAGGTTGTATGTTTGATACGATCCAAGGTAATTTTGTCAATCCATAGGATGCTAGTAAGTATGCAAACTTCAAGAGATCCTATAATGATCTGAACCAAGCATAGTGGAGTTGGAATCTTCGTACTAATGAAATGGTCAAATAAATTGATTTCATCGAGTAAAGCGAAGATGCTTGTATTTACAAGAAAGAAAGTTGGAGCATGATAATATTTCTAAACACTATATGTACATGACATATTGTTGATTGGAAGTTACGTAAATTTCTTGACATAGATTAAGACTTTATTGAAACTAGTTTTTTAGTAAAATACTTAGGCAATGAATAGTCTTGGTATTTGATACGTCTCCAATGTATCAATAATTTTTGATTGTTCCATGCTATTATATTATCTATTTTGGATGTTTTATATGCATTAAAATGCTATTTTATATTATTTTTGGGACTAACCTATTAACCTAGATCCCAGTGCCAGTTTTGGTTTTTTCCTTGTTTTTGAGTTTCAGAGAAAAGTAATACTAAACAGAGTCCAAACGGAATAAAACCTTGGCGATGATTTTTCTTGGACCAGAAGACACAAGGAGACTTGGAGATGAAGTGAGAGGAGCCACGAGGCGGCCACAAGGGTGGAGGGGGCACCCAGGGGGGCAGGGCGCGCCCCCTGTCTTGTGGGCCCCTCGTGACTCCCCTGACCTAATTCTTTCACCTATATATTCACATATATTCCCAAACCACCAGAGGCATCCACGGAAACACTTTTCCACCACCGCAACCATCTGTACCCGCGAGATCCCATCTAGGGGCCTTTTTCGGTGTCCTGCCGGAGGGGGTTTCGATCACGGAGGGCTTATACATCAACTCTATTGCCCTTCCGATGAAGCGTGAGTAGTTTACCTCAGACCTACGGGTCCATAGCTAGTAGCTAGATGGCTTATTCTCTCTCTCTCTCTCTTTTATTCTCAATACCATGTTCTCCTCGATGTTCTTGGAGATCTATCAGATGTAATACTCTTTTGCAGTGTGTTTACCGAGATTCGGTGAATTGTGGATTTATGATTAGCTTATCTATGAATATTATTTGAATCTTCTCTGAATTCTTTTATGCATGATTTGATATCTTTGTAATTCTCTTCGAATTATTGGTTTGGTTTGGCCAACTAGATTGGTTTTTCTTGCAATGGGAGAAATGCTTAGCTTTGGGTTCAATCTTGCGGTGTCCTTTCCCAGTGACAGTAGGGGCATCAAGGCACGTATTGTATTGTTGCCATCAAGGATAAAAAGATGGGATTTTAATCATATTTCTTGAGTTAATTCCTCTACATCGTGTCATCTTACTTAATGCGTTACTCTGTTCTTCGTGAACTTAATACTCTAGATGCAGGTAGGAGTCAGTTGATGTGTGGAGTAATAGTAGTAGACGCAGAATCGTTTCGGTCTACTTGACACGAACGTTATGCCTATATTTCATAATCATTGCCTTAGATATCGTCATAACTTTGTGCTTTTCTATCAATTGCTCGGTAGTAATTTGTTCACCCACTGTATTATTTGCTATCTTGAGAGAAGCCTCTAGTGAAACCTATGGCCCCCGAGTCTATTTTCCATCAAATAAGTTTTTGGTCTACAATATTAGTTTCTGATCTACTATTTTTTTGCAATCTTTTACTTTCCGATCTATAAACCAAAAACCAAAAATATTTACTTTATCGTTTGTTTAGTTTCATCTATCTCTATCAGATCGCACCTTTGTAAGTGATCGTGAAGGCATTGACAACCCCTTTATCGCCTCGGGTGCAAGTTGTTTGATTGTTTGTGCAGGTATTAGGTGATTTGTGTGTTGTTTCCTACTAGATTGATACCTTGGTTCTCTAACCGAGGGAAATACTTATCTCTACTTTGCTGCATCACCCTTTCCTCTTCAAGGGAAAAACCAATGCAAGCTCAAGAAGTAGCAGGAAGAATTTCTGGCGCTGTTGCCGGGAAGATCTACGCCAATTCAAGATATACCAAGTACCCATCATAAACTCTCATCTCTTGCATTGCATTATTCGCCATTTGCCTCTCATTTTCCTCTCCCCCACTTCTAAAACAGTTTTCGAAAAGATTTGCCCTTTTCTTCGCCCTTCTTTCCGTATGCCTTTTTGCTCATTTGCTATCTTTGCTTGTGATGACATGTGCCTTCTATTTGCTTGCATCTTTTCTTGCTAAAAATCTGTTGTTATGGATCCTCATCCACTTGCTAGTCTTTTTAAAAGATCCAATTTTGATGAACCAATTGCTACTGAGTTGAGTGCACTAGATCATATTTATGAGGTTTTTCTTGAAATTAGTGAATCTGAAAATTGTGATGAAGTGCTTTATGAAGTGATTCACGCTAGATCCATGAATAAAAGCATGATTGCAATGATGTTATTATAAATTCTCTTAATGTCAATTGTGGTAATGATATGCAAAACCCTAAGCTTGGGGATGCTAGTTTTGCTATGTCCACTACTTGTTGCAATGATCATGATTGGGGTGATTCTTCTTATAATCTTGAAAATTTATTTAAGCCCCATGATGAATATGAGATTGATAATAATGTTTGCAAAAATACTAAAAGTGGGTTTGGAAGAGTGTCAACTTTAGATCCCACATATTTGGATAATGTTCAATCTTATGAAATTCTTGATAAAAGTGGGTTTGGAGAGGTCATGACTTTAGTTAATGATATTCCCACTATTTTGGAAGAGTGTCAACTTTGCATGCATGTGGATCATGTAGAGAAAAATTTTATGTGATAGCTAAATTTTTGAATTTGAATATGATCCCACATGTAATTATTATGAGAGAGGAAAATATGGTGGTAGAAATTTTCATGTTACTAAATTACCTCTCGTCATGTTGAGATTACTATTGTTTCTTTCTTCTTCCATGCATATGCTAGTTTTTGCTTACCTTGATAATTTGTTTGCTTATAAAATGCCTATGCATAGGGAGTATGTTAGACTTAGATGTGGTTGACACATGTTTTATGATGCTCTCTCTGCGCTTCAATTCTTGTCTTTCATGTGAGCATCATTGAAATCTCAATGCCTAGCTAAAAGGCTTTAAAGAAAAACGCTTGTTGGAAACAACCCAATA
Organism: Triticum urartu; assembly: GCF_003073215.2. Classification (NCBI taxonomy): domain Eukaryota; kingdom Viridiplantae; phylum Streptophyta; class Magnoliopsida; order Poales; family Poaceae; genus Triticum; species Triticum urartu. The sequence goes on along the minus strand of NC_053026.1, from coordinate 253,508,326 downwards.
TTTTTATTTCCTGTTTTGCAATAAATAATTCATCTAGCCTCTGGTTAGATGTGGTTTTGTGTTTTAATTAGTGTTTGTGCCAAGTAAGACCTTTGGGATGGCTTACGGTGATAGTTGATTTGATCTTACTGAAAAACAGAAACTTTTGCGCCGAGGAAAATAATTTTCATTTTAACAGAAGTGTGATAAAATACTGATTATTTTCCAGAAGATTAATAAACAAATTTCCTAGTTTTCCTAATTTTTCAGAATTTTTGGAGTTACAGAAGTATTCGGGAGTTACAGATTACTACAGACTGTTTTGTTTTTGATAGATTCTGTTTTGTTTGTGTTGTTTGCTTATTTTGATGAATCTATGGGTAGTATCGGGGGGTATGAACCATGGAAAAGTTGGAATACAGTAGATATTACACCAATATAAATAAAAAATGAGTTCACAACAGTACCAAAAGTGATGATTTATTTTCTTATACTAACGGAGCTTATGAGATTTTCTGTTGAGTTTTGTTTTGTGAAGTTTTCAGGTTTTGGGCAAGGATTTTATGGACTATGGAATAAGGAGTGGAAAGAGCCTAAGCTTGGGGATGCCCAAGGCACCCCAAGGTAATGTTCAAGGACAACCAAGAGCCTAACCTTGGGGATGCCTCAGAAGGCATCCCCTCTTTCATCTTCGTCTATCAGTAACTTTACTTGAGGCTATATTTTTATTCACCACATGATATGTGTTTAGCTTGGAGCGTCTTGTATGATATGAGTATTTGCTTTTTAGTTTGCCACAATCATCCTTGCTGCACACACCTTTTGAGAGGGACACACATGAATCGTGATTTATTAGAATACTCTATGTGCTTCACTTATATCTTTTGAGCTAGGCAATTTTGCTCTAGTGCTTCACTTATATCTTTTTAGAGCACGGCGGTAGCTTTATTTTTATAGAAATTGTTGAACTCTCATGCTTCACTTATATTATTTTGAGAGTCTTTAAACAGCATGGTAATTTGCTTTGGTTATAAATTTAGTCCTAATATGATAGGCATCCAAGAGGGATGTAATAAAAACTTTCATATAAAGTGCATTGAATACTATTAGAAGTTTGATTCTTTATGATTGTTTTGAGATATAGAGATGGTGATATTAGAGTCATGCTAGTGAGTAATTGTGAATTTGAGAAATATTTGTGTTAAGGTTTGTGATTCCCGTAGCATGCATGTATGGTGAACCGTTATGTAACGAAGTTGGAGCATGAGGTATTTTTTGATTGTCTTCCTTATGGCCGTCGGGGACGAGCGATGGTCTTTTCATACCAAGCTATCCCCCTAGGAGCATGCATGTAGTACTTTGTTTCGATAACTAATAGAATTTTCCAATAAGTATGTGAATTCTTTATGACTAATGTTGTGTCCATGGATTATACGCAGTCTCACCCTTCCACCATTGCTAGCCTCTCTAGTGCCGCGCAACTTTCGCCAATACCATACACCCACCATATACCTTCCTCAAAACAACCAGCATACCTACCTATTATGGAATTTCCATAGCCATTCTGAGATATATTGCCATGCAACTTTCCATCGGTCTGTTTTATTATGACACGTTCCATCATTGTCATATTGCTTTGCATGATCATGTACTTGACATCATATTTGTGGCAAAGCCACCTTTAATAATTCTTTCATACATGTCGCTCTTGAGTCATTGCACATCCCGGTACACCGCCGGAGGCATTCATATAGAGTCATATTTTGTTCTAGTATCGAGTTGTAAGTAAATAAAAGTGCGATGATCTTCATCATTAGAGCATTGCCCCCTGCGTGGAAAAAAAAAAAAAAAGAAAGAAAGAAAGAGAGGCCAAAGAAGCCAAACAAAAAAAAGAGAGAAAAAGAGAGAATGGGCAATGTTACTATCTTTTTTTTCCACACTTGTGCTTCAAAGTAGCACCATGATCTTCATGATAGAGAGTCTCCTATGTTGTCACTTTCCTATGCTAGTGGGAAATTTTCATTATAGAACTTGGCTTGTACATTCCAATGATGGGCTTCATCAAATTGTCCTAGGTCTTCATGAGCAAGCAAGTTGGATGCACACCCACTTAGTTTTCTTTTGAGCTTTCATAAACTTATAGCTCTAGTGCATCCATTGCATGGCAATCCCTACTCACTCACATTGATATCTATTGATGGGCATCTCCATAGCCCGTTGATATGCCTAGTTGATGTGAGACTATCTCCTTATTTTTGTCTTCTCCACAACCACCATATTCTATTCCACCTATAGTGCTATGTCCATGGCTCATGTATTGCGTGAAAGTTGAAAAAGTTTGAGAACGTCAAAAGTATGAAACAATTGCTTGACCTGTCATCGGGGTTGTGCGTGATTTGAATATTTTGTGCGATGAAGATGGAGCATAGCCAGACTATATGATTTTGTAGGGATAGGCTTTCTTTGGCCATGTTATTTTGAGAAGACATAATTGCCTTGTTAGTATGCTTGAAGTATTATTCTTTTTATGTCAATATTAACCTTTTGTTTTGAATCTTATGGATCTGAACATTCATGCCACAATAAAGAGAATTACATGGATAAATATGTTAGGTAACATTCCACATCAAAAATTCTGTTTTTATCATTTACCTACTCGAGGACGAGCAGGAATTAAGCTCGGGGATGCTTGATACGTCTCCAACGTATCTATAATTTTTGATTGTTCCATGCTATTATATTATCTGTTTTGGATGTTTCATATGCATTAAAATGCTATTTTATATTATTTGTGGGACTAACCTATTAACCTAGAGCCCAGTGCCAGTTTCTGTTTTTTCCTTGTTTTTGAATTTCGCAGAAAAGGAATACAAAACGGAGTCCAAACGGAATAAAACCTTCGCGATGATTTTTCTTGGACCAGAAGCCACCTAGGAGACTTGGAGATGAAGTCGGAGGAGCCACGAGGCGACCACAAGGGTGGAGGGCGCGCCCCCTATCTTGTGGGCTCCCCGTGACTCCCCTGTCCTAATTCTTTCGCCTATATATTCACATATATATTCCCAAACCACCAGAGGCATACATGAAAACACTTTTCCACCGCCGCAACCTTCTGTACATGTGAGATCCCATCTAGGGGCCTTTTCCGGTGTCTTGCCAGAGGGAGATTCGATCACGGAGGGCCTCTGCATCAACTCTATTGCCCTTCCGATGAAGCGTGAGTAGTTTACCTCAGACCTACGGGTCCATAGCTAGTAGCTAGATGGCTTCTTCTCTCTCTCTCTCTCTCTTTGATTCTCAATACCATGTTCTCCTCGATGTTCTTGGAGATCTATCGGATGTAATTGAAGGAAATATGCCCTAGAGGCAATAATAAAGTTGTTATTTTATATTTCCTTATATCATGATAAATGTTTATTATTCATGCTAGAATTGTATTAACCGAAAACTTGATACATGTGTGGATACATAGACAAAACACCGTGTCCCTAGTAAGCCTCTACTAGACTAGCTCGTTAATCCAAGATGGTTAAGTTTCCTTACCATAGACATGTGTTGTGATTTGATGAACAGGATCACATCATTAGGAGAATGATGTGATGGACAAGACCCATCCGTTAGCTGCATATTGATCGTTCAGTTTTATTGCTATTGCTTTCTTCATGTCAAATACATATTCCTTCAACTATGAGATTATGAAACTCCCGGATACCAGAGGAATACCTTGTGTGCTATCAAACGTCACAACGTAATTGGGTGATTATAAATATGCACTACATGTATCTCCAAAGGTGTTTGTTGGGTTGGCATAGATCAAGATTAGGATTCATCACTTTGAGTATCGGAGAGGTATCTCCGGGCCCTCTCGATAATGCACATCATAAGAAGCCTTGCAAGCAAAATGACTAATGATTTAGTTACAGGATGATGCATTATGGAACCAGTAAAGAGACTTGCCGGTAATGAGAGGGAACTAGGTATAAAGATACCGACGATCGAATCTCAGGCAAGTAACATACCGACGATAAAGGGAATAACGTAAGTTGTCGTAACGGTTCGACTGATAAAGATCTTCGTAGAATATGTAGGAGCCAATATGAGCATCCAGGTTCCGCTATTGGTTATTGACCGGAGAAGTGTCTCAGTCATGTCTACATTGTTCTCGAACCCGTAGGGTCCCCACTCTTAACGTTCGATGACGATTTAGTATTATATGAGTTATGTGATTTGGTGACCGAATGTTGTTAGGAGTCTCGGATGAGATCACAGACATGACGAGGAGTCTTGAAATGGTCGAGATGTAAATATTGATATATAGGATGATAGTATTCGGACACCGGAAGTGTTTCGGATAGTATCGAGTATTTATCAGAGTACCGGGGGGTTATCGGAACCCCCCGGGGGAAGATATGGATCATTTGGGCCATAAGAGGGGAGCACACTAGCCCACAAGGGGTGGCGCCCCCCCTTAGGCATGTGGCTGAATTGGAGAAGGATCAAGGGGGGTTTGGCCCCCTTCCTTTCTCCCTTCCCCCTTCCCTTTTCTCTCTGGCAAAAAAGGAGGGGGGATGCCGAATTAGAGGAGGCCCCCAAGTAGGATTCCTCCTACTTGGGGCGCACCCTTGCTGCTCCCCTCCCCCTCCCACCTATATATACGTGGGGAGGGGTGATAACCCACAAGTATAGGGGATCGCAACAGTTTTTGAGGGTAGAGTATTCAACCCAAATTTATTGATTCGACACAAGAGGAGCCAAAGAATATTCTCAAGTATTAGCAGCTGAGTTGTCAATTCAACCACACCTGGAAACTTAATATCTGCAACAAAGTATTTAGTAGCAAAGTAATATGATAGTAATGGTAACGGTAGCAAAAGGTAATGGTAGCAAAAGTAATATTTTTGGTGTTTTATAGTGATGATAACAATAGCAACAGAAAAGTAAATAAGCGAAGAACAATATATGGAAAGCTCGTAGGCAATGGATCGGTGATGGAGAATTATGCCAGATGCGGTTCATCATGTAACAGTCATAACATAGGGTGACACAGAACTAGCTCCAATTCATCAATGTAATGTCGGCATGTATTCCGAATATAGTCATACGTGCTTATGGAAAAGAACTTGCATGACATCCTTTGTCCTACCTTCTCGTGGCAGCGGGGTCCTATTGGAAACTAAGGGATATTAAGGCCTCCTTTTAATAGAGTACCAGACCAAAGCATTAACACATAGTGAATACATGAACTCCTCAAACTACGGTCATCACCAGTAAGTATCCCGATTATTGTCACTTTGAGGTTAACGGATCATAACACATAATAGGTGACTATAGACTTGCAAGATAGGATCAAGAACTCTCATATATTGATGAAAACATAATAGGTTCAGATCTGAAATCATGGCAGTCAGGCCCTAGTGACAAGCATTAAGCATAGCAAAGTCATAGCAACATCAATCTCAGAACATAGTGGATACTAGGGATCAAACCCTAACAAAACTAACTCGATTACATGATAAATCTCATCCAACCCATCACCGTCCAGCAAGCCTACGATGGAATTACTCACGCACGGTGGTGATCATCATGAAATTGGTGATGGAGGAAGGTCTATGATGATGATGGCGACGGATTCCCCTTTCCGGAGCCCCAAACGGACTCCAGATCAGCCCTCCCGAGAGAGTTTAGGGCTTGGCAGTGGCTTCGTATCGTAAAACGCGATGAATCCTTCTCTCTGGTTTTTTTCTCCCCGAAAGCGAATACATGGAGTCCAGGTTGAGGTCGGTGGAGCGTCAGGGGGCTCACGAGGCAGGGGGCGCACCCAGGGGGGTAGGGCGTGCCCCCACCCTCGTGGACAGGTGGAGGCCCCCCCTGACGTGGATCTTCCTTCCAGTATTTTTTATATATTCCAAAATAATTCTCCGTTGATTTTCAGGTCATTCCGAGAACTTTTATTTCTGCACAAAAATAACACCATGGCAATTCTGCTGAAAACAGAGTCATTTCGGGTTAGTTCCATTCAAATCATGCAAGTTAGAGTCCAAAACAAGGGGAAAAGTGTTTGGAAAAGTAGATACGACGGAGACATATCAACTCCCCCAAGCTTAAACCTTTGCTTGTCCTCAAGCAATTTAGTTGATAAACTGAAAGTGATAAATAAAAACTTTTACAAACTCTATTTGCTCTTGTTGTTGTAAATATGTAAAGCCAACATTCAAGTTTTCAGCAAAGATTATGAACTAACCATATTCACAATAACATTTAGGTCTCATGTTTACTCATATCAATGGCATAATCAACTAGCGAGCAATAATAATAAATCTCGGATGACAACACTTTCTCAAAACAGTCATGATATGATGTAACAGGATGGTATCTCGCTAGCCCTTTCTGAGACCGCAAAACATAAATGCAGAGCACCTTTAAAAATCAAGGACTGACTAGACATTGAAATTCATGGTAAAAGAGATCCAGTTAAGTCATACTCAATGTAAACTAACAGTAATGGATGCAAATGAAAGTGGTGCTCTCCAACTGGTGCTTTTTAATAAGAGGATGATGACTCAACATAAAAGTAAATAGATAGGCCCTTCGCAGAGGGAAGCAGAGATTTGTAGAGGTGCCAGAGCTCGGTTCTGAAATAGATATGAATAATATTTTGAGCGGTATACTTTCTGTAACGCCCGGATAATTTGGCTACAGTAAAACTCTCCTAATGATGCCATGACATCTATGATTACTGTTACTAATCTCGGGATAATTCGAAACCGCGTCAAATTCAAATTTAAAATAAAGGCAAACAATAAAAGTTTTCAAATATTAAAACCAAATGCTCGGGTGGATTCAAATAAATCATGAGTAATTATGATGGAGAAACCACACTTATATAAAATCTTTAAATACTCTAAAATGAATAAAACAGTAGTCAAAACAATTATTGAAATGCATTTTATAATTAATAAAATGTTAAACTATTCTATTTAGGTGTTAGACTTTTTATTGCAGTGGGTTTAGTGGTAGTACTAAGTTAGGGATCATTCTTGTATTTTAAACTAACTAAAATAAAATGAGGAACAAGATAAAACAGAAAAGATATAAGATAAATAAAAAGAAAAGAAAAAAAACAAAATACAGAAAACTAATAGAAAGAAAGAGCCCCCCCTCCCGGGCCAAACGGCCCAGCTGGCCGACCAGGCCGCCCACCAGGCCGGCCCACGTGGCCCCTTCACCCCGTGGCCTATAGGCTACCCCACCCCACCCCGACCGAAACCCTAATGCCCCACTCGCCCCCACTCGCTCCCACTTCCCCTCTCCCGATCCGATCTGGATCGGGATCGATCCCCGCAGCTCGGCCCCGGCACCGGCAAACTCCCGTCACCGCCCTGTACTCCTCGCCCCTCCTCTGCGTCGCCTAACCGCCTCCCCAGCGCCACGGTGCTGCCCCGTCGTCCTCGTCTCCTCGTCGCCAACGCCGTCGACGCACGCCGCCGCCTCGGCCTCGTCTCCTCCCCGTCGACGCCGTCCCCGTCCCCCTCCACCACGGTCCTCCCCGACCTCCATCGAGCACGCTGCCCGTTCCCTACGCACCCCGGTGAGGACCCCGGTCCTCCTGCACCCCGTCCCCTCTCGCCGGTGCTTGGCCCCGCCTCCTTGGCCGCACCCCGCGGGCGCTCGCGCCGCGCGCCCTCCTTTCCCCGTACGCCCCACGCCCGAGCTCCGGACGGGCTCGCGTCTGCCGCGCCCGTCGCCGTGAGCCCCGCCTCTCGCCCACGGCCTCTAATCCGCCGCTCGCTGCACGCTGTTCCGCGCCGCTCGCCCGCCCTTGGCGCCGCGCCTTGCGCCGCCTGCACCGCGCCTCGTGCCCCCCCTGCTGCAGCCCTGCCGCGCGCTCATGCGCGCCGCCCACACGGGGCCGTGCTCGCCGCCGCTCGCTCACCGGCCGGCCCGTGCTGGCCTCGCCCACGCCGGCCTGGCGACCTGCCAGGTCCACCGCCCACGCCCGCATGCCCCTGGGCATGCGCCCGAACGGGGCGCGCCCGTTAACCGTCGCCCGCGCCCTGTATGGCCTCTGTGCCACAGACAAACGGGGCCCACCCCCTGTGAACGAAAACAAAATAATAATATTAATAATAATACTAATTAAATTAATTTAAAAAAGGAATTAATAAATAATAATTAAAATTGATTAAAATGATAATTAATTAACTAATTAAATTAATTAATCCTGATTAGATTAATCTAATTACTAGTTAACTTAATTAACCCCCGATTAGCCTAATCAGTCAATGACCAGTGGGTCCCACACGTCAGTTGACCAGTCAACACCTCTGTTGACTGCTGACGTCATGCTGACGTCAGCAAGCACTGTTCTGGATAATGTTGTATTAAAATAATTAAATAAATCCTGAAAATGATATAAATCTTTTAAAATTAATAGAAAATAAACCGCAGCTCAGATGGAAAAACTTTGTACATGAAAGTTGCTCAGAACGATGAGACGAATTTGAATACGCAGCCCGTTTATCCGCCACGCATCCCTAGCATAGCGAACACGCAACTTTCCCCCTCTGTTTCATCTGTGCGAAAACGCGAAACACCGGGGATACTTTCCCGGATGTTTCCCCCCTTCACCGGTATCACCTCATACCGCGATAGGGCACCCCTAGCACCGCTACTTGTCATGTCATGCATCGCTATACATCTGTTTTCTTAAATATTTGTTGTTTCTCCCCCCTCTTCTCTCGCTAGACACCGAGACCGACGCCGCTGCTACCCAGTACGACTACGGAGTTGACGATCCCTCTCTCTTGCCAGAGCAACCAGGCAAGCCCCCCTTTGATCACCAGATATCGCCTACTCTTCTCTATACTGCTTGCATTAGAGTAGTGTAGCATGTTACCGCTTCCCGTTAATCCTATACTGATGCATAGCCTGTCCTTGCTACTACTGTTGTTACCTTTACCTGCAATCCTAATGCTTAGTATAGGATGCTAGTTTATCATCAGTGGCCCTACATCCTTGTCCATCTGCCATGCTATACTATCGGGTCGTGATCACTCGGGAGTTGATCACGGGTATATACGATATACTTTATACATGATACATGTGGTGACTAAAGACGGGTCGGCTTGAGGAGCACCCGCGAGTGGATCTTTGAGGCGGAGCGACAGGGCAGGTTCCGACCACCTAGGAGAGAGGTGGGCCTGGCCCTGGTCGACGTTCGCGGATACTTAACACGCTTAACGAGATCTGGGTATTTGATCTGAGTCTGGCCATTTGGTCTATACGCACTAACCATCTACGCGGGAGTAGTTATGGGTATCCCGATGTCGTGGTATCAGCCGAAGCCTTCGTGATGTCAGCGACTGAGTGGCGCGCGCCGGATTGGACTGGAATGCCACTAGGCTAGGTCTGCTTTCGGCCGCGTACGCAACGTGCAGGTGTGCTAAGGGCGATGGGCCCAGACCCCTGTGCGCTTAGGTTTAGACCGGCGTGCTGACCTCTCTGTTGTGCCTAGGTAGGGCTGCGACGTGTTGATCTTCCGAGGCCGGGCATGACCCAGGAAAGTGTGTCCGGCCAAATGGGATCGAGCGTGTTGGGTTATGTGGTGCACCCCTGCAGGGAAGTTAATCTATTCGAATAGCCGTGATCTTCGGTAATAGGACGACTTGGAGTTGTACCTTGACCTTATGACAACTAGAACCGGATACTAAATAAAACACACCCTTCCAAGTGCCAGATACAACCGGTGATCGCTCTCTCACAGGGCGACGAGGAGAGGATCATCGGTTAGGATTATGCTATGCGATGCTACTTGGAGGACTTCAGTCTACTCTCTTCTACATGCTGCAAGACGGAGGCTGCCAGAAGCGTAGTCATCGAAAGGACTAGCTATCCCCCTATTATTCCGGCATTCTGCAGTTCAGTCCACCTATGATAGCCTTATTCCAATTGATACCAATGCATACATATGTAGTGTAGCTCCTTGCTTGCGAGTACTTTGGATGAGTACTCACGGTTGCTTTCTCCCTCCTTTCCCCCTTTTCCTTCTTCCTGGTTGTCGCAACCAGATGTTGGAGCCCAGGATCCAGACACCACCGTCGACGACGACTCCTACTACACCGGAGGTGCCTACTACTACGTGATGCCCGCTGACGACGACCAGGAGTAGTTAGGAGGATCCCAGGCAGGAGGCCTGCACCTCTTTCGATCTGTATCCCAGTTTGTGCTAGCCTTCTTAAGGCAAACTTGTTTAACTTATGTCTGTACTCAGATATTGTTGCTTTCGCTGACTCGTCTATGATCGAGCTCTTGTATTCGAGCCCTCGAGGCCCCTGGCTTGTAATATGATGCTTGTATGACTTATTTTATTTGTAGAGTTGTGTTGTGATATCTACCCGTGAGTCCTTGATCTTGATCGTACACATTTGCGTGCATGATTAGTGTACGGTCAAATCGGGGGCGTCACACTTTCATTGTCAACATAACAACCAAGAGATGGCGATATCTTCCATGCTACACACATTATAGGCGGTTCCCAAACAGGATGGTAAAGTTTATACTCCCCCTCCACCAACAAGCATCAATCCATGGCTTTCTCGAAACAACGAGTGCCTCCAACTAACAAGAGTCCCGGGGGAGTTTTGTTTGTAGTTATTTTGATTTGATTTTCATAAAGCATGGGACTGGGCATCCCGGTGACCAGCCTTTTTCTCGTGAGTGAGGAGCGAAGTCCACTCCTCTTGAGAATAACCCGCCTAACATGGAAGATACAGACATGCCTAGTTGATACATGAGCTATTCGAGCATACAAAACAGAATGTTTATTTGAAGGTTTAGAGTTTGGCACATACAAATTTACTTGGAACGACATGTAGATACTGTATATAGGTAGGTATGGTGGACTCATATGGAACAACTTTGGGGTTTATGGAATTGGATGCACAAGCAGTATTCCCGCTTAGTACAGGTGAAGGCTAGCAAAAGACTGGGAAGCGACCAGCTAGAGAGCGACAACAGTCATGAATATGCATTAAAATTAATCAACACCGAATGCAAGCATAAGTAGGATATAATGCACCACGAACATAAATATTTTAGAGGCTATGCTGATTTTGTTTCAACTACATGCGCGAACATGTGCCAAGTCAAGCCACTCCAATCGTTCAAAAGAGGATACCACCCTATCATACCACATTACAACCATTTTAATAGCATGTTGGCACGCAAGGTAAACCATTATAAGCTCCTAGCAAATTAAGCATGGCATAAGAAACTATAATCTCTAATTGTCATTGCAAACATGTTTATTCATAATAAGCTGAATCAGGAACGATGAACTAATCATATTCACAAAAACAAGAGAGGTCGAGTTCATACCAGCTTTTCTCATCTCAATGAGTTCATCATATAATCATCATTATTGCCTTTCACTCGCACGACCAAATAGTGTGGATAATAATAATAGTGCACGTGCATTGGACTAAGCTGGAATCTGCAAGCATTCAATTCAAGAGAGAAGACAAGGTAATATGGGCTCTTTGTCAGATCAACAATGATGCATATGAGAGCCACTTTAACATTTTAATTATGGTCTTCTCCTCTCGACCCCAAAGAACAAGAAAAGAAACAAAACTATTTACACGGGAAAGCTCCCAACAAGCAAAAGAAGAACGAGAAATCTTTTTGGGTTTTCTTTTTAATTACTACTACAAGCATGGAAATTAAACTAATTAAAAGCTACAACTATTTTTTTTGTTTTTTCTTAAGGTTTATTAAACACACAAGAAGAAAGCATAAAAAGGAAAATAAACTAGCATGGATGATACAATGAAAAAGTATGAGCACCGACAACTAGCAATGAGTGTGTGAACATGAATGTAATGTCGGTGAGAAATACATACTCCCCCAAGCTTAGGCTTTTGGCCTAAGTTGGTCTATGGCCACGGCTGGCCTGGCGGATATCCAAAGTAATAGTTGGGGTCGTACTGACATGCAGTAGCTATTGCCTCATGAGCTGCCGCTTGGAGACGGGCTGTCTCTGCCCTCCTATTATACTCGTCCGCCTCCTCCCTAGTTATAATATATCTCCCTTTTGCCTGAGAGTCAAAGGAAGCAGGAGCAGGGAGAGCGGCATGATAGGTGCGTCGTCTATCAAAGATTAGTCGGTACTGGAGGAACTGATCGTTCCTCTCAACAAACTAATGACGAACCATGGCCTCATAATCTAAATAAACAGGAGGCAACTCAATATCATACCCACGTATGGGTATATCAAGAAAATTAGCTAGACGGGTTGCATAAATTCCACCAAAGAAATCTCCATTAAATCTATTATTATGCAACCTATGTGCAACGATATCCCCCAAGTTGTATTGTTTATCTCCTAAAACAGCGCTTCTGAGAACGCTAAGATCAGGCACACACACACGTGACATGCTTCATCCTTACCATTAATGCATCTACATATGAAGGGAGCAAAATGATGTATATCAGGAAAATGAATGCTCCCTATGGTAGCTTGTGTTATATCTCTAGATTCCACCATAGTTATACTAGCAAGGAAATCTCTAAACTCAGATTTGCGAGGCTCACTAGTGCTGCCCCATTGTGGAAGTTTGCAAGCAGTATTAAAATCCTCTAAGTCCATAGTATAAGAATTTTCATAAAGATCAAATAGGACAGTTTGAGAATTGCGTGATGATGAAAATTCAAACCTCCTCACAAAGGAATCAGTGAGATAGTGGTATTGGTGGCACCTATCTGCCTCGAAGCTCTCAAGATCAGCATTACGCACATACGCGTTAAATTCTTCCTTGATTCCTGCTCGATCCATAAAGTCCTCTGAAGGCCATTCACAAGCCCGCACTTGAGCTTCCCTCGGTGGTTCATCGTCGGCATCGCGTATTGCGAGCCTGGGTCCTTGCTTCCTTGAAGGACCACCTTGGTACATTTTCCTAAACATGTTTCTTCCTTTGAAAAATTTCTGAAATTTTAGTAACTTCAAAATAAAAGTGAACCAAACTCAACAATATTGATAGCAACTACTCCTACAAGTGCCTAGAGGCAATATCATGCATCAAAACTACTTTTGACCACATAAATTTGACATGCAAGCTCAAGAACAGGGTTACCTTGGCAGCAAAAATATGCAATGAATAAAGCACTAGAACAAAAACTAATTGGACCATTGGAGGAGTCACATACCAAGGAACAATCCCCCAAAGCAGTTTTTTGAATGGAGATTTGAGCAAGGAGATCAAAAATGGTAGAAAAATGAACTTAGACTCGGGTTTGAGCTGGTTAGTGATTTTTGCGGGAGGAAGAAGGAGTGTGTGGTAGCTGGAATAAGTGGAGGGGAGCCACCATGGGCCCACGAGGCAGGGGGGCGCGCCCTCCACCCTCGTGGCCAGGTGCTTGCTCCCCCTGCTGTGTTCTCAGTGCCAGATATTCTCAAATATTGTAGAAAAAATCATATTTAAATTTCAGGGCATTTGGAGAACTTTTATTTTGGGATATTTTTTATTGCATGGATAATTCAGAAAACAGACATAATATACTATTTTTGCTTTATTTAATATAAATAACAGAAAGTAAAAAGAGGGTATAGAGAGTTGTGTTTTCTAAATTCATCCATCTCATGCACATCAAAAGGAATCCACTAACAAGGTTGATCATGTCTTGTTAACAAACTCATTCCGAATAACGTGGAACCGGAGAATTTTCGAATAACACTAGGTTACCTCAATGGGGATATGCACATCCCCAACAATAAGAATATCATATTTCTTCTTGACAGTAGGAAGAGGAAATTCAAAACCTCCAATAGTAATAGTTGGAATTTTTTCAATAGAATTGATACTGTGGACTTGAGGTTGTTTCCTCGGAAAGTGTACCGTATGCTCATTGCCATTAACATGAAAAGTGACATTGCCTTTGGTGCAATCAATAACAGCCCCTGCAGTATTCAAAAAGGTTCTTCCAAGAATAATAGACATACTATCGTCCTCGGGAATATCAAGAATAACAAAGTCCGTTAAAATAGTAACGTTTGCAACCACAACAGGAACATCCACACAAATACCGACAGGTATAGCAGTTGATTTGTCAGCCATTTGCAAAGATATTTCAGTAGGTGTCAACTTATTCAAATCAAGTCTATGATATAAAGAGAGAGGCATAACACTAACACTGGCTCCAAGATCACATAAAGCAGTTTTAACATAGTTTCTTTTAATGGAGCATGGTATAGTTGGTACTCCCGGATCTCCTAGTTTCTTAGGTATTCCACCCTTAAAAGTATAATTAGCAAGCATGGTGGAAATTTCGCTTTCAGTATCTTTCTTTTATTTGTGACAATATCTTTCATGTACTTAGCATAATGGTTCATTTTGAGCATATCAGTTAAACGCATATGCAAAAAGATAGGTCTTATCATTTCGGCAAAGCGCTCAAAATCCTCATCATCCTTTTTCTTGGATGGTTTAGGAGGAAAAGGCATGGGTTTTTGAACCCATGGTTCTCTTTCCTTACCGTGCTTCCTAGCAATAAAGTCTCTCTTATCATAATGTTAATTCTTTAATTGTGGGTTATCAAGATCAACAGCAGGTTCAATCTCTACTTCATTGTCATTACTAGGTTGAGCATCAACATGAACATCATTATTAACATTATCACTAGGTTCATGCTCATTACCAGATTGTGTTTCAGCATCAAAAATAGAGATATCATTAGGATTCTCAGGTGTGTCAATATCAGGTTCACTAGAAGCATGCAAAGTCCTATCATTTTTCTTTTTCTTCCTTTTAGAAGGACTAGGTGCATCTATATTAGTTCTCTGATAATCTTGCTCAATTCTCTTAGGATGGCCCTCAGGATACAAAGGTTCCTGAGTCATTTTACCACCTCTAGTCATAACTCTAACATCATTATCATTCTTTTTACTATTTAATTCATTGAGCAAATCATTCTGAGCTTTAAGTACTTGTTCTACTTGAGTGGTAACCATAGAAGCATGTTTACTAATAAGTTTTAGTTCACCTTTAACATTAGCCATATAATCATCCAAGTATTCAAGCATACCAGCATTACGTTTTAATTCTCTACCAACATAAGCATTAAAATCTTCTTGCTTAACCATAAAGTCATCAAACTCATCCAAGCATGGGCTAGAAACTTAGTAAATGGGATTTCAGCTTTATCATATCTATAGAGAGAATATACCTTTACTACCTGTGTCGGGTTATCAAGACCATGTATTTCTTCAACAGGCGGTAAATTAAGACCATGTATTTCTTCAATAGGAGGTAAATTCTTAACATCTTCAGCTTTAATACCTTTTTCTTTCATAAATTTATTTGCCTCTTGCATATCTTCAGGACTGAGAAATAGAATACCCCTTTTCTTCGGAGTTGGCTTAGGAGTTGGTTCAGGAATTGGATCAGGAAGTGTCCAATTATTTTCATTAGTCAACATATTATTCAATAAAATTTCAGCTTCATCTGGTGTTCTTTCCCTGAAAACACAACGAGCACAACTATCCAGGTGGTCTCTGGAAGCATCGGTTAGTCCATTATAAAAGATATCAAGTATTTCATTTTTCTTAAGAGGATGATCAGGCAAAGCATTAAGTAATTGGAGAAGCCTCCCCCAAGCTTGTGGGAGACTCTCCTCTTCAATTTGCACAAAATTATATATTTCCCTTAAAGCAACTTGTTTCTTATGAGCGGGGAAATATTTAGCAGAGAAGTAATAAATCATATCCTGGGGACTACACACACAACCAGGATCAAGAGAATTAAACCATGTCTTAGCATCACCCTTTAATGAGAATGGAAATAATTTAAGGATATAATAGTAGCGAGTTTTCTCATCATTAGTGAACAGGGTGGCTATATCATTTAATTTAGTAAGATGTGCCACAACAGTTTCAGATTCATAGCCATAGAAAGGATCAGATTCTACTAAAGTAATTATCTCAGGATCAATAGAGAAATCATAATCCTTATTAGTAACAAAGATAGGTGAAGTAGCATAAGCAGGATCATATTTCATTCTAGCATTTAGAGTTTTTTGTTTCAGCTTAGCTAATAATTTCTTAAGATCACTCCTATCATTGCAAGCAAGAAAATCTCTAGCAATTTCTTCATCCATAACATAGCCCTCAGGCACAACAGGTAATTCATATCTAGGGGGAGAATCTTCATCATCACTTTCATCAATATTATGAGTTTCAATAATTTCATTCTCTCTAGCTCTAGCAAGTTGTTCATCAAGAAATTCACCAAGTGGCACAGTAGTATCAATCATAGAAGTAGTTTCATCACGAGCATCATGCATAGCAGAAGTGGCATCATCAATAACATGCGACATATCAGAATTAATAGCAGAAGCAGGTTTAGGTGTCGCAAGCTTACTCAAAACAGAAGGTGAATCAAGTGCAGAGCTAGATGGCAGTTCCTTACCTCCCCTCGTAGTTGAGGGATAAATCTTGGTTCTTGGATCTTTCAAGTTCTTCATAATGATAAGCAGATATAAATCCCAAGTGACTCAAAGAATAGAGCTATGCTCCCCGGCAACGGCGCCCGAAAATAGTCTAGATAACCCATAAGTATAGGGGATCGCAACAGTTTTCGAGGGTAGAGTATTCAATCCAAATTTATTGATTCGACACAAGGGGAGCCAAAGAATATTCTCAAGTATTAGCAGCTGAGTTGTCAATTCAACCACACCTGGAAACTTAATAGCTGCAACAAACTATTTAGTAGCAAAGTAATATGATAGTAGTGGTAACGGTAGCAAAAGGTAACGGTAGGAATAGTAATATTTTTGGTGTTTTATAGTGATGATAACAATAGCAACAGAAAAGTAAATAAGCGAAGAACAATATATGGAAAGCTCGTAGGCAATGGATCGGTGATGGAGAATTATGCCGGATGTGGTTCATCATGTAACAGTCATAACATAGGGTAAAACAGAACTAGCTCCAATTCATCAATGTAATGTAGGCATGTATTTCGAATATAGTCATACGTGCTTATGGAAAAGAACATGCATGACATCTTTTGTCCTACCCTCGCATGGGAGCGGGGTCCTATTGGAAACTAAGGGATATTAAGGCCTCCTTTTAATAGAGTACCGGACCAAAGCATTAACACATAGTGAATACATGAACTCCTCAAACTACGGTCATCACCGGTAAGTATCCCGATTATTGTCACTTCAAGGTTAATGGATCATAACACATAATAGGTGACTATAGACTTGCAAGATAGGATCAAGAACTCTCATATATTGATGAAAACATAATAGGTTCAGATCTGAAATCATGGCACTCGGGTCCTAGTGACAAGCATTAAGCACAGCAAATTCATAGAAACATCAATCTCAGAACATAGTGGATACTAGGGATCAAACCCTAACAAAACTAACTCGATTACATGAGAAATCTCATCCAACCCATCACCGTCTAGCAAGCCTACGATGGAATTACTCACGCACGGCGGTGAGTGATGTCTACTACACATCCTTATTCTTGTAGACGTTGCTGGGCCTCCAAGTGCAGAGGTTTGTAGGACAGTAGCAAATTTCCCTCAAGTGGATGACCTAAGGTTTATCAATCCGTAGGAGGCGTAGGATGAAGATGGTCTCTCTCAAGCAACCCTACAACCAAATACAAAGAGCCTCTTGTGTCCCCAACACACGCAATACAATGGTAAATTGTATAGGTGCACTAGTTCGGCGAAGAGATGGTGATACAAGTGGTATATGGATAGTAGATAATAGTTTTTGTAATCTGAAAATATAAAAACAGCAAGGTAGCAAGTGATAAAAGTGAGCATAAACGGTATTGCAATGATAGGAAACAAGGCCTAGGGTTCATACTTTCACTAGTGCAAGTTCCCTCAATAATAATAACATAATTGGATCACATAAATATCCCTCAACATACAACAAAGAGTCACTCCAAATTCACTAATAGCGGAGAACAAACGAAGAGATTATGGTAGGGTACGAAACCACCTCAAAGTTATTCTTTCCAATCAATCCGTTGGGCTATTCCTATAAGTATCACAAACAGCCCTAGGTATGATTATACGATATGCATCACACAATCTCAGATTCATCTATTCAACCAACACAAAGGACCTCAAAGAGTGCCCCAAAGTTCTACCGGAGAATCACGACGAAAACGTGTGCCAACCCCTATGCATAGGTTCATGGGCGGAACCCGCAAGTTGATCACCAAAACATACATCAAGTGAATCACGTGATATCCCATTGTCACCACAGATCGCATGGCAAGACATACATCAAGTGTTCTCAAATCTTTAAAGACTCAATCCGATAAGATAACTTCAAAGGGGAAACTCAATCCATTACAAGAGAGTAGAGGGGAGAAACATCATAGGATCCAACTATAATAGCAAAGCTCGCGATACATCAAGATTGTATACCTCAAGAACACGAGAGAGAGAGAGAGAGAGATGACATAGCTACTGGTACATACCCTCAGCCCCGAGGGAGAACTACTCCCTCCTCGTCATGGAGAGCACCGGGATGATGAAGATAGCCACCGGAGAGGATTCCCCGTGGGGGGGGGGGGGTGGCCTCGGGTCGGGTGAAGGAAGGGGGTCTAGATGTTGGGTTTTGTCGTCGGGTGGGTAGGCAGGCCTTGCTGGGCGCGGAGCTGGTTGGCCTGAACTAGCTGTTCGTGTTCTGGAGTTTGGGTAGGGATACGTAGGGTGTGATGGGTGGTAGGGGTGGGTGCAGGATTGGAGTAGTGGGGTGGAGGCTGTCGGGGCGGCAGAGATAGGGGGACGCTTAGGGGTGGGGGGCGGGCCCAGGGCTCGGTGGGAGACTCCTTAAGGTGGCGTGACAGAGTGGGTCCAAGTGTGGGCGGGTAGGGTGTTGCACTTGCCAGAGATAGACTGTTGCTAGTTGATTTTGTTGTCCGTGTTCGAGGCCGTGTTGAAGTAGTGTCCTTTTTTTCGAAACCAGCGAAAGTAGGGGGAAAGTAATACAGCAAATCTGGGCTGTGACTCTGGTTAATAGGTTTAGTCCAAAAATATAAAAGTGGATAATAAGCCCAATAATGTCCAGAAACAGTAGATAATATAGCATGGAGTAATCAAAAATTATAGATACGTTGGAGACGTATCACAATGTAATTCTTCTTAATTGTGGTATGAATATTCAGATCCGAAAGACTCAAGATAAAAGTTCATATTGACATAAAAATAATAATACTTCAAGCATACTAACTAAGCAATTATGTCTTCTCAAAATAACATGGCCAAAGAAAGTTCATCCCTACAAAATCATATAGTTTAGTCATGATCCATTTTCGTCACACAAGAATGCTCTCATCATGCACAACCCCAATGACAAGCCAAGCAATTGTTTCATACTTTAGTAATCTCAAACCTATAAACTTTCACGCAATACATGAGCATGAGCCACGGATATAGCACTATGGGTGGAATAGAATATAATGAGGGGGGTTATGTGGAGAAGACAAAAAGGAGAAAGTCTCACATCAACGAGGCTAATCAATGGGCTATGGAGATTCCCACCGATTGATGTTAATGCAAGGAGTAGGGATTGCCATGCAACGGATGCACTAGAGCTATAAATGTATGAAAGCTCAACAAAAGAAACTAAGTGGGTGTGCATCCAACTTGCTTGCTCATGAAGACCTAGGGCACTTGAGGAGGCCCATTGTTGGAATATACAAGCCAAGTTCTATAATGAAAAATTCCCACTAGTATATGAAAGTGACAAAACAAAAGACTCTCTATCATGAGGATTATGGTGCTACTTTGAAGCACAAGTGTGGCAAAGGATAGTAGCATTGTCCCTTCTCTCTTTTTCTCTCATTTTTTAATATTTTTTGGGCCTTCTCTTTTTTATGGCCTTTCTTTTTATTATTATTCCTCACTTGGGACAATGCTCTAGAAAATGATGATCATCACACTTCTATTTGTTTACAACTCAATGATTACAACTTGATACTAGAACAAATATGACTCTATATGAATGCCTCCGGCGGTGTACCGAGATATGCAATGAACCAAGAGTGACATGTATGAAAGAATTATGAATGGTGGCTTTGCCACAAATACTATGTCAACTACATGATCATGCTAAGCAATATGACAATGATGAATGTGTCATGATGAATGGAATGATGGAAAGTTGCATGGCAATATATCTCGGAATGGCTATGGAAATGCCATAATAGGTAGGTATGGTGGCTGTTTTGAGGAAGATATAAGGAGGCTTATGTCTGATAGAGTGTATCATATCACAGGGTTTGGATGCACCGGCGAAGTTTGCACCAACTCTCGAGGTGAGAAAGGGCCATGCACGGTACCGAAGAGGCTAGCAATGATGGAAGGGTGAGAGTGCGTATAATCCATGGACTCAACATTAGTCATAAAGAACTCACATACTTATTGCAAAAATCTACAAGTCATAAAAAACCTCGGTACTACGCGCATGCTCCTAGGGGGATAGATTGGTAGGAAAAGACCATCGCTCGTCCCCGACCGCCACTCATAAGGAGGACAATCAAATAACACCTCATGTTTCAAATTTGTTACATAACGTTTACCATACGTGCATGCTACGGGACTTCCAAACTTCAACACAAGCACTTCTCAAAATTCACAACTACTCAACTAGCACAACTTTGATATTATTACCTCCATATCTCAAAACAATCATCAATCATCAAGCATCAAACTTCTCTTAGTATTCAAAACACTCATAAGAAAGTTTTTACTAATCTTGTATACCTAGCATATTAGGATTTTAAGCAAATTACCATGCTATTAAGACTCTCAAAATAATATAAGTGAAGCATGAGAGTTCATCTATTTCTTCAAAACAAAACTACCACCATGCTCTAAAAGATATAAGTGAAGCACTAGAGCATCGACAAACTACTCCGAAAGATATAAGTGAAGATCAATGAGTAGTTGAATAATTATGCAACTATGTGAAGACTCTCTAACATTTAATAATTTCAGATCTTGGTATTTTATTCAAACATCAAGCAAAGAAAAATAAAATGGCATCTAAGAATAGCAAATATCATGTGAAGAAGCAAAAACTTAGGATCAACCGATACTAACCGATAGTTGTTGAAGAAAAAAGGTGGGATGCCAACCGGGGCATCCCCAAGCTTAGACGCTTGAGACTTCTTGAGATATTATATTGGGGTGCCTTGGGCATCCCCAAGATTGAGCTTTTGTGTCTCCTTAATTCCTCTCATATCACGGTCTCCCTAAATCTCAAAAGCTTCATCCACACAAAACTCAACAAGGACTCATGAGATAAGTTAGTATAAACCATTGCCAAAACCTTATCATACTCTACTGTAGAAAATCACTAAAATTATTATTCAACATTGCATACTAAATGCCTCTGTATATTTAATAGTCCTATCCTCAAATAGAATCATTAAATAAGCAAACATATGCAAACAATGCAAACATAACAGCAATCTGCCTAAACAGGATAGTCTGTAAAGAATGCAGCAACATCCATACTTCCCTAGCTCCAAAAATTATGCAAGAAAATTCCCACTGTATTAAATTTATCAGAGATTAATATGCAAAAGGTTTAAACATTTTATCACATTCTGAATTTTCTAGGGAATTATTGCAACAGCGGTAAACTTTCTGTTTTCAAACAGCAACATGTGGACTTGTAACATAGGCATAGTAAAGGCTATCAATGCCACTTTTATTGAAATAAAAGATGCAAAACATTGTTCTAAATAAGAAAAAGAAAATCCTAACAAAATAAATTGATGCTCCAAGCAAAACACATATCATGTGGCGAATAAAAATATAGCTCTAAGTAAAGTTACCGATGAATGAAGACGAAAGAGGGGATGCCTTCCGGGGCATCCCCAAGCTTAGGCTCTTGGTTGTCCTTGAATATTACCTTGGGGTTCCTTGGGAATCCCCAAGCTTAGGGTCTTACCACTCCTTGTTCCATAGTCCATCGATTCTTTACCCAAAACTTGAAAACTTCACAACATAAAACTTAACAGAAAACTCGTAAGCTCCGTTAGCGAAAGAAAACAAAACACTACTTCAAGGTACTGTAATGAACTCATTCTTTATTTATATTGGTGTTAAACCTACTGTATTCCAACTTCTCTATGGTTTATAAACTATTTTACTAGCCATAGATTCATCAAAATAAGTAAACAACACATGAAAAACAGAATCTGTCAAAAACAGAACAGTCTGTAGTAATATGGATCAAACGTATACTTCTGGAACTCATAAAATTATAAAATAAATTTCTGGACCTGAGGAATTTATCTATTAATCATATTCAAAAATAATTAACTAAATATCACTCTCCAAATAAAAATGGCAGCAATTCTCGTGAGCGCTAAAGTTTCTGTTTTTTTTACAGCATGATCGCAAAGACTTCCCCCAAGTCTTCCCAAAGGTTCTACTTGGCACAAACACTAATTAAATGCATAAAACCACATCTAAACAGAGTCTAGATGAATTATTTATTACTAAACAGGAACAAAAAGCAAGGAACAAGAATAAAATTGGGTTGCCTCCCAACAAGCGCTATCGTTTAACGCCCCTAGCTAGGCATGATGATTTCAATGATGCTCACATAAAGGATAAGAATTGAAACATAAAGAGAGCATCATGAAGAATATGACTAACACATTTAAGTCTAACATACTTCCTATGCATAGGGATTTTGTGAGCAAACAACTTGTGGGAACAAGAATCAACTTGCATAGGAAGGTAAAACAAGCATAACTTCAAAAGTTTAAGCACATAGAGAGGAAACTTAATATTATTGCAATTACTACAAGCGTAAATTCCTCCCTCATAATAATTTTCAGTAGCATAATGAATGAATTTAACAATATAACCAGTACCTAAAGCATTCTTTTCATGATCTACAAGTATAGAAAATTTATTACTCTCCACATAAGCAAAATTCTTCTCATTCGGAATAGTGAGAGTATCATAGGAAACTTGAATACTATAAATTGTTTCCACATTGAAAGAGTAATGTTCAGAGAAGGGGTAATAATAATCATGACAAGTTTTATAAATATAATCACTACTTTTTATAGCACAATTATCATCACAATAATCATCATAAGTAGGAGGCATGCTATCATCATTATAAACTTGCATATCAAAACTTGGGAGACTAAAAATATCATCTTCATTAATCATAGCTTCCCCAAGCTTGGGACAAACATTAATTGCAGCAAATATATTCTCAAAAACATCATCTTCATCAAACATAGCATCCCCAAGCTTGGGCCTTTTCATATCATAAGCATAATCACTTTCATCATCAATAGTATGGATAGCACCAATAGTATAGCAATTATCATATTCTTCCAAGCAAATGCCAAAAAGATTTTCAAGATCATAAGATGTATCATTATATTCCACAATTATATTTCCATGAGGCACAATAGTAATAGGAGCAGCATTATTTGGGAGAGATATCTTTTTACCTCTCTTCCTTTTTCTTTTCTTCTTCTTCACCACATCATGTGTGGGTTCAATCCTCTTTTTGGAGCTCCTTATTAATGAGATTGGTTGAATAGGAGGCTCCTCCTCATTACCTGATTCATCATAAGAAATAATAGGAGGGTATTGGGAAGCCTCTTCCCTTTCATTAGTATTCTCTTCATCTTCTATTTGTTTTCTTTTCTTTATGTAGTTGGCAATATAAGGATTTTCAATACAATTCACCACACAATACATATAAATTTCCTCTAGATCAAATCCAAGAAGTTTACAACGGGAAAATTCTGGAAGATAATTAGTTATATGTTTCATTTCTTCGTAACTCATAAGCAAACTAAGTTCATTATGATGTGCAAGGGAAATCAAGTCATCACAATATTTGGATACGATACGATCATGAAACAATTTGCATTGGGTATTGAAATGATCATGTTCATTACAAAGCTCACAAGTATGTCCAATATAATTTAAATTTTCAGCACATTCATCTAACTTTTCATGCAACAATTTAGTTTGTAAGTACTTATGCCTCTTGCAATATCTATCTTCCCTATTTGGTGTGTTCGTACAAACCCAATGCACTCCACAAAAATTGACATGTTTATAGGAGACATTTTCATCATAACTAGTGCAATCATCATTAGTATCATGGATATTCAAAGAATTCGTACTAACAACATTGCAATCATGCTCATCATTCAAATATTTAGTGCCAAACATTTTATAGATTTCTTCTTCTAGCACTTGAGCACAATTTTCCTCTCCATCATACTCACGAAAGATATTAAGAAGATAAAGCGTATGAGACAAACTCAATTTCATTTTTTTTATAATTTTCTTTTATAAACTAAACTAGTGATAAAACAAGAAACTAAAAGACTCGATTGCAAGATATAAAGATATACCTTCAAGCACTCACCTCCCCGGCAACGACGCCAGAAAAGAGCTTGATGTCTACTACACAACCTTCTTCTTGTAGATGTTGTTGGGCCTCCAAGTGCAGAGGTTTGTAGGACAGTAGCAAATTTCCCTCAAGTGGATGACCTAAGGTTTATCAATCCGTAGGAGGCGTAGGATGAAGATGGTCTCTCTCAAGCAACCCTGCAACCAAATAACAAAGAGTCTCTTGTGTCCCCAACACACCCAATACAATGGTAAATTGTATAGGTGCACTAGTTCAGCGAAGAGATGGTGATACAAGTAGTATATGGATAGTAGATGATAGTTTTTGTAATATGAAAATATAAAAACAGCAAGGTAGCAAGTGATAAAAGTGAGCATAAACGGTATTGCAATGATAGGAAATAAGGCCTAGGGTTCATACTTTCACTAGTGCAAGTTCCCTCAACAATAATAACATAACTGGATCACATAAATATCCCTCAACATGCAACAAAGAGTCACTCCAAAGTCACTAATAGCGGAGAACAAACGAAGAGATTATGGTAGGGTACGAAACCACCTCAAAGTTATTCTTTCCAATCAATCCGTTGGGCTATTCCTATAAGTGTCAGAAAAGGCCTAGAGTTCGTACTAGAATAACACCTTAAGACACAAATCAACCAAAACCCTAATGTCACCTAGATACTCCAATGTCACCTCAAGTATCCGTGGGTATGATTATACGATATGCATCACACAATCTCAGATTCATCTATTCAACCAACACAAAGGACCTCAAAGAGGGCCCCAAAGTTTCTACCGGAGAATCACGACGAAAACGTGTGCCAACCCCTATGCATAGGTTCATGGGTGGAACCCGCAAGTTGATCACCAAAACATACATCAAGTGAATCACGTGGTATCCCATTGTCACCACAGATACGCACGGCAGGACATACATCAAGTGTTCTCAAATCTTTAAAGAATCAATCCGATAAGATAACTCCAAAGGGGAAACTCAATTCATTACAAGAGAGTAGAGGGGGAGGAGAAACATAAGATCCAATTATAATAGCAAAGCTCGCGATACATCAAGATTGTATCACCTCAAGAACACGAGAGGGAGATCAAACACATAGCTACTGGTACATACCCTCAGCCCCAAGGGAGAACTACTCCCTCCTCGTCATGGAGAGCACCGGGATGATGAAGATGTCCACCGGAGAGGGATTGCCCCCTCCGGCAGGGTGCCGGAATGGGTCTAGATTGGCTTTCGGTGGCTACAAAGGCTTCTGGCGGCGGAACTCCCGATCTATTGTCTTTTCTGGAAGTCTTAGGGTACGTGAGTATATATGGGTGCAGGAAGTACGTCGGTGGAGCTTCGGGGGCCCCACGAGGCAGGGGGCGCGCCCTAGGGGGGCGCCCCTACCCTCTTGAGCACCTCCCTTGGCTCCTGACGTGGGGTCCAAGTCCATCCGATAGCTTTCCTTCCAAAAATAACTTCCCCAGTTGATTTCGTTCCGTTTCGACTCCGTTTGATATTCCTTTTCTTCGAAACACTGAAATAGGCAAAAAACAGCAATTCTGGGCTGGGCCTCCGGTTAATAGGTTAGTCCCAAAAATAATATAAAAGTGGATAATAAAGCCCAATATTGCCCAAAACAGTAGATAACATAGCATGGAGCAATCAAAAATTATAGATACGTTGGAGACGTATCAGTGAGCATCATGAAATTGGTGATGGAGGAAGGTTGATGATGACGATGGCGATGGATTCCCCTTTCCGGAGCCCCGAACGGACTCCAGATCAGCCCTCCCGAGAGAGTTTAGGGCTTGGCGGCGGCTCCATATCATCAAACGCGATGAATCCTTCTCTCTAGTTTTTTCTCCCTGAAAGTGAATATATGGAGTCTAGGTTGAGGTCGGTGGAGCGTCAGGGGGCCCACGAGGTAGGGGCGCGCCCAGGGGGTAGGGCGCGCCCCCACCCTTGTGGACAGGTGGAGGCCCCCCTGACGTGGATCTTCCTTCCATCATTTTCTATATATTCCAAAATAATTCTCCGTTGATTTTCAGGTCATTCCGAGAACTTTTATTTCTGCACAAAAATAACACCATGGCAATTCTGCCGAAAACAGCATCAGTCCGGGTTAGGTCCATTCAAATCATGCAAGTTAGAGTCCAAAACAAGGGCAAAAGTGTTTGGAAAAGTAGATACGATGGAGACGTATCAAGGGGGCGCCTAGAACACACAACAACAATCGTTAGTCATGTGTGGCGCCCCCTCCACAGTTTACACCCCCGGTCATAGTTTTGCGGTGCTTAGGCGAAGCCCCACGAGAATCACTTCACCATCACTGTAACCACGCCGTCATGCTGACGGAACTCATCTACTTTCTCGACACCTTGATGGATCAAGAAGGCGAGGGACTTCATCGCGCTAAACATGTGCAAAACTTGGAGGTGTCGTATGTTCGGTGCTTGATCGGTCGGAGCTAGAAGAAGTTCGACTACATCAACCGTGTTGTCAAACACTTCCGCTTTCGGTCTACGAGGGTACGTAGACATACTCCCCCACTCGTTGCTATGCATATCCTAGATAGATCTTTCATGAGCATAGGATTTTTTTGAAATTGCGTGCTACATTTCCCAACAGTGGCATCCGAGCCAGGTCTATGCGTAGATGATATGCATGAGTAGAACACAAAGAGTTGTGGGCGGTGATCGTCACACTGCTTACCACCAATGTCTTATTTTGATTCGGCGGTATTGTTGGATGAAGCGCCCCGTACCAACCTTACATGACCATGTTCATGAGACCGGTTCCACCGACACACATGCAACTAGTTTTGCATAAAGGTGGCTGGCGGGTGTTTGTTTCTCCTACTTTAGTTGAATCAAATTTGACCGCGGCCGGTCCTTATTGAAGGTTAAAACAAAAAACTTGATAAATCACGGGTGTGGTTTTGATGTATAGGTAAGAACAGTTCTTGCTAGAAGCCCATAGCAGCCACGTAAAACTTGCAACAACAAACTAGAGGACATCTAACTTGTTTTTGCAGGGCATGTTGTGATGTGATATGGCCAAGACATGATGTGATATACGTTTCTTGTATGAGATGATCATGTTTTGTAAAAGTTATTGGCAATCGGCAGGAGCCTTATGGTTGTCTCTTTATTGTATGAAATGCAAATGGCATGTAATTGCTTTACTTTATCACTATGCGTTAGCGATAGTTGTAGAAGCAATAGTTGGCGAGACAACCACGACACAATGATGGAGATCAAGGTGTTGAACTGGTGACTATGGATATCATGATGATGCTTTGGAGATGGAGATTAAAAGCACGAGATGATGATGGCCATATCATGTCACATATTTTGATTGCATGTGATGTTTATCTATTATGCATCTTATTTTGCTTAGTACGATGGTAGCATTATAAGTTTACCCCTTAACTAAAATTTCATGGTATAAGTGTTCTCTTCAAGTATGCACCGTTGCAACAGTTCGTCGTGTTGAGACACCACATGATGATCGGGTGTGATAGACTCTACATTCACATACAATGGGTGCAAGACAGCTTTGCACATGCTGAATACTCGGGTTAAACATGATGAGCCTGGCATGTACAGACATGGCCTCGGAACATTGGAGACCGAAAGGTCGAACATGAATCATATAGTAGATATGATCAACATAGAGATGTTCACCATTGAAGACTACTCCATTTCAAGTGATGATTGGACATGGTTTAGTTGATTTGGATCACATATCATTTAGATGACTTGAGGGATGTCCATCTAAGTGGGAGCTCTTAAGTAATTTGATTAATTGAATTTAATTTATCATGAACTTAGTCCTGAAAGTATTTGCATATCTATGTTGTAGATCAATAGCTCGCGATATAGCTCCTATATATTTTTGACATGTTCCTAGAGAAAAGTTGAAAGATGATAGTAGCAATGATGCGAAGTGGGTCCGTGATATGAGGATTATCCTCATTGCTGCACAGAAGAATTATGTCCTTGATGCACCGCTAGGTGATAGACCTATTGCAGGAGCAGATGCAGACGTTATGAACATTTGACAAGCTCAGTATGATGACTACTTGATAGTTTAGTGCGCCGTGCTTTACGGCTTAGAACCGGGACTTAAAAAACGTTTTGAACGCCACGAAGCATATAAGACATTCCAAGAACTAAAAATTGGTATGTCAGACTCATGCCCGTGTCGAGAGGTATGAGACCTCTGACAAGTACTATGCCTAAAAGATGGAGGGGAATAGCTCAGCCAGTGAGCTTGTGCTCAGAATGTCTGGGTACTACAATCGCTTGAATCAAGTGGGACTTAATATTTCAGATAAGATAGTGATTGACAAAGTTCTCTAGTCACTATCACCAAACTACTAGAACTTTGTGATGAATGATACGTCTCCAACGTATCTATAATTTTTGATTATTCCATGCTATTATATATTCTGTTTTGGATGTTTAATGGGCTTTATTATACACTTTTATATTATTTTTAGGACTAACCTATTAACCCAAGGCCCAATGCAAATTGCTATTTTTTTTCCTATTTCAGTGTTTCGCAGAAAAGGAATATCAAACGAAGTCCAAACGGAATGAAACCTTCGGGAGCGTGATTTTTGAACAAACGTGATCCAGAGGATTTGGAGTGGACGTCAAGAAACAACCGAGGAGGCCACGAGGCAGGGGGCGCGCCTAACCCTGGGTGCGCCCTCCCCCCTCGTGGGCTCCTCGTGGCTCCACCGACCTACTTCTTCCTCCTATATATGTTCATATACCCCAAAAACATCCAGGAGCACCACGAAACCCTATTTCCACTGCCGCAACCTTCTGTACCCAAGAGATCCCATCTCGGGGCCTTTTCCGGAGCTCCGCCGGAGGGGGCATCGATCACAGAGGGCCTCTACATCAACTCCATGGCCCCTCCGATGATGTGTGAGTAGTTTACTTCAGACCTTCGGGTCCATAGTTATTAGCTAGATGGCTTCTTCTCTCTCTTTGGGTCTCAATACAAAGTTCTCCTCGATCTGAGATCTATTCGATGTAACTCTTTTTGCGGTGTGTTTGTCGAGATCCGATGAATTGTGGGTTTATGATCAAGATTATCTATGAACAATATTTGAATCTTCTCTGAATTCTTTTATGTATGATTGGTTATCTTTGCAAGTCTCTTCGAATTATCAGTTTGGTTTGGCCTACTAGATTGTTCTTTCTTGCAATGGGAGAAGTGCTTAGCTTTGGGTTCAATCTTGCGGTGCTCGATCATAGTGACAGAAAGGGAAACGACACGTATTGTATTGTTGCCATCGAGGATAAAAAGATGGGGTTTATATCATATTGCTTGAGTTTATCCCTCTACATCATGTCATCTTACCTAATGCGTTACTCTGTTCTTATGAACTTAATACTCTAGATGCATGCTGGATAAGCGGTCGATGTGTGGAGTAATAGTAGTAGATGCAGGCAGGAGTCGGTCTACTTGTCACGGACGTGATGCCTATATACATGATCATGCCTAGATATTCTCATAATTATTCGCTTTTCTATCAATTTCTCGACAGTAATTTGTTCACCGTCCGTAATACTTATGCTATCTTGAGAGAAGCCACTAGTGAAACCCATGGCCCCCGGGTATATCTTTTATCATATAAGTTTCCAATCTATTTTATATTGCAATCTTTATATTTCCCAATCTATATCATAAAAATACCAAAAATTTCATTATCTTATTAATCAACCTTGGCTTTATCAACCTCAATACCTCTTTCAGAAACTTTATGCCCCAAGAAAATACCTTCATTAACCATAAAGTGGCACTTTTCCCAATTCAAGACAAGATTAGTTTCTTCACATCTCTGCAAAACTCGGTCAAGGTTGCTTAAGCAGTCATCAAAAGAGGATCCATAGACGGAAAAATCGTCCATGAAAACCTCACAAATCTTTTCACAAAAGTCAGAGAATATAGCCATCATGCATCTTTGAAAGGTAGCAGGTGCATTACATAAACCAAAAGGCATACGTCTATAAGCAAAAGTACCAAAAGGGCAAGTAAAAGTAGTCTTTGATTGATCATTAGCCGACACAGGTATTTGAGAGAAACCAGAATAACCATCTAGAAAGCAAAAATGTGTATGTTTGGATAATCTTTCTAGCATTTGATTGATAAAAGGTAAGGGGTAATGATCCTTTTTAGTAGCTTTATTTAATTTGCGGAAATCGATTACCATCCTATAACCTGTAATAATGCTTTGCGGGATCAACTCATATTTATCATTAGGAACGACAATAATACCTCCCTTCTTAGGGACACAATGGACAGGACTTACCCACTGACTATCAGCAACGGGACAAATTATACATGCCTCAAGAAGCTTTAGTATTTCCTTTGTTACCACTTCCTTCATCTTAGGATTCAGCCATCATTGATGATCACGAACTGGTTTGGCATCTTCCTCTAAATTTATTTTGTGTTGACACAGAGTGGGACTAATGCCCTTAAGATCATCAAGAGTATATCCAATAACAGCACAGTGCTTCTTCAGAGTTTTCAGTAATCTCTCTTCTTTATGCTCTGAAAGTTTAGCACTAATAATAATAGGATATATCTTTTTCTCATCAAGATAAGCATATTTAAGAGTATCGGGTAACGGTTTAAGCTCAAACACGGGATCACCCTTGGGTGGAGGAGGACCCCCTAGGATTTCAACAGGAAAATTGTGTTTCGGGATGGGTTCCTGTTTAAAGAATACTTCATCTATTTCCCTTCTTTCATTCATAAACATATCATTTTCATGGTCTAGCAAATATTGTCCTAAAGGATCACTAGGAGGTACGGCAATAGAAGCAAGACCAATAATTTCATCTTTACTAGGCAATTCCTCTTCACGGTGTTGTCTACGAAATTTAGAGAAATTAAATTCATGAGACATATCACCTAAACCAATAGTAACAACATCCTTTTTGCAATCTATCTTAGCATTAACAGTGTTCAAGAAGGGTCTACCAAATATAATGGGACAAAAGCTATCTTGTGGGGAACCAAGAACAAGAAAATCAGCAGGATATTTAGTTTTCCCACACAAGACTTCAACATCTCTAACAATTCCAATTGGTGAAATAGTATCTCTATTGGCAAGTTTAATTGTGACATCAATATCTTCTATCTCAGCAGGTGCAATATCATGCATAATTGCTTTGTATAAGTCATGAGGTATAGCACTAGCACTAGCACCCATATCACAGAAGCCATGATAACAATTATCTCCTATTTTAACAGAAATAACAGGCATGCCTACCAAAGATCTAGGTTTATCTTTAGCACAAGGTTTAGCAATTCTAGCGGTCTCATCACGGAAATGAATAACATGCCCATCAATATTATCAGACAAGAGATCTTTAACAATAGCAATATTAGGTTCAACTTTAATTTTCTCAGCAGGTGTATAAGTTCTAATATTGCTTTTACGGACCACAGTTGAAGCTTTAGCATGATCCTTTATCCTAACAGGAAAAGGTGGTTTCTCAACATATGCAGTAGGAACAATAGGATCATTATAAGTGATAGTCTTTTCTTCAACTTTAATAGGTGCAACTACTTTTACTTCTATGGGAGGATGATATTTAAACCACTTCTCCCTAGGGAGATCAACATGAGTAGCAAAAGATTCACAGAAAGAAGCTACTATCTCAGAGTCAAGTCCATATTTAGTGCTAAATTTGCAGAAAACATCGGTATCCATGAAAGATTTAACACAATCAAACTTAGGTGAAATACCTGACTCCTTACCTTTGTTGAGGTCCCAATCTTCAGAGTTGCGTTTAATTATTTCCAATAAATCCCATTTGAATTCAATAGTCTTCGTCATAAAAGAGCCAGCACAAGAAGTATCGAGCATGGTGCGATTGTTATCAAAAAGCCGAGCATATAAATTTTGAATAATCATTTCTCTTGAGAGCTCATGATTGGGGCATGAATATAAAATTGATTTAAGCCTCCCCCAAGCTTGAGCGATGCTTTCTCCTTCGTGAGGCTAGAAATTATATATATAATTGCGATCACGATGAACAAGATGCATAGGATAAAACTTCTGATGAAATTCCAATTTCATTCGTTTGTAGTTCCATGACCCCGTATCATCACATAGCCTATACCATGTCAATGCATCTTCCTTCAAAGATAAAGGGAAGACCTTCTTCTTAATAACATCTCCGGGTACACCTGCAAGCTTAAATAATCCACAAACTTCATCCACATATATTAGGTGCTCATCAGGATGCACTGTTCCGTCTCCTGCAAAAGGATTAGCTAGCAGTTTTTCTATCATACCCGAAGGAATTTCAAAGCAGACATTTACATTTTCAGTAGGTTCAGTAGGATGAGGAGCAACTCTTTGCTCTACTGGTCGGGGTGAAGATACCCCGAACAAGCCCCTCAGAGGATTACTTTCCATAGTAACAAGTGACAGTAAATTTCATCACACTATGTAAATTTATCCTTACCAAATTCCACCTACCAAAGGCGCTTCACTCCCCGTCAACGGTGCCAGAAAATAGTATTGATGACCCACAAGTATAGGGGATCTATCGTAGTCCTTTCAATAAGTAAGAGTGTCGAACCGAACGAGGAGCAGAAGGAAACGATAAGCAGTTTTCAGCAAGGTATTCTCTGCAAGCACTGAAATAATAGGTAACAGATAGTTTTGTGATATGATAATTTGTAACAAGTAACAAGTAACAAAAGTAAATAAAGTGCAGCAAGGTGGCCCAATCCTTTTTGTAGCAAAGGACAAGCCTGGACAAACTCTTATATGATGTAAAGCGCTCCCGAGGACACATGGGAATATCGTCAAGCTAGTTTTCATCACGTTCATATGATTCGCGTTCGGTACTTTGATAATTTGGTATGTGGGTGGACCGGTGCTTGGGTGCTGCCCTTACTTGGACAAGCATCCCACTTATGATTAACCTCTATTGCAAGCATCCGCAACTACAACAAAAGTATTAAGGTAAACCTAACCATAGCATGAAACATATGGATCCAAATCAGCCCCTTACGAAACAACGGATAAACTAGGGTTTAAGCTTCTGTCACTCTAGCAACCCATCATCTACTTATTGCTTCCCAATGCCTTCCTCTGGGCCCAAATAATGGTGAAGTGTCATGTAGTCAACGTTCACATAACACCACTAGAGGAGAGACAACATACATCTCATCAAAATATCGAACGAATATCAAATTCACATGACTACTAATAGCAAGACTTCTCCCATGTCCTAGGAACAAACGTAACTACTCACAAAGCATATTCATGTTCATAATCAGAGGGGTATTAATATGCATATAGGATCTGAACATATGATCTTCCACCAAATAAACCAACTAGCATCAACTACAAGGAGTAATTAACACTACTAGCAACCCACAGGTACCAATCCCGGACTTGGAGCCAAGAATTGGATACAAGAGATGAACTAGGGTTTTGAGAGGAGATGGTGCTGGTGAAGATGTTGATGGAGATTGCCCTCTCCCGATGAGAGGAGCGTTGGTGATGACGATGACGATGATTTCCCCCTCCCGGAGGGAAGTTTCCCCGGCAGAACAGCTCCGCCAGAGCCCTAGATTGGTTCCGCCAAGGTTCTGCCTCGTGGCGGCAGAGTCTCGTCCGGAAAGATGGCTTATGCTTTTTTCCTCATCGAAAGACTCCATATAGCAGAAGATGGCAATCGGAGGGCCACCAGGGGGGCCATGAGGTAGGGGAGCGCCCAGGGGGGTAGGGCGCGCCCCCACCCTCATGGGCAGGGTGTGGCCCCCCTGATGAACTTCTTGCACTCAGTATTTTTTATATATTCTGAAAATGTCTTCCGTGAAGTTTCAGGACTTTTGGAGCTATGCAGAATAGGTCTCTAATATTTGCTCCTTTTCCATCCCAGAATCCCAGCTGCCGGCATTCTCCCTCTTTATGTAAACCTTGTAAAATAAGAGAGGATAGGCATAAGTATTGTGACATAATGTGTTATAACAACCCATAATGCAATAAATATCGATATAAAAGCATGATGCAAAATGGACGTATCAGAGATCTATTCGATGTAACTCTTTTTGCGGTGTGTTTGTCGAGATCCGATGAATTGTGGGTTTATGATCAAGTTTATCTATGAACAATATTTGATTCTTCTCTGAAATATTTTATGTATGATTGGTTATCTTTGCAAGTCTATTCGAATTATCAGTTTGGTTCGGCCTACTAGATTGATCTTTCTTGCAATGGGAGAAGTGCTTAGCTTTGGGTTCAATCGTGCGGTGTCCTTTCCCACTGACAGTAGGGGCAGCAAGGCACGTATTGTATTGTTGACATCGAGGATAAAAAGATGGGGTTTATATCATATTGCTTGAGTTTATCCCTCTACATCATGTCATCTTACCTAATGCGTTACTCCGTTCTTATGAACTTAATACTCTAGATGCATGCTGGATAGCGGTCGATGTGTGGAGTAATAGTAGTAGATGCAGGCAGGAGTCGGTCTACTTGTCATGGACGTGATGCCTATATACATGATCATGCCTAGATATTCTCATAATTATTCGCTTTTCTATCAATTTCTCGAGAGTAATTTGTTCACCCACCGTAATACTTATGCTATCTTGAGAGAAGCCACTAGTGAAACCTATGGCCCTCGGGTCTATCTTTTATCATATAAGTTTGCAATCTATTTTATTTTGCAATCTTTACTTCCAATCTATATCATAAAAATACCAAAAATATTTATCTTATTATTATTATTATTATCTCTATCAGATCTCACTCTTGTAAGTGACCGTGAAGGGATTGACAACCCCTTTAGCGTGTTGGTTGCGAGGTTCTTATTTGTTTGTGTAGGTACGAGGGACTTGCGTGTAGTCTCCTACTGGATTCATAAATTGGTTCTGAAAAACTGAGGGAAATACTTACGCTACTTTGATGCATCACCCTTTCCTCTTCAAGGGAAAACCAACGCAGTGCTCAAGAGGTAGCAAGAAGGATTTCCGGCGCCGTTGCCGGGGAGATCTACACACAAGTCAAGACATACCAAGTACCCATCACAAACTCTTATCCCTCACATTACATTGTTTGCCATTTGCCTCTCGTTTTCCTCTCCCCCACTTCACCCTTGCCGTTTTATCCACCCTTCTTCTGTTCGTCTTTTCGTTTGCTTTGATGTCTTACTTGGCGCATTTGCTCATTTGGTTGGAAGAGTTGTTTATTTATTGCTAAACAAAGAACTTGTTTATTTATTGCTAAACAAAGAACCTAATATCTATGGATCCTCATCCGCTTGCTAATCTTTTTAAGAGATCCAATTATGATGAACCAATTGCTAGTGAGTTTTGTGCACTAGATTATCTTTATGAAGTTTTGCTTGAAATTCGCAAATCTGAAAATTGTGATGAAGTACTTTATGGAGTGCTTCACGATGGATCTTTGAATAAAAATCATGATTGCAATGATGATAGTATAAATTCTATTAATGTCAATTGTGCTTATAATATGCAAAACCCTAAGCTTGGGGATGCTAGTTTTGCTATGTCTACCACTTGTTGCAATGATCATGATTGGGTTGATTCTTCTTTTGATCTTGAAAATTTATTTAAGCCCCATGATGAATATGAGATTGATAATAATGTTTGCAATAATATTGAAAGTGGGTTTGGAAGAGTGTCAACTTTAGATCCCACATATTTGGAGAATGTTCAATCTTATGAAGTTTTTGATAAAAGTGGGTTTGGAAAGGTCATGACTTTAGTTAATGTTAATCTCACTATTTTGGAAGAGTGTCAACTTTGCATACATGTGGATCATGTTAAGAATATGTTTTGTGATAGCTATATTGTTCAATTTGATTATGATCCTACATGTAATTATTATGAGAGAGGAAAATATGGTGGTAGAAATTTTCATGTTACTAAATTACCTCTCGTTATGTTGAGATTGCTATTGTTTCTTTCCGCTTCCTTCCATATGCTAGTTTTTGCTTGACTTGATAATTTGTTTGCTTATAAGATTCCTATGCATAGGAAGTACATTAGACTTAGATGTGTTTGTCACGTATTTTATGATGATTCTTGTCTTTCATGTGAGCATCATTGAAATCTTATGCCTAGCTATAAGGCTTTAAAGAAAAGCGCTTGTTGGGAGACAACCCAATATTTTTCCTTGCATTTATTCAATAAATAATTCATCTAGCCTCTGTTTAGATGTGGTTTTATGCTTTTAATTAGTGTTTGTCCCAAGTAGAACCTTTGGGAAGACTTGGGGAAAGTCTTTGCGGTCATGCTGTAAAAAACAGAAACTTTAGCGCTCACGAGATTTGCTGCCATGTTTTACTGGAGAGTGATATTTAGTTATTTATTTTTGCAGATGATTAATAGATAAATTCCTCACGTCCATCACTTTATTTTATAATTTTTGGGGTTCCAGGAGTATTCGAAACCTACAGATTACTACAGACTGTTCTGTTTTTGACAGATTCTGTTTTTCATGTGTTATTTGCTTATTTTGATAAATCTATGGCTAGTAATGGAGTTTATGAACCATATAAAAGTTGGAATACAGTAGGTTTAACACCAATATAAATAAATAATGAGTTCATTATAGTACCTTGAAGTGGTGTTTTGTTTTCTTTCACTAACGGAGCTCACGAGATTTTCTGTTAAGTTTTGTGTTGTGAAGTTTTCAAGTTTTGGGTAAAGATTTGATGGATTATGGAACAAGGAGTGGCAAGAGCCTAAGCTTGGGGATGCCCAAGGAACCCCAAGGTAAAATCCAAGGACAACCAAAAGCCTAATCTTGGGGATGCCCCGGAAGGCATCCCCTCTTCCGTCTTCGTCCATCGGTAACTTTACTTGGAGCTATATTTTTATTCACCACATGATATGTGTTTTGCTTGGAGCGTCGTGTATGATTTGAGTCTTTGTTTTTTAGTTTACCACAATCATACTTTCTGTACACACCTTTTGAGAGAGACACACATGAATCGGAATTCATTAGAATACTCGATGTGCTTCACTTATATATTTTGAGTTAGATAATTTTGCTCTAGTGCTTCGCTTATATCTTTTAGAGCACGGTGGTGGTTTTATTTTATAGAAATAATTGACCTCTCATGCTTCACTTATATTATTTTGAGAGTCCTTTAGAATAGCATGGTAATTTGCTTTGGTTATAAAATTAGTCCTAATATGATAGGCATCCAAGATAAAAACCTGAAAGTGCATTAAATACTAAGAGAAGTTAGATACTTGATAGTTGTTTTGAGATATAAAGGTGGTAATATTAGAGGTTTGCTAGTTGAGTAATTATGAAATTGAGAAATACTTGTGTTGAAGTTTGCAAGTCCCGTAGCATGCATGTATGGTAAGCATTATGTGACAAATTTGAAGCATGAGGTGTTCTTTGATTGCTTTCCTTATGAGTGGCGGTCGGGGACGAGCGATGGTCTTTTCCTACCAATCTATCCCCCTAGGAGCATGCGCGTAGTACTTGGTTTTGATGACTTGTAGATTTTTGCAATAAGTATGTGAGTTCTTTATGACTAATGTTGAGTCCATGGATTATACGCACTCTCACCCTTCCATCATTGCTAGCCTCTTCGGTACCGTGCATGGCCCTTTCTCACCTCGAGAGTTGGTGCAAACTTCGCCGGTGCATCCAAACCCTGTGATATGATACACTCTATCAGACATAAGCCTCCTTATATCTTCCTCAAAACAGCCACCATACCTACCTATTATGGCATTTCCATAGCCATTCCGAGATATATTGCCATGCAACTTTCCACTGTTCCGTTTATTATGACACGCATCATCATTGTCATATTGCCTTGCATAATCATGTAGTTGACATCGTATTTGTGGCAAAGCCACCATGCTTAATTATTCATACATGCCACTCTTGATTCATCGCATATCCCGGTACACCGCCGGAGGCATACACATAGAGTCATATTTTGTTCTAAGTATCAAGTTGTAATTCTTGAGTTGTAAGTAAATAAAAGTGTGATGATCATTACTAGAGCATTGTCCCAAGTGAGGAAAGGATGATGGAGACTATGATTCCCCCGCAAGTTGGGATGAGACTCCGGACAAAAAATAAAAAAAAGAAGAAAAAAAGAGGCCATAAAAGAAAAGAAAAAGAGAAGAAGGCCCAAATAAAAAAAATGAGAGAAAAAGAGAGAAGGGACAATGTTACTATCCTTTTTCCACACTTGTGCTTCAAAGTAGCACCATGATCTTCATGATTGAGAGTCTCTTATTTTGTCACTTTCATATACTAGTGGGAATTTTTCATTATAGAACTTGGCTTGTATATTCCAATGATGGGCTTCCTCAAATGCCCTAGGTCTTCGTGAGCAAGCAAGTTGGATGCACACCCACTTATTTTCTTTGATGAGCTTCCATATATTTATAGCTCTATTGCATCCGTTGCATGGCAATCCCTACTCCTTGCATTGACATCAATCGGTGGGCATCTCCATAGACCATTGATTAGCCACGTCAATTAGAGACTTTCTCTCTTTTTGTCTTCTCACACAACCTCAATCATTATATTCTATTCCACACATAGTGCTATGTCCATGGCTCGCTCATATATTGCGTAAAAGTTGAAAGAGTTTGAAAAGGCTAAGTATGAAACAATTGCTTGGCTTGTCATCGGGGTTGTGCATGATGAGAGCATTTTGTGTGACGAAAATGAAGCATGGCCAAACTATATGATTTTGTAGGGATAAGCTTTCTTTGGCTATGTTATTTTGATAATACATAATTGCTTGGTTAGCATGCTTGAAGTATTATTATTTTTATGTCCACATTAAACTTTTATCTTGAATCTTTCGGATCTGAACATTCATGCCACAATAAAGAAAATTACATTGAAGAATATGGTACAAATAATTCCACATCAAAAATTCTATTTTTATCATTTACCTACTTGAGGACGAGCATGAATTAAGCTTGGGGATGCTTGATACGTCTCCAACGTATCTATAATTTTTGATTGTTCCATGCTATTATATATTCTGTTTTGGATGTTTAATGGGCTTTATTATACACTTTTATATTATTTTTGGGACTAACCTATTAACCCAAGGCCCAGTGCATGTTTTTTTTTGCTTATTTCAGTGTTTCGCAGAAAAGGAATATCAAACGAAGTCCAAATGGAATGAAACCTTCGGGAGCGTGATTTTTGGAACAAACGTGATCCAGAGCACTTGGAGTGGACGTCAAGAAACAACCGAGGAGGCCACGAGGCAGGGGGCGCGCCTACCCCCCTAGGCGCGCCCTCCCCCCTCGTGGCTCCACCGACCTACTTCTTCCTGCTATATATGTTCATATACCCCGAAAACATCCAGGAGCACCACGAAACCCTATTTCCACCGCCGCAACCTTCTGTACCCAAGAGATCCCATCTTGGGGCCTTTTCCGGAGCTCCGCCAAAGGGGGCATCAATCACGGAGGGCCTCTACATCAACTCCATGGCCCCTCCGATGATGTGTGAGTAGTTTACTTCAGACCTTCGGGTCCATAGTTATTATCTAGATGGCTTCTTCTCTCTCTTTGGATCTCAATACAAAGTTCTCCTCGATCTTCTTGGAGATTGTTGAACCACAAGTATAGGGGATGTATCGTAGTCCTTTCGATAAGTAAGAGTGTCGAACCCAACGAGGAGCAGAAGGAAACGATAAGCGTTTTTCACCAAGGTATTCTCTGCAAGCACTGAAATAATAGGTAACAGATAGTTTTGTGATAGGATAATTTGTAATGAGTAACAAGTAACAAAAGTAAATAAAGTGCAGCAAGGTGGCCCAATCCTTTTGTAGCAAAGGACAAGCCTGGACAAACTCTTATATGATGTAAAGCGCTCCCGAGGACACATGGGAATATCGTCAAGCTAGTTTTCATCACGTTCATATGATTTGCGTTCGGTACTTTGATAATTTGGTATGTGGGTGGACCGGTGATTGGGTGCTGCCCTTACTTGTACAAGCATCCCACTTATGATTAACCTCTATTGCAAGCATCCGCAACTACAACAAAAGTATTTAGGTAAACCTAACCATAGCATGAAACATATGGATCCAAATCAGCCCCTTACGAAGCAACACATAAACTAAGGTTTAAGCTTCTGTCACTCTAGCAACCCATCATCTACTTATTACTTCCCAATGCCTTCCTCTAGGCCCAAATAATGGTGAAGTGTCATGTAGTCGACGTTCACATAACACCACTAGAGGAGAGACAACATACATCTCATCAAAATATCGAATGAATACCAAATTCACATGACTACTAATATCAAGACTTCTCCCATGTCCTCAGGAACAAACGTAACTGCTCACAAAGCATATTCATGTTCATAATCAAAGGGGTATTAATATGCATATATGATCTGAACATATGATCTTCCACCAAATAAACCAACTAGCATCAACTACAAGGAGTAATTAACACTACTAGCAACCCACAGGTACCAATCCCGGACTTGGAGACAAGAATTGGATACAAGAGATGAACTAGGGTTTTGAGAGGAGATGGTGCTGGTGAAGATGTTGATGGAGATTGCCCTCTCCCGATGAGAGGAGCGTTGGTGATGACGATGACGATGATTTCCCCCTCCCGGAGGGAAGTTTCCCCGGCAGAACAGCTCCGCCAGAGCCCTAGATTGGTTCCGCCAAGGTTCCGCCTCGTGGTGGCGGAGTCTCATCCGGAAAGATGGCTTATGATTTTTTCCTTATCGAAAGACTCCAAATAGCAGAAGATGGCCATCGGAGGGCCACCAGGAGGCCCACGAGGTAGGGG
This sequence comes from Triticum urartu, assembly GCF_003073215.2. Classification (NCBI taxonomy): domain Eukaryota; kingdom Viridiplantae; phylum Streptophyta; class Magnoliopsida; order Poales; family Poaceae; genus Triticum; species Triticum urartu. The sequence continues at coordinate 253,467,067 of NC_053026.1, read as the reverse complement.
GCGCGCCCAGGGGGGTAGGGGGCGCCCCCCACCCTCGTGGGCAGGGTGTGCCCCCCCTGATGAACTTCTTGCGCTCAGTATTTTTTTATATATTCTGAAAACGTCTTCCGTGAAGTTTCAAGACTTTTCGAGCTGTGCAAAATAGGTCTCTAATATTTGCTCCTTTTCCAGCCCGGAATCCCAGCTGCCGGCATTCTCCCTCTTTATGTAAACCTTGTAAAATAAGAGAGGATAGGCATAAGTATTGTGACATAATGTGTAATAACAGCCCATAATGCAATAAATATCGATATAAAAGCATGGTGCAAAATGGACGTATCAACTCCCCCAAGCTTAGACCTTGCTTGTCCTCAAGCGAAAGCCGAAATCAAAAAATATGTCCACATGTTTAGAGATAGAGGTGTCGATAAAAATAAAATACGGACATGAGAGCATCATGATCATTCTTAGAACAAAAACTTATACAATTCTTGTCATATGATCTCTTATGCTAGAGTAATAATTCAATCACAATTTCAATTATGAATCATAAACTTCATTGAAAACTAACAAACTATAATCTCAGCCATTGAAGCAATTGCAATTTATCATAATATAGGAAACAATCAATATATAAGAGCTTTTCAGCAAGTCCACATACTCAACTATCATATAGTCTTTCACAATTACTGACACTCACGCAATACTTATGGGTATGGAGTTTTAATCGGACACAGAGAAAGATAGGGGCTTATAGTTTTGCCTCCCAACATTTTACCTCAAGGGCAATGTCAACAATAATAGTTCATGAAAACTTACATCCAATTAGCCATATATACCAGGATCTTTCCAACATGTCGTGCTTGCCAAAGATAAAACGTAAAAAGGAATGGTGAAGATCACCATGACTCTTATGTAAGGTAGGAGATAAAGGTAAAAGATAGGCCCTTCGCAGAGGGAAGCAGAGGTTGTCATGCGCTTTTATGGTTGGATGCACAAAATCTTAATGCGAAAGAATGTCACTTTATATTGCCACTTGTGATACGGACCTTTATTATGCAGTCTGTCACTTTTATTTCTTCCATATTACACGATCGTATAAAGCTTATTTCCTCCACACCAATCAATCATACATATTTAAAGAGCAATTTTTATTGCTTGCACCGATGACAACTTACTTGAAGGATCTTACTCAATCCATAGGTAGATATGGTGGACTCTCATGGCAAAACTGGTTTAAGGGTGTTTGGAAGCACAAGTAGTATCTCTACTGGTGCAAAGAATTTGGCTAGCATGAGGGGGAAAGGCAAGCTCAACCATGTTGGATGATCCATGACAATATAATTTAGCTCACATGTAAGAAAACATAACCCATTACGTTGTCTTCCTTGTCCAATGTCAACTCTTTTAGCATGTCATATTTTAATGAGTGCTCACAATCATAAAAGATGTTAAAGATAGTATATTTATATGTGAAGACCTCTCTTTCTTTATTACCTCCTATTAATTGCAACAATGGCCAAAACTATGTTTGTCAACTCTCAACAACTTTTATTCATCATACTTTTTCTATGTGAGCTCATTACTCTCCATAAGATCCATATGATCTCTTTGTTTCTTTTTATTTCTTTCTCTTTTCTTTTATTCACTTAAGATCATGGCAAAATAATCAAACCCTTGACTCAGCACTAATCTTTATTATATATAGCTCACGGACTCGATTACATAGAAGGATCATAAAGCAAAACTCACAACTAGATCATACTAAAACTTTATTCTACTAGATCAAGATATTATCAAAAGGATTGAACTAAGAAAAGCGGTAAAGATAAAAGTGATGGTGATACGATACCGGGGCACTCCCCCAAGCTTGGCAGTTGCCAAGGGGAGTGCCCATACCCATGTGATTATGTCTCCTTTGTTGGTGAAGAAGGTGGAGTTGTTGGTGATGGATAGTCGCACATCGAGCGTAGAAGGTCTTCTAACTTGCGGATAATGCCTTTGAGTGCGATGATATGCTCCTTCAACAAAATATTTTCACGTGTGAGATACTTATTTTGTATACGAGCTAATTCGATCATCTTGAAAGATTCGATCTCAGTTGGGGTAAGAAGATTGTGATCAAGTTAAAGGATGTCTTCTGTTGCCGGAACTTGGTCCTCCGTGGCCTTCTTGATCCCTTCATCCTTGTTGATCTCCATGGGTTCTTCTCTCTTCAACTATATCTTCATTAGCCAAGCATTGTTTCCCTCATGGTTGAGGAGGAAGGATACGACATAATGCCTGGCCTTGATAACCCTGACAAAAAACAGCTTGAAACAAAGACAAGAGATATTTGCGTGATACGGAGGTCAAAACCTTCGGGAGGTTATATAATGAATTTTTACCGACCAAAATACGTGTTGTGTACGAAAACGGAGTCCGGAGAGCACACGAGGTGCCCACGAGGTAGGGGCGCGCCCAGGGGGGTAGGGCACGCCCTCCACCCTCGTGGAGCCCTCGTGTCCTTCCTGGACTACTTATTATTTTTCTATTTTTCTAAATATTCCAAAACGGAAGAAAATTGCCATTAGAACTGTTTTGGAGTCGGTTTACTTACCGTACCACATACCTATTCCTTTTCAGAGTCTGAAACGTTCCGGAAAGTGTTCCTTATGTATTCCTCCGGGGTTACAGTTTCAATAACATTGGTTTCAACATTTATAGGATTACTTGAGATATAATGTTTAATTCTTTGACCGTTCACCACCTTCGGATTTGTGCCTTCGAAGTTGTTGATTTTTATGGCACCGGAACGATAGACCTCCTCGATAACGTAAGGACCTTCCCATTTAGAGAGAAGTTTTCCTGCAAAGAATCTTAAACGAGGGTTGTATAGTAATACATAGTCACCTACATTAAACTCACGCTTTTGGATTCTTTTGTCATGCCATCTTTTAACTTTTTCTTTAAATAATTTGGCATTTTCATAGGCTTGGGTTCTCCATTCATTAAGTGAGCTAATATATAATAACTTCTTTTCACCGGCAAGTTTGAAATCATAATTGAGCTCTTTAATAGCCCAATAAGCCTTATGTTCTAGTTCGAGAGGTAAGTGACATGCTTTTCCATAGACCATTTTATACGGAGACATACCCATAGGATTGTTATATGCAGTTCTATATGCGCATAATGCATCATCAAGTTTCTTTGACCAATTCTTTCTAGATCTATTAACAGTCTTTTGCAAAATTAATTTGAGTTCTCTATTACTCAATTCTACTTGACCACTAGACTGCGGGTGATAAGGAGATGCAATTCTATGATTAACATCATATTTAGCAAGCATTTTACGGAAAGCACCATGAATAAAATGTGAACCACCATCAGTCATTAAATATCTAGGGACTCCAAACCTTGGAACAATAACTTATTTAAGCATCTTAATAGAGGTGTTATGATCAACACTACCAGTTGGAATAGCTTCTACCCACTTAGTAACGTAATCAACAGCAACTAAAATATGCGTATAACCATTAGAGGCAGGAAAAGGTCCCATATAATCAAAGCCCCAAACATCAAATGGTTCAATAACAAGTGAATAGTTCATAGGCATTTCTTGACGTCTACTAATATTACCAATTCTTTGACATTCATCACAAGATAAGACAAACTTACGGGCATCCTTGAAGAGAGTAGGCCAATAAAAACCGGATTGTAATACCTTATGTGCAGTTCTATCTCCAGCGTGGTGTCCTCCATAAGCCTCGGAGTGACACTTGCGTAGGATCTATTCCTGTTCATGCTCAGGTACACAATGTCTAATAACACCATCTACTCCTTCTTTATAAAGATGTGGGTCATCCCAAAAGTAATGTCTCAAATCATAGAAGAACTTTTTCTTTTGCTGGTATGTGAAACTAGGTGGTATAAATTTAGCAACAATGTAATTAGCATAATCAGCATACCATGGAGCAGTATGAGAAGCATTTACGACATTTAATTGTTCATCAGGAAAGCTATCATCAATAGGTAGTGGGTCATCAAGAACATTTTCTAACCTAGACAAGTTGTTTGCAATGGGGTTCTCAGCTCCCTTTCTATCAATAATATGCAAATCAAGAACCCATCTAATAAGTCTAGGTTTAGCATCTTTCTTTTCCATAAGATATTTAATAGCAGCATGATCAGTGTGAATAGTAACTTTAGAATCAACAATATAAGGTCTGAACTTATCACAAGCAAATACAACTGCTAAGAATTCTTTTTCAGTAGTAGCATAATTTCTCTGAGCATTGTCTAGAGTTTTACTAGCATATTGAATAACATTTAGTTTCTTATCAACTCTTTGCCCTAGAACAACACCTACAGCATAATCACTAGCATCACACATAATTTCAAAAGGTAAATTCCAATCAGGGGGCTGAACAATAGGTGCAGAGATTAATGCTTTCTTAAGTATTTCAAATGCTTCTACGCAATCATCATAAAAACAAATGGTATATCTTTTGGTAATAAATTAGTCAGAGGCCGAGAAATTTTTGAGAAGTCCTTAATGAACCTCCTATAAAAACCGGCATGACCAAGGAAACTTCTTATACCTTTGATGTCCTTGGGACATGGCATCTTTTCAATAGCATCAACCTTGGCTTTATCAACCTCAATACCTCTTTCAGAAACTTTATGCCCCAAGAAAATACCTTCATTAACCATAAAGTGGCACTTTTCCCAATTCAAGACAAGATTAGTTTCTTCACATCTCTGCAAAACTCGGTCAAGGTTGCTTAAGCAGTCATCAAAAGAGGATCCATAGACGGAAAAATCGTCCATGAAAACCTCACAAATCTTTTCACAAAAGTCAGAGAATATAGCCATCATGCATCTTTGAAAGGTAGCAGGTGCATTACATAAACCAAAAGGCATACGTCTATAAGCAAAAGTACCAAAAGGGCAAGTAAAAGTAGTCTTTGATTGATCATTAGCCGACACAGGTATTTGAGAGAAACCAGAATAACCATCTAGAAAGCAAAAATGTGTATGTTTGGATAATCTTTCTAGCATTTGATTGATAAAAGGTAAGGGGTAATGATCCTTTTTAGTAGCTTTATTTAATTTGCGGAAATCGATTACCATCCTATAACCTGTAATAATGCTTTGCGGGATCAACTCATATTTATCATTAGGAACGACAATAATACCTCCCTTCTTAGGGACACAATGGACAGGACTTACCCACTGACTATCAGCAACGGGACAAATTATACATGCCTCAAGAAGCTTTAGTATTTCCTTTGTTACCACTTCCTTCATCTTAGGATTCAGCCATCATTGATGATCACGAACTGGTTTGGCATCTTCCTCTAAATTTATTTTGTGTTGACACAGAGTGGGACTAATGCCCTTAAGATCATCAAGAGTATATCCAATAACAGCACAGTGCTTCTTCAGAGTTTTCAGTAATCTCTCTTCTTTATGCTCTGAAAGTTTAGCACTAATAATAATAGGATATATCTTTTTCTCATCAAGATAAGCATATTTAAGAGTATCGGGTAACGGTTTAAGCTCAAACACGGGATCACCCTTGGGTGGAGGAGGACCCCCTAGGATTTCAACAGGAAAATTGTGTTTCGGGATGGGTTCCTGTTTAAAGAATACTTCATCTATTTCCCTTCTTTCATTCATAAACATATCATTTTCATGGTCTAGCAAATATTGTCCTAAAGGATCACTAGGAGGTACGGCAATAGAAGCAAGACCAATAATTTCATCTTTACTAGGCAATTCCTCTTCACGGTGTTGTCTACGAAATTTAGAGAAATTAAATTCATGAGACATATCACCTAAACCAATAGTAACAACATCCTTTTTGCAATCTATCTTAGCATTAACAGTGTTCAAGAAGGGTCTACCAAATATAATGGGACAAAAGCTATCTTGTGGGGAACCAAGAACAAGAAAATCAGCAGGATATTTAGTTTTCCCACACAAGACTTCAACATCTCTAACAATTCCAATTGGTGAAATAGTATCTCTATTGGCAAGTTTAATTGTGACATCAATATCTTCTATCTCAGCAGGTGCAATATCATGCATAATTGCTTTGTATAAGTCATGAGGTATAGCACTAGCACTAGCACCCATATCACAGAAGCCATGATAACAATTATCTCCTATTTTAACAGAAATAACAGGCATGCCTACCAAAGATCTAGGTTTATCTTTAGCACAAGGTTTAGCAATTCTAGCGGTCTCATCACGGAAATGAATAACATGCCCATCAATATTATCAGACAAGAGATCTTTAACAATAGCAATATTAGGTTCAACTTTAATTTTCTCAGCAGGTGTATAAGTTCTAATATTGCTTTTACGGACCACAGTTGAAGCTTTAGCATGATCCTTTATCCTAACAGGAAAAGGTGGTTTCTCAACATATGCAGTAGGAACAATAGGATCATTATAAGTGATAGTCTTTTCTTCAACTTTAATAGGTGCAACTACTTTTACTTCTATGGGAGGATGATATTTAAACCACTTCTCCCTAGGGAGATCAACATGAGTAGCAAAAGATTCACAGAAAGAAGCTACTATCTCAGAGTCAAGTCCATATTTAGTGCTAAATTTGCAGAAAACATCGGTATCCATGAAAGATTTAACACAATCAAACTTAGGTGAAATACCTGACTCCTTACCTTTGTTGAGGTCCCAATCTTCAGAGTTGCGTTTAATTATTTCCAATAAATCCCATTTGAATTCAATAGTCTTCGTCATAAAAGAGCCAGCACAAGAAGTATCGAGCATGGTGCGATTGTTATCAAAAAGCCGAGCATATAAATTTTGAATAATCATTTCTCTTGAGAGCTCATGATTGGGGCATGAATATAAAATTGATTTAAGCCTCCCCCAAGCTTGAGCGATGCTTTCTCCTTCGTGAGGCTAGAAATTATATATATAATTGCGATCACGATGAACAAGATGCATAGGATAAAACTTCTGATGAAATTCCAATTTCATTCGTTTGTAGTTCCATGACCCCGTATCATCACATAGCCTATACCATGTCAATGCATCTTCCTTCAAAGATAAAGGGAAGACCTTCTTCTTAATAACATCTCCGGGTACACCTGCAAGCTTAAATAATCCACAAACTTCATCCACATATATTAGGTGCTCATCAGGATGCACTGTTCCGTCTCCTGCAAAAGGATTAGCTAGCAGTTTTTCTATCATACCCGAAGGAATTTCAAAGCAGACATTTACATTTTCAGTAGGTTCAGTAGGATGAGGAGCAACTCTTTGCTCTACTGGTCGGGGTGAAGATACCCCGAACAAGCCCCTCAGAGGATTACTTTCCATAGTAACAAGTGACAGTAAATTTCATCACACTATGTAAATTTATCCTTACCAAATTCCACCTACCAAAGGCGCTTCACTCCCCGTCAACGGTGCCAGAAAATAGTATTGATGACCCACAAGTATAGGGGATCTATCGTAGTCCTTTCAATAAGTAAGAGTGTCGAACCGAACGAGGAGCAGAAGGAAACGATAAGCAGTTTTCAGCAAGGTATTCTCTGCAAGCACTGAAATAATAGGTAACAGATAGTTTTGTGATATGATAATTTGTAACAAGTAACAAGTAACAAAAGTAAATAAAGTGCAGCAAGGTGGCCCAATCCTTTTTGTAGCAAAGGACAAGCCTGGACAAACTCTTATATGATGTAAAGCGCTCCCGAGGACACATGGGAATATCGTCAAGCTAGTTTTCATCACGTTCATATGATTCGCGTTCGGTACTTTGATAATTTGGTATGTGGGTGGACCGGTGCTTGGGTGCTGCCCTTACTTGGACAAGCATCCCACTTATGATTAACCTCTATTGCAAGCATCCGCAACTACAACAAAAGTATTAAGGTAAACCTAACCATAGCATGAAACATATGGATCCAAATCAGCCCCTTACGAAACAACGGATAAACTAGGGTTTAAGCTTCTGTCACTCTAGCAACCCATCATCTACTTATTGCTTCCCAATGCCTTCCTCTGGGCCCAAATAATGGTGAAGTGTCATGTAGTCAACGTTCACATAACACCACTAGAGGAGAGACAACATACATCTCATCAAAATATCGAACGAATATCAAATTCACATGACTACTAATAGCAAGACTTCTCCCATGTCCTAGGAACAAACGTAACTACTCACAAAGCATATTCATGTTCATAATCAGAGGGGTATTAATATGCATATAGGATCTGAACATATGATCTTCCACCAAATAAACCAACTAGCATCAACTACAAGGAGTAATTAACACTACTAGCAACCCACAGGTACCAATCCCGGACTTGGAGCCAAGAATTGGATACAAGAGATGAACTAGGGTTTTGAGAGGAGATGGTGCTGGTGAAGATGTTGATGGAGATTGCCCTCTCCCGATGAGAGGAGCGTTGGTGATGACGATGACGATGATTTCCCCCTCCCGGAGGGAAGTTTCCCCGGCAGAACAGCTCCGCCAGAGCCCTAGATTGGTTCCGCCAAGGTTCTGCCTCGTGGCGGCAGAGTCTCGTCCGGAAAGATGGCTTATGCTTTTTTCCTCATCGAAAGACTCCATATAGCAGAAGATGGCAATCGGAGGGCCACCAGGGGGGCCATGAGGTAGGGGAGCGCCCAGGGGGGTAGGGCGCGCCCCCACCCTCATGGGCAGGGTGTGGCCCCCCTGATGAACTTCTTGCACTCAGTATTTTTTATATATTCTGAAAATGTCTTCCGTGAAGTTTCAGGACTTTTGGAGCTATGCAGAATAGGTCTCTAATATTTGCTCCTTTTCCATCCCAGAATCCCAGCTGCCGGCATTCTCCCTCTTTATGTAAACCTTGTAAAATAAGAGAGGATAGGCATAAGTATTGTGACATAATGTGTTATAACAACCCATAATGCAATAAATATCGATATAAAAGCATGATGCAAAATGGACGTATCAGAGATCTATTCGATGTAACTCTTTTTGCGGTGTGTTTGTCGAGATCCGATGAATTGTGGGTTTATGATCAAGTTTATCTATGAACAATATTTGATTCTTCTCTGAAATATTTTATGTATGATTGGTTATCTTTGCAAGTCTATTCGAATTATCAGTTTGGTTCGGCCTACTAGATTGATCTTTCTTGCAATGGGAGAAGTGCTTAGCTTTGGGTTCAATCGTGCGGTGTCCTTTCCCACTGACAGTAGGGGCAGCAAGGCACGTATTGTATTGTTGACATCGAGGATAAAAAGATGGGGTTTATATCATATTGCTTGAGTTTATCCCTCTACATCATGTCATCTTACCTAATGCGTTACTCCGTTCTTATGAACTTAATACTCTAGATGCATGCTGGATAGCGGTCGATGTGTGGAGTAATAGTAGTAGATGCAGGCAGGAGTCGGTCTACTTGTCACGGACGTGATGCCTATATACATGATCATGACTAGATATTCTCATAATTATTCGCTTTTCTATCAATTGCTCGACAGTAATTTGTTCACCCACCGTAATACTTATGCTATCTTGAGAGAAGCCACTAATGAAACCTATGGCCCCCGGGTCTATCTTTTATCATATAAGTTTCCAATCTATTTTATTTTGCAATCTTTACTTCCAATCTATATCATAAAAATCATAGTAAAATACCAAAAATATTTATCTTATTATTATTATTATCTCTATCAGATCTCACTCTCGTAAGTGAGCGTGACGGGATTGACAACCCCTTTATCACGTTGGTTGCGAGGTTCTTATTTGTTTGTGTAGGTACGAGGGACTTGCATGTAGTCTCCTACTGGATTGATACCTTGGTTCTCAAAAACTGAGGGAAATGCTTACGCCACTTTGCTGCATCACCCTTTCCTCTTCAAGGGAAAACCAACGCAGTGCTCAAGAGGTAGCAATGAACTATAATATGCAAGGGATGACGAAAATGATTCCCGAGCTCTTTGCGATGCTGAAATCAGCGAAGGTAGAAATCAAGAAAGAGCATCAAGTGTTGATGGTTGACAAGACCACTAGTTTCAATTAAAAGGGCAAGGGAAAGAAAGGGAACTTCAATAAGAATGGCAAACAAGTTTCCACTCCCATGAATAATCCCAAAGCTAGACCCAAGCCTGAAACTGAGTGCTTCTACTTCAAAGGAAATGGTCACTGGGAGCGGAACTACCCCAAATACTTGGCGGATAATAAGGATGGCAAAGTGAACAAAGGTATATATGATATACATGTTTGATGTGTAATTTACTAGTGTTCATAGCAACCCTTAGGTATTTGATACCGGTTTAGTTGCTAAGATTAGTAACTCGAAACAAGAGTTGCAAAATGAACAAAGACTAGTTAAGGGCGAGGTGACGATGTGTGTTGGAAGTGATTCCAGGGTTGATAAGATCACCATCGCACACTCCCTCTACCTTCGTGATTAGTGTTGGACCTAAATAAATGTTATTTGGTGTTTGCATGGAGCATGAATATGATTGGATCATGTTTATTGCGATACAATTATTCATTTAATTTAGAAAATAATTGTTGTTCTGTTTACATGAATAAAACCTTCTATGGTCATACACCCAATGTAAATGGTTTATTGAATCTCGATCGTAGTGATACACATATTCATAATATTGATGCCAAAAGATGCAAAGTTGATAATGATAGTGCAAAATATTTGTGGCACTGCCGTTTAGGTCGCATTGGTGTAAAGCGCATGAAGAAACTCCATACGGATGGATTTTTGGAATCATTTGATACTTACGGACCATGCCTCATGGGCAAGATGACTAAAACTTCGTTCTCCAGAACAATGGAGCGAGCCAATGACTTGTTGGAAATAATACATATTGATGTATGCGGTCCGATGAGTGTTGAGGCACGCGGTGGGTATCATTATTTTCTGACCTTCATAGATGATTTGAGCAGATATGGGTATATCTACTTAATGAAACACAAGTCTGAAACATTTGAAAAGTTCAAGGAATTTAAAAATGAAGTGGAGAATCATCGTAACAGGAAAATAAAGTTTCTATGATCTGATTGCGGAGGTGAATATTTGAGTTACGAGTTTGGCCTTCATTTAAAACAACCTGGAATAGTTTCACAACTCACGCCACCTGGAACACCACAGCGTAATGGTATGTATGAACGTCGTAACTGTACTTTATTAGATATGGTGCGATCTATGATGTCTCTTACTGATTTACCACTATCGTTTTGGGGTTATGCATTAGAGACAAATGCATTCACATTAAATAGGGAACCATTTAAATTCGTTGAGACGACGCCGCATGAACTATGGTTTGGCAAGACACCTAATCTGTTGTTTCTTAAAAGTTTGGGGTTCCGACACTTATGTCAAAATACTCCAACCTGATAAGCTCAAACCCAAATCAGAGAAGTGCATCTTCATAGGGTACACCTTCTACCATAGATCCGAAGGCAAGATCTTTGTTGCCGAGAATGGAACCTTTCTAAAGAAGAGTTTCCCTCAAAAGAAGTGAGTGGGAGGAAAGTAGAACTTGATTAGGTAATTGTACCTTCTCTCAAATTGGAAAGTAGCACATCAGTGAAATCCGTTCCCGTGATACCTACACCAACTAGAGAGGAAGCTAATGATGATGATCATGAAACTTTAGATCAAGTTACTACCGGACCTCGTAGGTCCAACAGAGCACGTTCCGCACCAGAGTGGTACGGTAATCCTGTCCTAGAAGTCATGTTATTCGACCATGGCGAACCTACAAACTATGAAGAAGCTATGATGAGGCCAAATTCCGATAGATGGCTTGAGGCCATGAATTCTGGGATAGGATCCATGTATGAGAACAAACTATGGACTTTGGTGGACTTGCCCAATGATTGGCAAGCCATTGAGAATAAATGGATCTTCAAGAGGAAAACGGACACTGATGGTAGTGTTACTATCTACAAAGCTCGACTTATCGCAAAAGGTTTTTGACAAGTTCAAGGTGTTGACTACGATGAGATTTTCTCACTCGTAGCGATGCTTAAGTCTATCCGAATCATGTTAGCAATTGCCGCATTTTATGAAATCTGGCAAATGGATGTCTAAATGACATTCCTTAATGGATTTCTTAAAGAAGAGTTGTATATGATGCAACCAAAAGGTTTTGTCGATCCAAAAGGTGCTAACAAAGTGTGCAAACTCTAGCGATCCATCTATGGACTGGTGCAAGCATCTCGGACTTGGAATATACGCTTTGATGAGGTGATCAAAGCATATGGTTTTATACAAACTTATGGTGAAGCCTGTATTTACAATAAAGTGAGTGGGAGCTCTCTAGCATTTCTGATATTGGCTGACATATTATTGATTGGAAATGATTAGAATTTCTCGATAGCATAAAAGGATATTTGAATAAGAATGTTTCAATGAAAGACCTTGGTGAAGCTGCTTACATATTGGGCATCAAGATCTATAGAGATAGATCAAGACGCTTTATAAGACTTTCAATGAGTACATACCTTGACAAGATTTTGAAGGAGTTCAAAATGGATCACTCAAAGAAGTATTTCTTGCCTGTATTATAAGGTGTGAAGTTGAGTAAACACTCAAAACCTGACCATGGCAGAAGATAAAGAGAGAATGAAAGTCATTCCCTATGCCTCGGCCATAGGTTCTATAAAGTATGCCATGCTGTGTACCAAACCTGTTGTGTACCTTGCCATGAGTTTGGCAAGGGGGTACAATAGTGATCTAGGACTAGATCACTGGACAACGGTCAAAATTATCCTTAGTTACCTTAAAGAGGACTAAGGAAATGTTTCTCGGTTATGGAGGTGATAAAGAATTCATCGTAAAAGTTGCGTCAATGCAAGCTTTGACACTGATCTTGATGACTCTAAGTCTCAATCTAGATACGTATTGAACCTGAGAGCAAATAGCTAGAGTAGCTCCATGCAGAGCATTGTAGACAAAGAAATTTGAAAAATACATATGGATCTGAATGTGGCAGACCCGTTGACTAAACTTATCTCACAAGCGAAATATGATCACACCTAAGTACTCTTTGGGTGTTAATCACATAGCGATGTGAACTAGATTATTGACTCTAGTAAATCCTTTGGGTGTTGGTCACATGGCTATGTGAACTATGGGTGTTAATCACATAAAGATGTGAACTATTGGTGTTAAATCACATGACGTTGTGAACTAGATTATTGACTCTAGTGCAAGTGGGAGACTGAAGGAAATATGCCCTAGAGGCAATAATGAAGTTGTTATTTTATATTTCCTTATATCGTGATAAATTTTTATTATTCATGCTATAATTGTATTAACCGGAAACTTGATACATGTGTGGATACATAGACAAAACACCGTGTCCCTAGTAAGCCTCTACCAGACTAGGTCATTAATCAAAGATGGTTAAGTTTCCTAACCATAGACATGTGTTGTCAATTGATGAACGGGGTCACATCATTAGGAGAAGGATGTGATGGACAAGACCCATCCATTAGCTTAGCACATTGATTGTTCAATTTTACTGCTATTGCTTTCTTTATGTCAAATACATATTCCTTCGACTATGAAATTATGCAACTCCCGGATACCGGAGGAATACCTTGTGTGCTATCAAACGTCACAATGTAACTGGGTGATTATAAAGATGCTCTACCGGTATCTTCGAAGGTGTTTTTTCGGTTGGCATAGATCGAGATTAGGATTTGTCACTCCGAGTATCGGAGAGGTATCTTTGGGCCCTCTCGGTAATGCACATCATAAGAAGCCTTACAAGCAAAGTGACTAATGAGTTAGTTACAGGATGATGCATTACGAAACGAGTAAAGAGACTTGCCGGTAACGGGATTGAACTAGGTATAAAGATACCGACAATCGGATCTCAGGCAAGTAACATACAGGTGACAAAGGGAATAACATATGTTGTCATAATGGTTTGACTGATAAAGATCTTCGTAGAATATGTAGGAGCCAATATGAGCATCCAGGTTCCGCTATTGGTTATTGACCGGAGAAGAGTCTCGGTCATGTCTACATAGTTCTCGAACCCGTAGGGTCCGCACGCTTAATGTTCGATGACGATTTAGTATTATATGAGTTATGTAATTTGGTGACCGAATGTTGTTTGGAGTCCCGGATGAGATCACGGCCATGCCGAGGAGTCTCGAAATGGTCGAGAGGTAAATATTGATATACAGGATGTTAGTATTCAGACACCGGAAATGTTCCAAATATTATCGGGTATTTATCAGAGTACCAGGGGGGCGGTTACCAGAACCCCCGGGGGGGGACGATATGGACCATAGTGGCCATAAGAGGGGAGCACACCAGCCCACAAGGGGTGGCTCGCCCCCCTTAGGCATGTGGCCGAATTGGAGAAGGATCAAGGGGGGTTCGGCCCCCCTTCCTTCTCCCTTCCCCCTTCCCTTTTCTCTCCGGCAAAAAAAGAAGGGGAGGATGCCGAATTGCTGCTCCCCTCCCCCTCCCACCTATATATACGTGGGGAGGGGCGCCTAGAACACAAAACAACAATCGTTATCCATGTGCGGAGCCCCCCTCAACAGTTTACACCTCGGTCATAGTTTTGCGGTGCTTAGGCGAAGCCCTTCTGTCGATGTCAAAACCGGTGGATCTCGGGTAGGGGGTCCCGAACGGTGCGTCTAAGGCGGATGGTAACAGGAGGCAGGGAACACGATGTTTACCCAGGTTCGGGCCCTCTCGATGGAGGTAATACCATACGTCCTTCTTGATTGATCTTGATAATATGAATATTACAAGAGTTGATCTACCACGAGATTGTAGAGGCTAAACCCTAGAATCTAGCCTATGGTATGATTGTTGTTGTCATATGGACTAAACCCTCCGGTTTATATAGGCACCGGAGGGGGCTAGGGTTACACAGAGTCGGTTACAAGGGAGGAGATCTACATATCCATATTGCCAAGCTTGCCTTCCACGCCAAGGAGAGTCCCATCCGGACACGGGAAAAAGTCTTCAATCTTGTATCTTCATAGTCCAACAGTCTGGCGAAAGGATATAGTCCAGCTATCCGGTGTAACATCCCAAATTTTCAATTTGGAATGTTATACATTAGATCATCTTTGCATATCATGTTTTATTGCATTTTGGTTGATCCTAGAAATTTCACGCAACTCAACGACCCTCAGAGAGAGTTGGGGATTTCGTTATTATCATATGTGAGTTTTCTCAAATTTTGAAAATAGGATCATTTGATTTTATTTATTTTATCTTCAATTATTTCTATTACAAAAATATGAGAGAGGGAATAAAATAAATTTCCCAAAATAAAGAAATATTGAGGATTTAATAATAAAATCAAATAAGATTTTATTTTGGGTTTATTTGCTATTTTATTTGAATTTAGGAAAAATGCGCATTTTTCAAAATTGCATTTAGGCCCCAAATAAATGTTCATCCTGTGAGACTTGATTTTATAACTCGGGGAAAATTTATTTCGAGATTTTTGGAATCCGTTTAGTATTTCTTTTGTTTGTTTTTCTGCACGAAAATTATTTTTTTAAAAAAGAAGTGAGCCGGTTTCGGCCCGGACTCCTATCGGCCGGGCCCTTTATATAGCGCCACCCCGGGGCCCGATTAGCCCAAGCCGCCGCCACCGCCCAGCAAACCCTAACCCTAGCCGCCGCCGCCGCCGGACCCGCCCGCCGAGGTTGCCCCGCCGCTGTTTTTTTAGAAAAACCGTTCGGTTTTTTGTCGATTTTTTAGATTCGTGTTTGAGTTAGATCGGTTTTTTTTCGGTTTAGTTTATTTAGCGAGCGTTCGCTCGTTCGTTCGTTTTAACGAACGCGTTCATCGTTTAGATCCAGATAACGAACGTTCGTTCGTTAATCTGTTCATCGTTTTTCTTTTTCTTGGATTTTCCGTGATTATTTCTGATCGCGATTTCTGATCCGATGTTCGTTTTAGTATAACTTTTCGCTCGTTTATCGGAATTAGGCGATTCAAGTGCCTAGAGTTTCGTCTCGAAACCCTCTTTCCATTTAACCAACTCAAACAAGTTTTTGCCTCTGTAAAATTTGACTTGGATCCAGAATAGTAAACGAAGCTTGTTTCTTTTGCCGTTTGTCTTTCGTTGCTTCGTTCTATTTGATTCTTTTTGCCAACCAGAGTTCTTAAGTTGAACTATCTGGTTAGATCTCTTATTTGAGTTTTACCTGTGCATTAGATGAGTACTTATTGTATGCTTGGTTGTTTGCGATAGAGTATCCAGAGTTCGCCGCTTGCTACTTCGAATCGCTAGGTTTCGCGGATCATCAGCAAGGCAAGTAGCACTTTGATCATACCTCCTACTACCCAGTTTTTATTGCATTAGGTCAATCCTCACACATTGCATGATTAGGATCTAATTAAATTGTGGGTTTTGGGGAGTAGATGAGGTAGTACCTATTACCTGTTTTATTATCAAACCCTTGGGAGTTACTTCTACGTTTGCTTATTATGCCATGCTATGCTAGTAGATGTGGATTGAGTGAGTGTATCCATGACAGATGTGAGATTGTTAAAAAATTAATGGTTTATCTAAGGTGGCAACTTAAACACACATCTAGGTGGATTGAGGCACCTGGGTATTCCAGCGATTGCTTGTTTTCTTTTGGACCGCCACCAAGGCTCAAAGGGATCATGAGATTATTCATACTAGAAAATTCTGTGTGCAGCCACAAGCTACTATGGGCTCTAGCATAGTTGACTAATTCGTGCGAACTCTTACAGTGGTAGACTAGCAGATGTAGGGGATGTAGGTGGTACGGTCTACCCGTTCGTAAGGTGCTAGCGCTTCTGAAAGACTATGTCTCGGTCATCCATTTCTCAAACACCACGTAGTGCGAGAATCTCAACGGAGGAGATCGAGTCTTGTGGGGAAAAGTGCGCAAACCTCCACAGAGTGTATAAACTAATCATGGTTAGCCGTGTCCCTGGTTATGGACAACTTGAGTATCTAGTACTTGGATTATCATGTGAATCTCATCATGTTACTCTAATTAATTTTGTTGGGTTTTTAATGATGATACTTAATTGGGATTGAGAGGGTGTCTACACTCTCAATGTTTAACAGCTACCATGATAGTTAAATAAAATTTATTCCTTTGTAGTAGGAAAAAATTGGCTTTACGCAAAAACTGTAACCATAGAGCTTTCCACCAGCCAAATATGCATGTAGTATAGCCTTATTCTTTCATTGCTCTCTATGTGTTACCTTGCCAGCATATTCCATGTGCTGACCCGTTTCGGGCTGCAACGTTCATGTTGCAGACTTTTCAGTGGACGAGTAAGGTGCCTTTAGGTCATGGTTCTATACTCAGTGATGCCGTTGGATTTGATGGACTCACTTATCTTCCAAGCCTTCCACTGTTATCGTTATTAGATGGCCTTAAGCCATATTTTATTGTAATAAGTTCTCTTTTGAGACATTCGATGTAATAAGTGTGTGATTGCTACTCTATTGTAAATCCTTCAAGTATTGTGCGGTGTCAGCATTACTGATCCAGGGATGACACTGGAGCACAGAGATTGGACCGTTTGAGGTCTGGTCGCTACAAGATGGTATCAGAGCACACGCTGACTGTAGGACACGACCACTAAGCAAAAGCCCTAGATCACTACTCACTCTTCTCATTCTGACTCCTCATCTTTTCTACTCTTTTAGGATGGCGGATGCAAGGAACAAGTTTACACAACCGGATGAAGATACACCCTTTGGACGTCACTTGAAGGAAGTCACTAAGTACCTGAACATCGGAGTACCAAGATTCACCGGAACCTACAACGCCACTCTACCGGAAGAGGAGCGCTGGATGATTCAAGTTCAAATTCCCGGAAGGACGTTCATGCCAGTCATTGAGCCCATAGAGTTTTCCTTTGATGCACCAACCTGGAGTCTAGGAAAGAGCATGGCAGCTCACATCGCCATGGGACGTATTGGAGAAGTTTACCGCAATGATCTCAAGGATACTATCTACCAGATTTGTGGGCACCGAGATGAGCACTAGGAGATGACCAGCATCAAGAAGGATAGATCAATTGCAGCTTTTATCCAGGAGTTAAACCAGCACATTCGACGTCAGGAGAACTAGATGTGTGCAGACATGATAGATCTGAAGAAGGCGAGGCCAAGAATCAAGGAACTGGAGGAAGAACTCAAGGCTACACGTGAAGATTATGAAGAGGAAATCGAAGTACTAGTGGATAAGAATACCGACCTAACAATGAAGATCCATATTCATGGGAGGCCCTACACCAGTAGAAGAAGACGAAGAACCCAAGGAGATTCGCCTGGAAGACTACATCATCATCGACGACACCGACTCGGACCCAGACGATAGCGAAGATGACTATGTTGATGAAGCTAGAGCAAATATCATGGAGTCTGCAACCGAAGAATATTTCTAGTAGACCACCCCATCAGTAGTAGTAGTCCACCATGTAAATATAGTAGTCCTAGCACTTTTGCGATAGTTAGACCGATTGTATGCCCTTGTTTGATTGAATGAAGTGAAATTGTTTGCTTTTGCCTCATGTGCATATGGGTAGTGTTTTCTCTTTAGACCCCTCTCTATTCTTAAATCGCATTTTTTCTAAACCCATCAGATGCCTCCAAGACGTGACCCCGGATTTACCTTCCCACCGGAGCTCACTCAGTTGATCCAGCAGCAGAACACATTGATGCAGTTGCTAGTCCAGAATCAGAATCAGAGAAACAACAACAACAACAACAACCCACCACCACCACCACCTGTTGATCACTTAGCCCATTTTCTTAGGCTGAATCCGCCGGTGTTCTCCAGTAGCACCGAGCCTATAGTAGCAGATGATTAGTTCCGCAAGACGGCAAGGGAGTTGACCACGACAGGATGCACATATGCGGAAAAGGTGAAGTTTGCCGCACATCAGCTTGACGGACCCGCAACATCATGGTGGGAGAATTTCACAGCCACTTTCCCTATCGACATTGTCACATGGGACCAGTTTCAACAGGCTTTCCGTACTGCCCATGTTTCAGCAGGAGCTATGGCCATGAAGAAGCGTGAGTTTCGCAACTTGCGCCAAGGAGGACGAACAGTTGGCCAGTATGTGGAGGATTTTAGTAAGCTAGCACGTTATGCCCCAGATGACGTTGCTACGGATGCAGCTAAGCAGGAGAAGTTTCTGGAAGGACTGAATGATGAGTTGAGCATGCAGTTGATGGTAGCAACCTTCAACAACTACCAGGAGTTGGTAGATCGTGCTCTTATGATTGAAGGGAAGCAGCAGCAGATTGAGAACCGCAAGAGGAAGTATGGACAAGGGAAGTACAATCCTGGAGCTCAGCAGAAGCCACGTTTTACCCCTAGACCGGGAGGATATTTTCAGCATACCCATGGAGGGGTAGCTCGCACAATCATAATGGCCCCAAGAATGGTAATGGGAATGGAGGAAGCAACGGCCAGAACCGTACCAACCCATCAACCCCAGCCAAGAGAGACCTGAGCCAAGTCACTTGCTTTAAGTGCCAGAAGACCGGACATTATGCAAATGAATGTCCTGAATCCCAGAATGGAAATGGCAATGGAAGCTCTGGGAAGAAGCCGAACCCTTCCAATAGGGGACAGGTGAACCACGTAAACGTGGAGGAGGTTGAAGAGCAGTCGGATGCAGTAATAGGTAAGTTTTTGGTTAAGTCTTTTACTGCAATCGTCCTTTTTGATACTGGTGCATCGCATTCATACATCTCAAGGGGATTTGTGGATAAGTATAAACTGCCAACCCAAGCCCTTAGGTCACCCATGTTAGTAACCTCACCTGGAGCAGAATATATGGCTAGTCTATGGTGTGATCGGTTACCATTAAGGATTGGTAACTATGTATTTCCCTCGGACCTAATAGTATTGGAATCTCAAGGATTGGATGTGATATTAGGTATGGATTGGTTATCGAAGTATGAAGGGAACATTGAATGCGCCAGTAAGTCAATTTTGCTTACAACGCCAGAAGGAAGAATGATCAAGTATGTATCCCGGCATGTGCCAAAGAGGAATCAAGTAAATTCCCTAACAGGAGTTGTGCAGGAGGAAGTACCAGTGGTGAAGGATTTCCCTGACGTATTTCCAGAGGAGTTGCCAGGCATGCCACCGAATAGAGATATTGAGTTTTTGACTGAGCTTTTGCCAGGCACAGGGCCAATATCTAAGAGACCATATAGGATGCCCGCAAAGGATTTGGAGGAGATTAAGAAGCAAATTAAAGAGTTATTGGATAAAGGATATATTCGTCCAAGTTCTTCACCTTGGGGATCGCCAGTACTTCTAGTGGAGAAAAAGGATGGATCGTTAAGAATGGTTGTTGATTATCGAGGATTGAATGAAGTAACCATCAAGAACAAGTACCCACTACCGATGATCAATGATCTGTTTGATCGATTGCAAGGAGCTAAGGTATTTTCCAAGATCAATCTGCGATCAGGATACCATCAGTTGAAGATCCGAGAACAGGATATACCTAAGACAGCTTTCACCACCAGGTATGGGCTGTACGAGTATACCGTTATGTCAGTTGGCCTGACTAACGCACCGGCATATTTTATGAACATGATGAACAAAGTGTTTATGGAGTTTTTGGATAAGTTTGTCGTAGTGTTCATTGATGATATCCTAGTTTACTCGAAGAATGAAGAGGATCATAAGGAGCATTTGCATTTGGTACTTGAGAAGCTCAGAGAACATCAGTTTATGCCAAGTTTAGCAAATGTGAATTTTGGTTGAAGGAAGTTGGATTCCTCGGACACGTTATATCCAGAGAAGGTATAGCAGTAGATCCCACCAAGGTTGACACCGTGAAAAATTGGGAAGCACCAACAACAGTTGGAGAGATCCGGAGTTTTCTTGGACTCGCAGGATACTACCGGAGATTCATTGAAAATTTCTCGAAGATTGCGAAGCCTATGACGGAGTTGTTGAAGAAGGATACCAATTTCAAATGAACTGAGGAATGTGAGGCCAGTTTCCAGGAGTTGAAGAAACGTTTGGTTACATCACCAGTGTTGATTTTGCCGGATCAGAACAAGGATTATGAGGTGTATTGCGACGCTTCACGTCGAGGACTTGGAGCAGTGCTTATGCAGGAAGGAAGACTTGTTTCGTATGCTTCATGACAACTTAAGCCGCATGAGTTGAATTATGACACGCATGATTTGGAGTTAGTAGCCATAGTGCATGCATTGAAAACTTGGAGACATTTTCTCATTGGAAACCATTGTGAGGTGTACACGGATCACAACAGTTTGAAGTACATCTTCACGCAGAAGGAGTTGAATCTCAGGCAAAGGAGATGGTTGGAGCTCATCAAGGATTATGATATGAGATTATATTACCATCCCGAAAAGGCTAACGTAGTAGCTGACGCGTTGAGCCATAAAAGTCATGTCAACACCTTAATGACGGGAGATTTACCAAGGGAGTTAGCCGAAAATCTTCGTGAGCTATGTTTGGAGATAGTTCCAAGAGGCTATGTAGCAGCATTAGAGATTCAGTCTACTTTGATGGATAAGATCAGAGAAGCCCAGAAGACTGACAAGGAGATTGCTTCTATTAAGGAAAAAATGAGCAAAGGAAAAGTTAAAGGATTTCGTGAGGATGAGAACGATACCTTATGGTTTGAAGACCGTGTTTATGTGCCCAATGACCCAGAGATCAGGAAGTTAATTCTGCAGGAAGCCCATGATTCACCATATTCGATTCATCCAGGAAATACCAAGATGTATTTGGATTTGAAGGATACTTTCTGGTGGACCGGAATGAAGAAGGATATTGCGGAGTATGTAGCAGTTTGTGATGTATGTCAGAGAGTAAAGGCAGAGCATCAGAAGCCAGCGAGATTGCTACAGCCATTGCCAATACCCGAATGGAAGTGGGATAAGCTAGGCATGGATTTTATTACGGGTTTGCCCCGAACTCGTTCAGGCTATGACTCGATTTTGGTTGTAGTCGATCGTTTGACAAAGGTAGCTCATTTCATCCCAGTGAAGACTACCTACACCAGTGCTAAGTTGGCAAAGATATACATGACCAGGATCGTATGTCTGCATGGAGTTCCAAGGAGCATTGTATCAGATAGAGGAACCCAGTTTACCTCAAAGTTCTGGAATCAGTTGCATGAAACTTTGGGTACCAGGCTAGAGTTCAGTACGGCTTTCCATCCGCAGACAGATGGACAGACCGAGAGAGTCAATCAGATTTTGGAGGATATGCTGAGAGCTTGTGCGCTAGATTATGGATCTAGTTGGGACGATAATGTGCCGTATGTAGAGTTCTCTTACAACAATAGTTATCAATCCAGTTTGAAGATGGCCCCTTTCGAAGCCTTGTACGGAAGGAGGTGTAGGACCCCATTGTCGTGGGATGAAGTTGGAGACCGCCAGTTGTTTGGACCAGATCTGATTAAGGAGTCTGAACAGAAGGTGAAATTGATTCGCGATAGGCTCAAGGTAGCCCAGTCCAGGCAGAAGAGCTACGCAGATTCTAAATGCAAGGAGACAGTTTACGAAGTCAGAGACCGAGTTTACCTTCGAGTATCTCCACTTCGAGGAGTTAAGCGCTTTGGAGTTAAGGGAAAGTTAGCGCCACATTTTGTAGGACCATACAAAGTTTTGGAGCGTATGGGAGAAGTAGCCTACAAGTTGAAATTGCCCGAAGGATTGTCAGGAGTTCATGACGTATTCCACGTTTCACAGTTGAAGAAGTGCCACGCAGAGATGGCTGATATACCGCTGAGGGATACAGTGCCTCTAGAAGCGATTCAGTTGGACAGTGATTTGACCTATGAGGAGAAACCAGTCAAGATTCTTGAGTATGCGAGCCGAGTCACCAGTAGTAAGGTCATTAAGTTTTGCAAAGTTCAGTGGAGCCACCACACGGAGGATGAAGCCACCTGGGAGCGAGAGGAAGATCTGCTGAAGGACCACCCTCACCTATTTTGTAGCCAACCCGAATCTCGAGGGCGAGATTCATCTTAAGGGGGGTAGGTTTGTAACATCCCAAATTTTCAATTTGGAATGTTATACATTAGATCATCTTTGCATATCATGTTTTATTGCATTTTGGTTGATCCTAGAAATTTCACGCAACTCAAGGACCCTCGGAGAGAGTTGGGGATTTCGTTATTTTCATATTTGAGTTTTCTCAAATTTTGAAAATAGGATCATTTGATTTGATTTATTTTATCTTCAATTATTTCTATTACAAAAATATGAGAGAGGGAATAAAATGACTTTCCCAAAATAAAGAAATATTGAGGATTTAATTATAAAATCAAATAAGATTTTATTTTGGGTTTATTTGCTATTTTATTTGAATTTAGGAAAAATGCGCGTTTTTCAAAATTGCATTTAGGCCCCAAATAAATGTTCATCCTGTGTGGCTTGATTTTAGAAGCCGGGGAAAAATTTATTTCGGGATTTTTGGAGTCTATTTAGTATTTCTTTTGTTTGTTTTTCTGTGAGAAAATTATTTTGAAAAAAAAAGAAGAAGTGCGAACCGACTTAGAGCCGGTTTCGGCCCGGACTCCTACCGGCTGGGCCCTTTATATAGCGCCACCCCGGGGCCCGATTAGCCCAAGCCGCCGCCGAGGTTGCCCCGCCGCCGTTTTTTAGAAAAACCGTTCGGTTTTTCCGTTGGTTTTTCGTCAGTTTTTTTAGATTCTTTTTTTTAGTTAGATCGGTTTTTCTATGGTTTAGTTTATTTAGCGAGCGTTCGCTCGTTCGTTCGTTTTAACGAACGCGTTCATCGTTTAGATCCAGATAACGAACATTTGTTCGTTAATCTGTTCGTCGTTTTTCTTTTTCTCAGATTTTTCCGCGATTATTTCTGATCGCGATTTCTGATCCGATTTTCGTTTTAGTATAACTTTTCGCTCGTTTATCGGAATCAGGCGATTCAAGCGCCTGGAGTTTCGTCTCAAAACCCTCTTTCTGTTTAACCAACTCAAACAAGTTTTTACCTCTGTAAAATTTGACCTAGATCTAGAATAGTAAACAAAGCTTGTTTCTTTTGCCGTTTGTCTTTCGTTGCTTCGTTCTATTTGATTCTTTTTGCCAACCGGAGTTCTTAAGTTGAACTATTTGGTTAGATCTCTTATTTGAGTTTTACCTGTGCATTAGATGAGTACTTATTGTATGCTTGGTTGTTTGCGATAGAGTACCCGGAGTGCGCCGCTTGCTACTTCAAATCGCTAGGTTTCGCGGATCATCAGCAAGGCAAGTAACACTTTGATCATACATCCTACTACCCAGTTTTTATTGCATTAGATCAATCCTCACACATTGCATGATTTGGATCTAATTAAATTGTGGGTTTTGGGGAGTAGATGAGGTAGTACATATTACCTATTTTATTATCAAACCCTTGGGACTTACTTCTACGTTTGCTTATTATGCCATGCTATGCTAGTAGATGTGGATTGGGTGAGTGTATCCATGACAGATGTGAGGTTGTTAAAAAAATTAATGGTTTATCTAAGGTGTCAACTTAAACACACATCTAGGTGGATTGAGGCACCTGGGTATTCCAGCGATTGCCTGTTTTCTTTTGGACCGCCACCCATGCTCAAAGGGATCTTGAGATTATTCATAGCATACTAGAAACTTCCGTGTGCAGCCACAAGCTACTATGGGCTCTATCATAGTTGACTAAGTCGTGCGAACACTTACAGTGGTAGACTAGCAGATGTAGGGGATGTAGGTGGTACGGTCTACCCATTCGTAAGGTGCTAGCGCTTCTGAAAGACTATGTCTCGGTCATCCGTTTCTCAAACACCACGTAGTGCGAGAATCTCAACGGAGGAGATCGAGTCTTGTGGGGAAAAGCGCGCAAACCTCTGCAGAGTGTATAAACTAATCATGGTTAGCCGTGTCCCCGGTTATGGACAACTTGAGTATCTAGTACTTGGATTATCATGTGAATCTCATCATGTTACTCTAATTAATTTTGTTGGGGTTTTAATGATGATACTTAATTGGGATTGAGAGGGTGTCTACACTCTCAATGTTTAACAGCTACCATGATAGTTAAATAAAATTTATTCCTTTGCAGTAGGGAAAAATTGGCTTTACGCAAAAACTGTAACCATAGAGCTTTCCACTAGCCAAATATGCATGTAGTATAGCCTTATTCTTTCATTGCTCTCTATGTGTTACCTTGCCAGCATATTCCATGTGCTGACCCGTTTCGGGCTGCAACGTTCGTGTTGCAGACTTTTCAGACAACGAGTAAGGTGCCTTTAGGTCGTGGTTCTATACTCAGTGATGCCGTTGGAGTTGATGGACTCACTTATCTTCCAAGCCTTCCGTTATTATCGTTATTAGATGGCCTGAAGCCATATTTTATTGTAATAAGTTCTCTTTTGAGACATTCGATGTAATAAGTGTGTGATTTCTACCCTGTTATAAATCCTTCAAGTACTGTGCAGTGTCAGCATTACTGATCCAGGGATGACACTGGAGCACAGAAATTGGACTGTTTGAGGTCTGGTCGCTACATCCAGAGACCCCCTAATCCAGGACTCCCTCAGTGCCCCTGAACCAGGCTTTAATGACGATGAGTCCGGCGCGCAGATTTGTCTTCGGCATTGCATGGCGGATTCTTCCTCCGAATACTCCATGGAAGATTTTGAACACAAGGATAGTGTCCGGCTCTGCAAAACAAGTTCCACTTACCACCATAGAGAGAATAATATTTCCACAAATCTAATTTGCTGACACGTTTTGCAACATGACATCATGCCATGGCCCAGTCATTATTCGAACCATTTTTCTCGACCAGCACTGCACATATCGCGAGGCAGTTTTCTTGACACGTCTTGTCGAAGCAGAGATCGTGTCCCCTTATCACGGGATTCTCATCAATACGGGTATGGGTAACCCAACCGTGCCATCAATTACGGCGTTCGGGGAATAAGCGATTTTACAAGGTAAGTGGGGAGGCACATCGCCTCTTCCGCCCTTATAAAGGGACAAAGATTCACCCTTTTTACCCACGCCTTCTTCCTCCTTGCTTATCCATTCTCGCGCACTCGAGCTCCAGCGCCCAAGTTCGCGTCTTTCTTCTCAAACCACTCCAAGCATGTCCGGAGTGGGAGGCAAGTGGATGGTCTCCTCCTTCACGGAGGAGCACATCGCAAAGCTACGGGAAGCCGGATATCTGGCCGCGGACATCGTGCACTGGCTGCCAGATGCGGGGCAGATCATCCCTACGCCCGCACCCCATGAGAGGGTAGTTTTCCTTACCCACTTTGTCCGCGGAATGGGATTTCCCCTTCACCCGTTTGTCTGCGGGCTCATGTTCTACTACGGGCTGGATTTTCATGATCTGGCCCCCAATTTCATCCTCAACATCTCGGCGTTTATCGTCGTGTGCGAGGCCTTCCTCCGCATCAGGCCCCACTTCGGCCTGTGGCTGAATACCTTCAATGTTAAACCGAAGGTGGTGGTCGGCCAGCAAGCGGAGTGCGGAGGTGCCATGGTGGGCAAAATTCCTAATGTCACCTGGCTCGAAGGCTCCTATGTGGAGACCATAAAGGGGTGGCAATCGGGGTGGTTCTACATCACCGAGCCGTGCGACACCAACTGCGTGGTGGCCCCCGAATTTCGATCCGGAATCCCCACGCGGCTCACCTCCTGGAAAGAGAAGGGCCTGTCCTGGGGTTCCCCGGTAGAGCTGACCGGACTCCAGACCTGCATCAAGAACATGATGAGCAAGAAAATCAAGCTTGTCAACATGGTCCAGGTCATGCTCTTCCGCCAGACCCTCCCGTGTCAACGATGGGCATTCAATTTGTGGGAATTTGACCCGGCCAAGCACCAGACGCTGCGAGAGCTCTTCGACACGACGCACAAGGATGTCTGGAAGGTGCTGTTCAAGGGCGCCGAGGTACCTCCTCCCCTTACCGAGGACCGCGGACTCAGCGCAAAGCGCCATGCCAATCCGGTAAGTTTTTATATCTCACAGGATATTTATTTGCCCCAGTTTAATCATGTGCGGGATCTAAGCTCCCATGCCATTAACATGACTGGGTAGAGACAACGGAGTAGCTCAATTGCCCAGCCCCTCTGCCTAAAGATCCTGCAGATGCTCTCCTAACGGAGATGCTAGTTCCGGTGCCTTACGAGGTGCCGGTGAAGAAGGCCTAGAAGAAGGCCACGGGGACCCGAAAGGGTCTCCGGCGCAAGGTTATATCGGACTCATCGTCCGATAACTCCGAAGCGCACTCCTCCCACGAAAACGAGGAGGAGGAAGAGAAAAGTTCTCCCCCCAGCCGGAGGAGATAAGAAAAGGAAATCCGCCCCAACCGGGGAGGCTGAAGGGTCCAAGAAGGGAAGGACCCTCCTTCCGGACTGCTCCACAACGGCCGCCTACAACGACGACATGTGGTTACCCAGGGACAATCCCCTGGCGAAGTCGTAAGTATCCGGATACCATAGTAATTCATGGTATGTTTTATTGCACTGCTTCTCCTTACGCCGAATATGATTATGCAGTCCGTCCCGAGACTGTCTTGACGTATGTTCGTCAGACAGCTCTTTGGATTCGTCGGATATGAATAGCGATTCACTTCCGACCGCCTCCACCCCTTCCCCTACGGACAACGTCGAGGTGTTGTCTCAAAAGGCACCGAGCCGAGGGGAAGTAGTCCTGGGGGCGCCTTGAGGCGTCCTTCCGGACCCTGGTCGCAAACGGAGCAGGCCCCCCACCGGCTCCAAGTTTGGCCCCCAGCCGAACACTGCACCGGAACCTTCGGTGGTTCCGGACTCCGGCAAGTGATCCCTCGTTAAGGGGGGCAAGCCACTCGTGCCGGTGGCCTCTGTCCATCCAGAGGCACCGGACAACTTGTTGGAAGCACTTCGCGACACTTCCATCAACGAAGAGCACCACACTATCATGAGTGCGGTGATCGAGAAAGTTCAGTCTGCCAAAAACAGACTAACCGAAGCTTGTGCCAGCCTAATAGGCTTTCAGGTAAGCAATAAAAATATAGGAAAATATTACCACATAGACAGTAGCCCCTGATGCTCTGTTTGGCGTTCGTGAAGAAAGGCCGAATAGAGGATCAAATAATGACTCAGGTGTCTAATCAGAATATGTCTGTGTGCATGTGCAGGCTTCACTACTGGCCACTGCCGCACATACTGCGGAGGTCGCTGCACTGAAGCAGGACCTGGAGCGGTTCGAGGACGAGCTCGGCCTTACCAAGAGGCAGCTCGAGGAGATCAAAGGTAAGCAATACCTTGTCTATACATTAAAAATAAGCTCAGTTTGTAAAGTAATAGGATCATCATGAATTTGCCAGGGGCCACGATCGAGGTTGCAACCCTGAAGAGGCGCTGTCCGAGGCCGAAGACAAACCGGCCAAGGAGCGCATTGAGCTGGAAAAGCAAGAAGCCAGGGTAGGCGAGGTGCAGCAAGAGCTCGAGGCTCTCGCCAAAAAACACGAGTCCTTCGAGCTTGACTCTAAGATGCGAGAGTCCAAGCTTGCGAAGGCACTCGAAAGCGCATGGAGCGCCAAGGCTGAAGCCCACAATGCCCTCCAGGAGATTGATGCGGTGAAGAAGATAGCAGCGGGTAAGGCATTCATTATGCAAAGCAAGCATGTGAAGGAAACTATCCTTTTACTTACCCGAGTTCGGAGCTCTCCAAGAGCGTTCGCAGATCTTCCCCGCATTGTATTGGATGCCGTGGAGTTTTACCGAGCTGAGGAGGGGAGCTCGACAGAAAAGTTGTTCTGGTCTCAGTATACTGGGACCGAACACCCAATGCCCGTGAGCGACCAGCTGAAGCAACTGGTCGAGCTTCACAAGGCGGCCGAACAGGCCATGAAGGGTCTTATAGTCCGGATGTGGCCTGGCGATCCCCTACCTAGCAGCTACTCCGGTCTGGTGAGCCGGCTTTGTGGATGCCTGCCCGCGGCTTGAAGTCATAAAGTGGTCCATCTGCATCGAGGGTGCGCGCAGGGCTTTTGCCCGGGCGAAGGTGCACTGGGCGAAGCCGGATGCCGTAAAGCTGGTGAAGGAGGGGCCGCCGGAGGGCAAGGAGCATCGCTGCCCCAAAATGTATTATGACAGTGTCCTGAAGGGTTCCCGCCTTGTGGCGGAGGAATGTGCCAGAGATGTAATTTTTGAATGAACATGCTCATGTGATCCTGTAATGTGAAACGAGTTCATTTGCGCTATGCAACGCGTTTTGAATTTAAAATATTACCTTCTATGTGGCCATTTATAAAATCTGAGAGTTGGCCAGTCGTCAGCTTCTGCCCCCATGTAACTAGTACTGGGGTGTTCGGGATAAACCTGAGCACTCTTTATCCCAATTTTGGGTCCTTCGAGGGAGGTGTTCAGCACAACGGACGAGGCAATCAGACTATAAGGCTTTATCACTCTCACTTAGCCATAGAAGTCTACAATTTTAAATTTTGGCGAAGCCCCTAGTATTCGGAAGGCCGAATTTGGGGCACTATATACGCCTAAGTTGGGCAAGGCCGACTCCTCGCCCGAAGCGGAAAAAGTCTTTAAGGACTTGAGACCTCTCGAACAGCGACCAGCTCTCGCCTTATCATGACAGTCAGTTTTCGGCTTTCTCTACTGAGGTGCTCGTCCGGAAGAACCAGGACACAATCACAGTAGTTCTCCCAGCGCTACCTTAGCCGATATAGAGGAACGTAAGGTACCAAAACATGGGAGCCGGGCAAACCCAACTATTGACCCAAGACATGATTCGGAGCTGATGCATATAATGCTATAAGTTTGGGGTGCCGCACTGTCGAAAGTGTTTGGACTTCTCACGCCGTATTATGGGGTAAACGAAAGCCCCTGGCGTACTGACCGTACCAGAATGTACGGGTGCAAGTTGTTGTAAATGACCATATAAGAAAAAAGGGATGGATAATGCAATAGTAGACTAATGCTATGCATTGTTATTTAAATAATACGTCGAAGCGTACGGATACAAGTAGTGCAATAAGAAAAAAATAGGACTATTTGACATGTACTATCCAAGGGCAAGCTGCGTATGGATAGTAAAAAGCGGGTATATCGATTATTATTAGAGACCACCTGGGGGTTCCCTTGTACGTCTTAGCTTCTTGCCTCCTTGGTTGTTCCTTCCCGTAATGTGTCCGGCAATCGTACTGCCGGAAAGGGCTTCCAGAGAGTAAGGTCCTGAAAGAGAAAAAAATGATAAAGGTATGCAGCCCCTAGGGCGGTTAAGCCGCATTGCGGGACGTGCCCTGATCGTGCCCCCGCCTATGCCCATGGTATTTTCAGTGCGTAATTGTGTACGCGCGGCACAGATTTCGTCGCTTGACTGGGACTGGGACGGGGGCCGAATTGCTAGGTGAGCTCTGAACGTGCCAGGCGATCCTATTGCAGTTTACTCCAGACACGCTTGACGGTGTCCGGGGGCTGTATCGCCAAATTGGTGGTTTGCCTTAAAAGGCTGCTTTGTGCTTCTGCTGTGAGGGCCGCAGTGTGCTCTTCCGTGCGGAGCGAGCGTTCTGTGTTTCCACTGACTGTTATGACCCTCTAGGTCCTGGCATCTTGAGCTTGAGGTATGCGTAATGCGGTACCACATTGAATTTTGCAAATGCGGTTCGCCCGAGCAGTGCATGATAGCCCCTGCGGAACGGGACGATATCGAAGATTAACTCCCCGCTTCGGAAGTTGTCCGGAGATCCGAAGACCACTTCCAGTTTGATTGAGCCCGTGCAACGGGCCTCTACACCTGGGATGACGCCCTTAAAGGTGGTTTTGGTGGGTTTGATCCTCGAGGGATCTATACCCATTTTGCGCACTGTATCCTGATAGAGCAGGTTCAGGCTGCTGCCGCCGTCCATGAGGACTCGAGTGAGGTGAAATCCATCGATGATGGGGTCTAGGACTAATGCGGCGGATCCGCCATGACGGATGCTGGTGGGGTGGTCCCTGCGATCGAAGGTAATCGGACAAGAGGACCATGGGTTGAACTTTGGGACGACGGGCTCCATCGCATAGACGTCCCTTAATGCACGCTTCCGTTCCCTCTTGGGAATGTGGGTTGCGTATATCATGTTCATCGTCTTCACTTGTGGGGGGAACCTCTTCTGTCCTTCTGTGTTCGGCGGCCGGGGCTCCTCCTCGTCATCACTATGCAGCCCCTTGTCCTTGTTTTCGGCATTCAACTTGCCGGCCTGCTTGAACACCCAGCATTCTCTGTTGGTGTGATTGGCTGGCTTATCGGGGGTGCCGTGGATTTGACACGAGCGATCGAGTATGCGATCCAAACTGGACGGGCCCGGAGTACTTATTTTGAATGGCTTTTTCCGTTGACCGGATCTAGAGCCTCTGAATCCGGCATTGACTGCCGTATCGTTGGCGTTATCGCCGTTGTTGTGGCGCTTGTGTTTGTTACGACATGGTCTGCCGTTGGCATCTTTAGTATCTGAAGTGCCCGTATTCCTTGATGTGTTGTTGCTGTGAGCCATCCAGCTATCCTCGCCCACGCAAAAGCGGGTCATGAGTGTCGTGAGGGCTGCCATAGATTTTGGCTTCTCCTGGCCGAGGTGCCGAGCGAGCCACTCGTCACGGATGTTATGCTTGAATGCCGCTAAGGCCTCTGCATCCGGACAATCGACAATTTGGTTTTTCTTAGTTAGGAACCGTGTCCGGAATTGCCTGGTCGATTCCCCTGGCTGCTGAGTTATATGGCTCAAGTCATCAGCATCCGGTGGTCGCACATAAGTGCCCTGGAAGTGGTCAAGGAATGCGTCTTCCAAATCTTCCCAACTGCCGACGGAGTCTGCTGGCAAGCTATTCAGCCAATGCCGAGCTGGTCCTTTGAGTTTTAGTGGGAGGTACTTGATGGCATGCAGATCATCGCCGCGAGCCATGTGGATGTGGAGGAGGAAATCCTCAATCCATACCGCGGGATCTGCTGTACCATCATACAATTTGATACCCCCCGGGAATTCGTGATCCATAACTTCATCAGTGAAGTATAGGGGGTGTGCGGCACCTCTGTGCCGGGCTATATCACGAGCAGTTCATATGAGTCTTGTCTGCTATATTCGGCCCGGTCGGATTTACTTTTAGTGTATCCGGCGTGACAATCATCGTCACGCGTTGGCGCTCGCCCCCGTGACCCGTATATCGACCTTGCATGTTGTGCCTTGCTTTCCAATACGTCTCGCAGGTCCCGTGTGTTGCCCCGGGCCTTGGTATTTTTGTTTGAGTGGCGGCGGGGTGCAGGCTGAACTTCAGGCTAAAACGCCTCTCTGGCTCGGCCACGAGGTGGCCGGTCAGCCGCATCATACACTGGTGATGTAGGTTTCAATGCTTCCTCCTCGAGGTGAGGTAGCCACCTGCGCTTTGGGTAACTCTTGGAGGGGCGCTCGAGTTCGGCTGCAAGGACTTCGGTCCATCTGTCTGCTAGCAAGTCTTGATCAGCTTGAAGTTGTCGTTGCTTTTTCTTCAAGCTATTTTCTGTGGCCATAAGCCGGCGCTTGAAGCGCTCCTGCTCGACAGGATCCTCAGCCACGATAAATTCTTCATCGACGAGGCTCACCTCGTCTTTGGAGAGAGGCATGTAATTGTCCTCCTCCGATTCTCCATCTGCTGCCTGCTCTGGAGTGCTAGCTTGTTCACCCTCCCGCTCTAAATCGTGCTGGAGGGGATTGTTGTTGTCTTCGGCACTATTCGGAGTGTTATTGTCTCTTGTGCCGCTATCACTACTTTTGCTATGGCGGGACTTAGAGTGGCGCCGCTGACGTCGGCGCTTGAGTTGCTTCTTGGAGGGGTCATCCTCCGCTGTCTCGTCGCCATTGCCTTCTTTGGGGGAGTCCACCATGTATATATCATATGATGAGGTGGCGGTCCAGTGCCCTGTGGGCGGTGGTTCCTGTTCGTCTCCTGCATCATCGTCCATACCATCGGTGTCTTCAGAGTCGAAGTCGAGCATGTCAGTTAAATCGTCGACAGTGGCTAATAAGTGGGTGGTGGGTGGGCAGCGAATTTCTTTGTCGTCCGCATCCCATTCTAGCCGGACATAGTTCGGCCGAGGTTCTCCTGACAAGGAGAGAGACCTTAATGAATTTAGCACGTCACCGAAAGGTGAGTGCTGAAAGATGTCCGTGGAGCTGAACTCCATGATCGGCACCCAATCGGATTCGATAGGCAAGGATGCAGGAGGCTCAGAGCCCGTGGCCGGAGACAAATCCAGTGGTTCGGCAACACGGCTCTCGTAAGGGGTGAAGTTAGTATCCGGCGCTATCGCCACTGAGAGTGCGGCCTCCATGGCGGGGTCTATCCACCCGTCCTCAGATGGCGCAATATGCTCCGGATTGAAGGCCGGAGTAGTTGCAGGTGTGATCTCCCGAACACTGTCCGACGGCTGAGCTAAATCATGCTCGCCGTGATCGTGCGACGCACCTGACATGGGCTCGAATCCGTCGAAGATCAAGTCTTCGCGGGTGTCGGCAGTGTAGTTTAGGTTTCCGAACCTGACCTGATGGCTAGGGGCGTAGCTCTCGATCTGCTCCAGATGGCCAAGCGAGTTGGCCCGCAGTGCGAAGCCGCCGAATACGAAGATCTGCCCGGGGAGGAAAACCTCACCCTGGACTGCATCATTACCGATGATCGAAGGAGCCATCAGGACTTATGGTGATGGCATAGTGGAACTCTCAATGAAAGCACCAATGTCGGTGTCAAAACCGGTGGATCTTGGGTAGGGGGTCCCGAACTGTGCATCTAAGGCGGACGGTAACAGGAGGTAGGGGACACGATGTTTACCTAGGTTCGGGCCCTCTCGATGGAGGTAATACCCTACGTCCTGCTTGATTGATCTTGATGATATGAGTATTACAAGAGTTGATCTACCACGAGATCGTAGAGGCTAAACCCTAGAAGCTAGCCTATGGTATGATTGTTGTTGTCCTACGGACTAAACCCTCCGGTTTATATAGACGCCGGAGGGGGCTAGGGTTACACAGAGTCGGTTACAAGGGAGGAGATCTGCATATCCGTATTGCCAAGCTTGCCTTCCACGCCAAGGAGAGTCCCATCCGGACACGGGACGAAGTCTTCAATCTTGTATCTTCATAGTCGGTTGCGACCCGACCTCAAATGGTCAAGTCTCTGTGCTTCAGTGTCATCCCTGGATCGGTAATGCTGACACACATAGTACTCGAGGATTTATAACAGAGTAGCAATAACACACTTATTACATCGAATGTTTCGAAAGAGAACTTATTACTATAAATATGGCTTAAGGCCATCTAATACGATAATAGCGGAAGGCTTGGAAGATAAAGTGAGTCCATCAACTCCAACGACATAGCTGAGCTGCACGGCAACGACCTAACAAACCTTACTCCTCGTATGAAAAGTCTGCAACATAATACGTTGCAGCCCGAGAACGGGTCAGCACATGGAATATGCTGGCAAAGTAACAAGTAGAACAAGAGCAGAATAATGCTATCACTACATGCATATTTGGCTGGTGGAAAGCTCTATGGTTACAGTTTTGCGAAAAGCCAATTTTTCCCTACAACAAAGGAATAGATTTTAATTTAACTATCATGGTAGTTGAAACATCATTGAGAAGGTTCCTCCAACTCAATCCCAATTAAAGTAATTAACAACCCAACAATATTAAGTTAAAAGTGATGAGATACTTAAGATACTCCAAGTACTAGGTACTCAAGATGTCCATAACCGGGGACATGGCTAACCATGATTAGTTTGTACACTCTATAGTGGTTTGCGCACTTTTCCCCCACAAGACTCGATTGCCTCCGTTGAATTTCTTGCACTACATGGTGTTTGAGAAACGGATGACCGAGACACAGTCTTTCAGAAACATTAACTCTCTACTCCGGGCAGACCATACCAAACCTACAACCCACTACCTGCTGATCCACCTTTTCAAGAGCCTCACGTAACTTACTCAACTATGCTAGAGCCCATAATAGCTTGTGGCTGCACACGGAAGTTTCTAGCATGAATCATCTCAACTCCCTTTGAGCCTGGGTGGCGGTCCATAGGAAAATCACATGGAACCCTGGGATTTCCAAAAATATAGGCAACACTGGGTTCTCCAGGTGCCTCAATCCACCCAGATGTGTATTCAAGTTGCCACCTTAAGTTAAACCATTAATTAACAATCTCACATCTGTCATGGCTTTCACTCACCCAAACCACGTCTACGAGCATAGCATAGCAATATAAGCAATTCGTATAAGTAACTCCCAAGGTTTGAATATAACAAGGCAATAGGTTCTACCTCATCAACTACTTCCCAACCCACATGTTAATCACATCCTAACCATGCAATGTTTGAGGATTGGAACTAATGCATAAAAATGGGTGATAAAGGGATATGATCAAAGTGTTATTTGCCTTGCTGACGATCCGCGAAACCTAGGGACTCCAAATAACACGCTTCACACTCCGGGAATTCTATCGCAAACAAACAATAGCATACATAAGCAATCTAGCAAAGAAACACGGGTAAATCTCAAATAAGAAGATCTAACCAGAAAATTCAACTTAAGAACTTCGGTTTGCAAAAAGAATCAAATCAAACGGAGCAACGAAACTCAAACGCCGAAAGAAACAAGATTCGTTTACTAATCTGGACCTAGGTCAAATTTTACAGTAGCAAAAGCTTGTTCAAGTTGATTAAACAGAAAGAGGGTCTCGAGACGAAGATCTAGGCACTTGAATCGCCTGATTTCGACAAATGAGTGAAAAGATAGTAGATCGAAAATCGGATCAGATATCACGATGAGAAATAATCGCGGAAAAATCCGATAAAAGAAAGCTGACGAATAGGCTAACGAACGAGCGTTCGTTGTTTGTAACTAACGAGCGAAAACCGTTCGTTAAAACGAACGTACGGATGAACGTCCGCTAAAGAGAAGAACCGGAAAAAAACCGGCGAACCGAACTAAAAAAACGAACTAGGGTTTTTCTAAAAAAACGAATCGGTTTTCTTAAAAAAACGGCGGCGAACGGCTACCTCTTCGGTCCGGCGAGACGCAGGAGCGGTGGCGGGGCGAGGTGGCGGCGAGGCGCGGCAACGGCGGCGACGGGGCGCCGCTACGGGCGGCGGCGAGGCGCGGCAGCGCCGGCGGCGGGGCGGGGCTGCGGGCGGCAGGGTGGGTGGTGGTGGCGGTGGCGGGGCTGGGTATTTAAAGGAGGGGGGAGAGGTGGCTTGGGGAGGGGGCAAGGGCGGCGGGAGGCGGAGTCCGGCTCGGACTCTGTCTGAGTCGACGGCGGCGGCGGCGTCTAGTCTCTAGGAGGGAGACGGCGCGCGGGGGGGGGGGGGGGGGGCCGCCCCGGCTGGGGTTTCGGCCCAGTCGGCGCCCGAGGACCTTTTTTTTAAACAATTCTGCCGAACAGAAAAAATCCTGGAAAATAAAATAAAAATATAAAATGCCAAAACAATTTTTCACCGTCTAAATAAAATACTTCGAACGAGATGAACATTTTCTTGGCCCTAAAATGAAATTTTGAAAACGTGCAATTTTTCTAATGCAAACCAAATTGCAATAAAATCCAAATAAAAACAAATATTTGATTTTAATAATTTTTGTCCAATATTTCAATTAATTTGGAGAAGTCATATTATCTCCTCTCATATATTTTAATATGAAATATTTTCGGAGGGAAAAATAAGTAAACAAAAAATCCTCGTTCCAAAATTTGATAAAAATCAAATTTGAAAACCGGGGAAATCCCCAACTCTCTCCGAGGGTCCTTGAGTTGCTTAGGATTTCGAGGATCGCGAGACGAAATGCAATAAAATATGATATGCAAGAATGATCTATGTATAACATTCCAAATTGAAAATTTGGGATGTTACAAACCTACCCCCCTTAAGATGAATCTCTCCCTCGAGATTCGGGTTGGCTAGAAAATAGGTGTGGGTGGTCTTTGCGAAGATCATCCTCTCATTCCTAGGTGGCTTCATCCTCGGTATGGTGGCTCCACTGAACTTTGCAAAACTTATTAACCTTGATGCGGGTGACTCGACTGGCAAACTCCAAAATCTTGACTGGCTTCTCCTCATAAGTCAAATCATTGTCCAACTGAATCGCCTGCAAGGGTACGGTATCTCTTAGCAGTATATTGGCCATCTCAGCATGGCACTTCTTCAACTTGGAAACGCGAAACACATCGTGTACTCCTGACAATCCTTCAGGTAACTCCACCTTGTAGGCAACTTCTCCTATCCGTTCCAAAACACGATACGGTCCTACAAATCTCGGGGCTAACTTTCCCTTAACTCCAAAACGTTTCACTCCTCGCAAAGGTGATACTCGCAAATATGCTCTATCTCCAATTTCATAGGTTACCTCCTTGCGCTTCGAATCTGCATAACTCTTCTGTATGGACTGAGTTATTGTAACGCCCTCGATGCGGCTATATCTCCCACGTGTCGAAGCACGACTTAGAGGCATAACCGCATTGAAAGCAATGTCGCAAGTGAGGTAATCTTCACACAACCCATGTAATACATAAGGGAAAGAGATACATAGTTGGCTTACAATCGCCACTTCACACAATACATGAATAAAGCATTACATCATCCAGATACAATCAAGGTCCGACTATGGAACCAAAATGAAAGAAGACTACCCCAAATGCTACACAGATCCCCGATCGTCCCAACTGGGCTCCACTACTGATCAACTGGAACGAAACAACACAACGGACAAAGTCTTCATCGAGCTCCTCCGGACTCAGTTGCGTCACCTGCTCGGTAACATCGGCACCTGCAAATTGGTTTTGGAAGTATCTGTGAGTCACGGGGACTCAGCAATCTCACACCCTCGCGATCAAGACTATTTAAGCTTATGGGTAAGGTAAAAGATATGAGGTGGAGCTGCAGCAAGCGACTAGCATATATGGTGGCTAACATATTCGCAAAAGAGAGCAAGAAGAGAAGGCAAAGCACGGTCAAACAACTATGATCAACAAGTGATCCTAGAACAACCTACGTCAAGCATTACTCCAACACCGTGTTCACTTCCCGGACTCCGCCGGAAAGAGACCATCACGGTTACACACGCGGTTGATGTGTTTTAATTAAGATAAACTTTAAGTTTTCTATAACCGGATATTAACAAATTCCCATCTGCCCATAACCGCGGGCACGGCTTTCGAAAGTTCAAATCCCTGCAGGGGTGTCCCAACTTAGCCCATCACAAGCTCTCACTGTCAACGAAGGATATTCCTTCTAGCGGGAAGACCCGATCAGACTCGGGATCCCGGTTACAAGACATTTCGACAATGGTAAAACAAGACCAGCAAAGCCACCCAGATGTGCCGACAAATCCCGATAGGAGCTGCACATATCTCGTTCTCAGGGCACACCGGATGAGCCAGACGTTGGGTGGGCCAGCCCAGAGTTGCCCCTGGTAGCTCCGGACATCACTCAGTTGGACAAACACTTAGAGAAGCACTGGCCCGGGGGGGTTAAAATAAAGATGACCCTCGGGATGTGCGACTCCCAAGGAAAAAAAAGGCTAGGTGGCGAATGGTAAAACCAATGTTGGGCATTGCTGGATGAGTTTTATTCAAGGCGAACTGTCAAGGGGTTCCCATTATAACCCAACCGCGTAAGGAACGCAAAATCCGGGAACATAACACCGATATGACGGAAACTAGGGCGGCAAGAGTGGAACAAAACACCGGGCATAAGGCCGAGCCTTCCACCCTTTACCAAGTATATATATGCATTAATTAAATAAGAGATATTGTGATATCCCAACCAAAAATCCATGTTCCAAACATGGAACAAGCTCCAATCTTCACCTGCAACTAACAACGTTATAAGAGGGGCTGAGAAAAGCGGTAACATAGCCAAACAACGGTTTGCTAGGACAAGGTGGGTTAGAGTCTTGGCTTAACAATATGGGAGGCATGATAAGCAAGTGGTAGGTATCGCAGCATAGGCGTAGCAAAAGAGCGAGCAACTAGCAAGCAAAGATAGAAGTGATTTCGAGGGTATGGTCATCTTGCCTGAAATCCCGCAAGGAAGAAGAATGAGTCCATGAAGAAGACAAACGGACATAGACGAACGGAGCCTCACAAACGCGACGTAATCGGAACCAACCAGAAGAAGCAACACCGGAAAGAAGCACACAACATAGTAAACAACCATCACATAAACATGGCATGATGCACAACCAAGTATGGTGCATGTCCGGTTTAAATATGCATGGCATGGCAGAGTGCACAAACAAAACTACAAATTAAGTGGAGATCAATATGCAACGAGTTGCATATTGACGAAACACCACATGACTTATTTAGTTCTCTCTCGGTTATGTACCCAACAATATTAAATGTTGTTAAGCATGTCAAGAGGTGAAACATAAAGGGATTATCTATCTAAACAATTTAAATGTGGCCGGATATAGCAAACAAAAAATCCAGTAAATCCCCATATGCATTAGTAAATTAATGCAAACAACAATTTAAACCATCTTAATGTTGTTAACATGATGCGGATGGCATGATCAAGTTTTTATGCTAGTATTATTAAAAGTTGACATGAGCGTGATGAGAGCATTTGTGTCACCGTGGTAGAAACAAAGGGGTACCACAGCGATGAAACGGAAATGACGCCGCGACAACATTCCGATGATCCGGTAGCTCACGGGGATACCGGTGCAAAAGGAAGTGGGTGAGATTGTGTCATGCAAGAAGATGGGGTTATCCCGGTTACCGGGTTCCCACGGGTCGACGGCGTGGCAATGAAGAGGAACAACTACCGTTCACGGGCGGATACAACATCCAAACATGCATCTCATACAACTCATGCATTCGTCCACGGGCGTTCATTCTCGGCGGTTATACCTTCGAAGTGTGCGTTTCGAAGAGGACCGGTTCGTAGAGGAAGTAGTCGTTCATGAGCCATTGAGGGAAGTAGTGGTACATGATGACGGTAGTGGTACACGTTTTCGTAGATGTTCTGGGTCATCGGTAGAGGTACTTGTCGCATCGCCGGGCATATTCGTACCCGTTTCGGAGAGGAACTTGGCATATCCATGTACTTGGCATTTTGCAATCCCATGTCCAGGGTCGTCATGTAGTCGTTCGGGCATCGTGGAGGAACTTGACATTCATGGGGTCCCGGTCTTGGCCATGGAGAGGGGCGCAACCCACGCAAGGAGGGGAGACCGTGGTGGGTGCAAAGGTCAACGGAGCTGGTCCTGCTGGAGGAACGTTGCGAGGGGCACGCCTCGTGGTCCACCAAAAGGACCAGGGGAGGTTGCTGCGGTCAACGGTATGGCAATCCGTCACTGGACTTGGCGCAGACACGAACGAGGGCTTGAGGCGGCTGGCTCCGGGATGCAGGGCACAGAGGGAGGTGTTGATCCAGCCGTTTTACGGCGTCCCCGGTGAGAACCGAGTCGAGGCAGGGGTTCGGCGGCCATGAGATGGTCTCCTGTTATAGAGAACAAGAGAGATGAGAGGTGGAGGAGGGAAAGAGAAGGAAAAAGAGGCGCGAGGGAAGAGGTCTTGAAGGTCGCCGGCGTTGAGAGCTCCGATGAGCTGGTCCGGTGGCCTTGCGCGCGGCGGGCGCGGGTGCTTGAGGCGGCAAGGCGACTGGTGCTGGGGGCCCCGGCGAGCTCCGACCTGAACGAAGGGGAAAGGTGGCGCGGTCTTCCTGCTGAGCGTGGAGGATGGTAGAAGCGGGGAACGGCGCCATGGAAGGTGGCTGGTGGAGGCACGGTCGGGGACTAGCGCTGCAGAGGGAGGCGCGCGAGATCGAGTGGTCGAGATGGAGATGGGGAACGAGGGGTGCAGGCGAGAGGAGGGGTCGAGCTAGGCAGGCGCTCTGCCTCCTGGCGGCGCGAGGGCAAGACGAGAGAGAGCGAGAGGTTGTGTGGGCTAGGGTTAGTGGGGGTTTAAGTTGGGCCGGCGCGGGAGTTGGCCTAGGTGGGCCGACGCGGAAGGGGAGGCCCAACTGGGCTGCGGCAGGCCTAAGCTGAACTCCTCTCTCTCATTCCTCTCTTATTAGCTTTAACAGAAAAGAAAAGAAATAGAGAGAAGAAAAAAATACAGAGAGGGTTAGGGAAAGAATATTTCAGAAAATAAAATATTCTTAGAGCGCCGGAACTTTGCACAAATAGAGTAAAATGGTTTGGCGATATTTTAGAGATAGAAAAATAATTCAAGTTAAATTAGATTCAAACTTGAGCCATTTTTGAATCCAACCAAACAAGTCCAAAGGATCTGAAAATTGGAGGAGGTGGTCCTGGCACGGTCTAGAATTTATAGGAAAAGAGTGGACATTAATAGAGAAGGGAAAAAATGGGACTATCAAAAGATAGGAAAATAGAAGGGAAGGAGAAGGAGATGAAGCATGGGACGAAGGCAAGGGGAAATATTTTGCAAGTGTGTCACGGTAATTCCACAAGAATGGAAATATTTATAATAGCTCCATAAATATTAGGAGGGTAATGTTATAAAGAGAAGTCACTCTTCCCTCGATTTAAATGGATTGAAGATCCACACAAATTATTTAGTGGATTTTAAGACGGGTTGCATATTGACATGATGCAAGGCACATGATGCAAAGGGGAAAGAAACAAGCAAACAAAACACCTGACGAAACCCGGAATCCATGGATGGCATCTGAATCTCCGGTCTTGGGGCGTCACAACACTCCACCACTACGAGAGGATCTCGTCCCGAGATCTAGAATGGCACCGGAGGGAAAACGGAAGAGAAAGAGAAGAGGTAAAGCTAAGTTGCTTCTTTGACAAACGAGTGAAACCACGAGCCTTGAGAGGTTAAGCCATTTCGAGAAAAAAATACAACGGAGATAAACGAAGTTGAAAACACTCCGTTGGAAAAGAGGAACAAGGAACAATATAGAACCTTGAGATTGCAAAGGTAAGAATGACGAGCGCAAAGGACAAGAAGGAATTGAAATCACTCTGGTTGAGATAAACAAAGATCAAAGAAGAATAATCTCGGGCAGAACTCCGGTTGAAAAGTGATATGAAGCTTGACAAGATGAAAAGAACTTGAGCAGAGGACACAACACTCTGGTTAAATGGATAAGCACGAAATGAACACGATCCTCACCATTCGAGATGATGACTGAAGAGTGAAACATCACAATGCCACCAGAAGAAAAGAAAGAATGGATGGTATGAGCGGAAGGAAACAAGATCTTGTAAGATCACGCTTACCAGAAATACTAGAGCGGAGTTGTTCGAAAACCAACAATGAAAAGAATAATCTTGTATTGGGCTTATGGAGAAGAACTCAAAACTATGAGATGAAATTCTGCCACTCACGAGAAAAAGAATTAGATTGATATGAACAAGGAGACGAGAAAATATTTCACTGGGAGGAAAGATGAAGAACTTGGGTCATTTATAAGCACCATAATAGCAACAATCCTTAGGGAAAGCTTTAGGTGAAATATTACCCAAGATAACTCAAATGAAGAGATTGACAGATTTAAAATATCTCATTCTTAACAACATGTGAATCATGAAACATGAACTCAAATTATCACGAATGACATAATACCACCTGAAAAGATAAGGTAGAAAGAATTGCACTCCGGATTGCACGAAGAAGAATACTTGAGCTCCTCTGAAAATAATCTTCGACGAACACTTCTAGAAGGAATTAAATCCTTGATGAACCATCATGTAGAACCTTTATGAAGAACTCCGGTAACAAAAGGATGATCAAACAGAAGGAAAGAGAATTTGAAAACGCAAGGTGAAAACTTGTAATGATTTAGATGGATCTCCGTGACGAGGTAATTGAGAGAACTTGTAACTCCGGGAAAAGAAAGATGAACAAATGGAAACAAGAATTTGATGAGCCTCCGAAAAAGGTAATTTAGGTCACTCGATGAAACAAGAATAAGAATTACATTATGCTTATCCTTCACCAATTAAATTGATGACAAACAATGGATTTGGCACACCACTTATTCTCGTAGAAAGGATTAAGGTAGATATAGCACAACGTTGAGAACTCTTGAAAGAACCACCGGTAGAATTGAAAATGAATGAAGAAAAGATAAAGAAACGTCGGGAAGAATTAGAAAATGAATGAAAATACTAAACAAAATTTAGATACCAGAGAACGAAGAGAACACGAGCTAATTAGAGGATATTTGATCGATGCACCAGTAAGATTGGAGAATGATAACTGAAAGCTGAGAATGAATAAACCTGAATTGTTGGACTCCAGATAATCAAACTGAGAGGACTCTTGAATTGCTTCGGATGGGTGAAAAGAATTCTGAAAATCGAAAACAATTATGAGAGGATGGCAGCAAGATAGAACCATGAATTTTGAAGAGAAAGGAGCAAGATTGTGAGAAAAATCTTCTTCGGTCTTCAAATGTTGATAATGACGATGCGAAACACCAACAAGAGTTGTTGAGATACTCCGGGATGAAGAATGGAAAAGTTGAACCAACGACTAGAAGAATTTGAAAAATCTTGGAGAACGACATAAGACTGAGGACAATTCATTCTTACGTCAAACTTTAAAATGAATTTGAGAATAACTCCGGAAAAAATAAGAAGAGTCAGGTAAGATCCTGGGAAAAGACCTGTGGGTTAGGGCCCACTCAAAAGAAACACCATTGAAATGATTGCTTGAAAAGAGAGATAGCACTGGTTGAATTAAATGGCTTGAATGAGATAACAACCCCGAAATAGGTTGAACGGATCTTGAATGACAAGACGAGCCTTTTGAGATATCCTGAGCACTCCGGAACAATAGAATAGCAAGCGGCGAAGATTAAGAGGTGCACCGGCATAAGAACACATTTGAAACGAGGAAAAGGATGTGATCAACAAAGCTTGAATTAAATCCACCGAAGAAGAAAAAGAATGA
The DNA here is from genome assembly GCF_003073215.2 of Triticum urartu. Lineage (NCBI taxonomy): Eukaryota > Viridiplantae > Streptophyta > Magnoliopsida > Poales > Poaceae > Triticum > Triticum urartu. The sequence goes on along the minus strand of NC_053026.1, from coordinate 253,423,185 downwards.
AGACTAATGAACTAGTAGAGCATCTTCAAGAGAACCACCGGGTAAGAACGTTGACGGAAAAGAATGGAGAGACTTCATAATCATAAGATAGATACTTGATAAAGAAATATTAGTCCTTGAAGAAAAAGGGTGGGTGGGTGGGAAAAACAAAAGCAACTTGGAGATGGATGAAACAAACACCGTTGAGAAGAACTGATACTTGATCTTGCGGATGTTGAAATGTTCAGATCTACTTGAAGAGAAACACACCGGTAAAAAGGATTGACATGACAAACTCGATGATCGAGAAGGATTAGTATTCGCATAAGAGTATGAGAACACCATTTGGGGAAGGTATGGAATCAACATTTGACTTCAAAGAAACTCAAATACCACAACTCAAAACAAAACAAAGGATTGGCTTGCAAAATAAGCCGGAACAAACATATGATAGAGATTTCGTCCGAAGTTTTCGTGGTGGGGCCTACACGGGCTCGATCATACAACTCCATCATGTACAAGGAAGTGCACATGACATACGAAGCATCCCCGAGTCGGCATAGCCAAGGACTCTTTAAGACACAACGAGACCACTGTAAAACCAACCGTGGATAGGCGGACCACTAGACGTCGAACCCCAATTTCATATCATACATCTGTCGGAAAGATATCCTAAGAGCTACTTGAATTCCCACTTATAAACTCCCGAAATTTTCCCAGTTATGCAATCAGGTGTTGGGGATACAGGGGAAGCATAATATCTCACCCAAAACTAACAAATCCTACATCCAGCTATATCCATCCTTCAACACATAACCAAGAAACCTTCGGAAATCATTTACCTCAACCTTCGAAAAGCATCCGTTATACGAGTTATGGCAATACTCCCGAACTCCCACCCCAGTACTGGGTGGCGTCGAGGTTATCTCACCAACAACTGCATAGAAGAGATTTTCGATGTCGGTGAAACTAAACTCAGGTATTCCAGAACTGCAACGATAAAATTGTGACGACAACACCTCGGAGCTCAACTCCCCGGGACACTGCCACAACCCCTAAATGTCAGGAGGCACCAAGAATAATGTTCTCGGCACAAAACCATCAAAACGATTCCAAGATACCCGCGTGATCCTAAATTTTTTTAGTGAAATTTGAGAAGAGAAGAGTCAAAACTCTACGTCGGGATGCCTCACCAGAGCGACGAAGGGACTGAGGAGTAAAAAGAATCCTACTCTCCGATATATAATTCCTAAATGACTCAAAACATTTTCTAGACTCAATAACGCCAGCGATTCGATCAAGCAGGGGGCTCCTAAGGTCAAGGAAGGCTCTGATTACCAACTTGTAATGCCCTCGACGTGGCTATATCTCCCACGCGTCGAAGCACGACTTAGAGGCATAACCGCATTGAAAGCAATGTCGCAAGTGAGGTAATCTTCACACAACCCATGTAATACATAAGGGAAAGAGATACATAGTTGGCTTACAATCGCCACTTCACACAATACATGAATAAAGCATTACATCATCCAGATACAATCAAGGTCCGACTACAGAACCAAAATGAAAGAATACTACCCCAAATGCTACACAGATCCCCGATCGTCCCAACTGGGCTCCACTACTGATCAACTGGAATGAAACAACACAACGGACAAAGTCTTCATCGAGCTCCTTCGAAGCTCAGTTGCGTCACCTGCTCGGTAACATCGGCACCTGCAAATTGGTTTTGGAAGTATCTGTGAGTCACGGGGACTCAGCAATCTCACACCCTCGCGATCAAGACTATTTAAGCTTATGGGTAAGGTAAAAGATATGAGGTGGAGCTGCAGCACACGACTAGCATATATGGTGGCTAACATATTCGAAAAAAGAGAGCGAGAAGAGAAGGCAAAGCACGGTCGAACAACTATGATCAAGAAGTGATCCTAGAACAACCTACGTCAAGCATTACTCCAACACCGTGTTCACTTCCCGGACTCCGCCGGAAAGAGACCATCACGGTTACACACGCAGTTGATGCATTTTAATTAAGATAAACTTTAAGTTTTCTACAACCGGACATTAACAAATTCCCATCTGCCCATAACCGCGGGCACGGCTTTCAAAAGTTCAAATCCCTGCAGGGGTGTCCCAACTTAGCCCATCACAAGCTCTCACGGTCAACGAAGGATACTCCTTCTAGCGGGAAGACCCGATCAGACTCAGAATCCCGGTTACAAGACATTTCGACTGGTAAAAAAAGACCAGCAAAGCCACCCAGATGTGCCGACAAATCCCGATAGGAGCTGCACATATCTCGTTCTCAGGGCACACCGGATGAGCCAGACGTCGGGTGGGCCAGCCCAGAGTTGCCCCTGGTAGCTCCGGACATCGCTCAGTTGGACCAACACTTAGAGAAGCACTGGCCCGGGGGGGTTAAAATAAAGATGACCCTCGGGATGTGCGACTCCCAAGGGAAAAAGGCTAGGTGGCGAATGGTAAAACCAATGTTGGGCATTGCTGGATGAGTTTTATTCAAGGCGAACTGTCAAGGGGTTCCCATTATAACCCAACCGCATAAGGAACGCAAAATCCGGGAACATAACACCGATATGACGGAAACTAGGGCGGCAAGAGTGGAACAAAACACCAGGCATAAGGCCGAGCCTTCCACCCTTTACCAAGTATATATATGCATTAATTAAATAAGAGATATTGTGATATCCCAACCAAAAATCCATGTTCCAAACATCTTCACCTGCAACTAACAATGCTATAAGAGGGGCTGAGCAAAGCGGTAACATAGCCAAACAACGGTTTGCTAGGACAAGGTGGGTTAGAGGCTTGGCTTAACAATATGGGAGGCATGATAAGCAAGTGGTAGGTATCGCAACATAGGCTTAGCAAAAGAGCGAGCAACTAGCAAGCAAAGATAGAAGTGATTTCGAGGGTATGGTCATCTTGCCTGAAATCCCGCAAGGAAGAAGAACGAGTCCATGAAGAAGACAAACGGACATAGGCGAACGGATCCTCACAAACGCGACGTAATCGGAACCAACCCGAAGAAGCAACATCGGAAAGAAGCACACAACATAGTAAACAACCATCACATAAACATGGCATGATGCACAACCAAGTATGGTGCATGTCCGGTTTAAATATGCATGGCATGGCAAAGTGCACAAACAAAACTATTGCATATTGACGAAACACCACATGACTTATTTAGTTCTCTCTCGGTTATGTACCCAACAATATTAAATGTTGTTAAGCATGTCAAGAGGTGAAACATAAAGGGATTATCTATCTAAACAATTTAAATGGGGCCGGATATAGCAAACAAAAAATCCGGTAAATCCCCATATGCATTAGTAAATTAATGCAAACAACAATTTAAACCATCTTAATGTTGTTAACATGATGCGGATGACATGATCAACTTTTTATGCAAGTATTATTAAAAGTTGACATGAGTGTGATGAGAGCATTTGTGTCACCGTGGTAGAAAGAAAGGGGTACCACGGCGACGAAACAGAAATGACGCCGCGGCAACATTCCGATGATCCGGTAGCTCACGGGGATACCGGTGCAAGAGGAAGTGGGTGCGATTGTGTCATGCAAGAAGATGGGGTTATCCCGGTTATCGGGTTCCCATGGGTCGACTGCGTGGCAACGAAGAGGAACAACTACCGTTCACGGGCGGATACAACATCCAAACATGCATCTCATACAACTCATGCATTCGTCCACGGGCGTTCGTTCTCGACGGTTATACCTTCGAAGCGTGCGTTTCGAAGAGGACCGGTTCGTAGAGGAAGTAGTCGTTCACGAGCTGTTGAGGGATGTAGTGGTACACGACGACGGTAGTGGTACACGTTTTTGTAGATGTTCTGGGTCGTTGGTAGAGGTACTTGTCGCATCGCCGGGCGTATTCGTACCCGTTTCGGAGAGGAACTTGGCATATCCATGTACTTGGCGTTTTGCAATCCCATGTTCAGGGTCGTCATGTAGTCGTTCTGGCGTCGTGGAGGAACTTACCGTTCACGGGGTCCCGGTCTGGCCATGGAGAGGGGCGCAACCCACGCAAGGAGGGGAGGTGGTGGTGGGTGCAAAGGTCAATGGAGTTGGTCCTGCTGGAGGAACGTTGCGAGTGGCACGCCTCGTGGTCCACCAAAAGGAGCAGGGGAGATCGCTGCGATAAACGGTACGGCGATCCCTCACTGGACTTGGCGCAGACGCGAACGAGGGCTTGAGGTGGCTGGCTCCGGGATGCAGGGCACAGAGGGAGGTGTTGATCCGGCCGTTTGACTGCGTCCCCGGTGAGAACCGAGTCGAGGCAGGGGTTCGGCGGCCATGAGATGATCTCCTATTACAGAGAACAAGAGAGATGAGAGGTGGAGGAGGGAAAGAGAAGGAAAAATAGGCGCGAGGGAAGAGGTCTTGAAGGTCGCCGGCGTTGAGAGCTCCGATGAGCTGGTCCGGTGGCCTTGCGCGCGGCGGGCGCTAGTGCTCGAGGCGGCAAGGCGACCGGTGCTGGGGGGCCTGGCGAGTTCCGATCTGAATGAAGGGGATAGGCGGCGCGGTCTTCCTGCTGAGCATGGAGGATGGTAGAAGCGGGGAACGGCGCCATGGAAGGTGGCTGGAGGAGGCGCAGTCGGGGACTAGCCCTGCAGAGGGAGGCGCGCGAGATCGGGAGGGAGAGATGGAGATGGGGAACGAGGGGTACGGACGAGAGGAGGGGTCGAGCGAGGCAGGCGCTCTGCCTCCTGGCGGTGCGAGGGCTAGACGAGAGAGAGCGAGAGGTTGTGCGGGCTAGGATTAGTGGGGGTTTAAGTTGGGCCGGCGCGGGAGTTGGCCTAGGTGGGCCGACGCAGAAGGGGAGGCCCAACTGGGCTACGGCAGGCCTAAGCTGAACTCCTCTCTCTCATTCCTCTCTTATTAGCTTTAACAGAAAAGAAAACAAATAGAGAGAAGAAGAAAATACAGAGAGGGTTAGGGAAAGAATATTTCAGAAAATAAAATATTCTTAGAGCGCCGGAACTTTGCACAAATAGAATAAAATGGTTTGGCAATATTTTAGAGATAGAAAAATAATTCAAGTTTAAATTAGATTCAAACTTGAGCCATTTTTGAATCCAACCAAACAAGTCCAAATGATCTGAAAATTGGAGGAGGTGGTCCTAGCACGGTCTAGAATTTATAGGAAAAGAGTGGACACTAATAGAGAAGGGAAAAATGGGACTATCAAAAGACAGGAAAATAGAAGGGAAGGAGAAGGAGATGAAGCATGGGACGAAGGCAAGGGGAAATATTTTGCTAGTGTGTCACGGTAATTCCACAAGAATGGAAATATTTATAATAGCTCCATAAATATTAGGAGGATAATGTTATAAAGAGAAGTCACTCTTCCCTCGATTTAAATGGATCAAAGATCCACACAAATTATTTAGTGTGTTTTAAGACGGGTTGCATATTGACATGATGACATGATGCAAGGCACATGATGCAAAGGGGAAAGCAACAAGCAAACAAAACACCTGATGAAACCCGGAATCCGTGGATGGCATCTGAATCTCCGGTCTTGGGGCGTCACGGCTATCTTCAGTCTATCTCGAATCAGTTTAACTTTCTCCTCAGACTCTTTGATCAAGTCTTGTCCAAACAACTGTCGGTCTCCAACTTCATCCCACATCAACGGTGTTCTGCACCTTCGTCCATATAGGGCTTCGAACGGTGCCATCTTCAAACTGGCTTGGTAACTATTGTTGTATGAGAACTCTGCGTAAGGCAAATTGTCATCCCAACTAGATCCATAGTCTAGCGCATAGGCTCTCAACATATCCTCCAGAAACTGGTTGTCTCTCTCGGTCTGTCCATCGGTCTGCGGGTGAAATGCTGTACTGAACTCCAATCTCGTTCCCAAGGTTTGGTGCAACTGATGCCAAAACTTTGAGGTAAACTGTGTTCCTCTATCTGATACGATGGTCCTCGGAACTCCATGCAGACATACGATCCTGGTCATATATATCTTGGCCAACTTTGCACTGGTATAAGTTGTTTTCACTGGGATAAAGTTATGTCACTTTGGTCAAGCGGTCAACTACTACCCATATAGAATCATATCCTGATTTGGTCCTGGGCAATCCAGTGATAAAATCCATGCCAAGTTTATCCCACTTCCATTCGGGTATCGGCATAGGCTGTAGCAATCCTGCTGGCTTTTGATGCTCTGCCTTCACTCTCTGACATACGTCACATACGGCTACATACTCGGCGATATCCTTCTTCATCCCTGTCCACCAGAAACGTTCCTTCAAATCCAAATACACCTTGGTGTTTCCGGGGTGTATCGAATATGGTGAGTCATGAGCCTCCTTTAGTATTAATTTCCTGATCTCAGTGTTATTGGGAACGTAAACATGGTCCTCAAACCATAAGGTGTCGTGCTCATCCTCACGAAAACCTTTGGCCTTTCCTTTGCTCATTTTCTCGTTTATCTCGGCAATCTCTTTGTCATCCTTCTGAGCTTCTCGAATCTTTCCCAACAATGTAGACTGAACCTCCATTGTTGCAACAAAACCTCTAGGAACAATCTCCAATCGAAGTTCCCGGAGATCCTCTGCTAACTCCTTCGGCAATCCCGTGCTCTCTAGGGTATTAGCATAACTCTTCTGGCTCAAAGCGTCTGCTACGACATTGGCCTTTCCTGGATGATAGTGAAGCTTCATGTCATAATCCTTTATGAGCTCCAACCATCTCCTCTACCTAAGGTTCAGTTCCTTCTGTGTGAAAATGTACTTCAAACTCTTATGATCCATGTACACATCGCAATGGTTTCCAATAAGGTAATGTCTCCAAGTCTTCAACGCATGCACTACGGCTGCTAGCTCCAAATCATGCGTAGTGTAATTCAACTTGTGTGGTTTTAGTTGTCGTGAGGCATACGAAATAACTCTTCCGTCCTGCATAAGCACACTTCCAAGTCCTAGGCGAGAGGCGTCGCAATACACTTGGAAATCCTTATGTATATCTGGTAGTGTTAGCACTGGGCTGTAGTCAAATGTTTCTTCAGCTCCTGGAAACTTGCCTCGCAATCTTCCGTCCATTTAAACTTGGTATACTTCTTCAATAACTCTGTCATTGTCTTCGTAATTTTGAAAAATTCTCAATGAATCTCCGATAGTATCCTGCGAGTCCAAGAAAACTGCGGACCTCGCTAACTGAAGTGGGTGCCAACCGTTCAGTGACTGACTGAATCTTGGTGGGGTCTACTGCTATACCTTCTCCTGATATAACATGTCCAAGGAATCCGACTTCCTTCAACCAAAACTCGCATTTGCTGAACTTGGCATACAACTGATGTTCCTTGAGTTTCTCGATAACTAAACGCAAATGCTCCTTGTGATCCTCCTCGTTCCTCGAATATACCATTATATCATCAATGAACACCACAACAAACTTATCCAAATATTCCATGAATACTTTGTTCATCATGCTCATGAAGTAGGCAGGGGCGTTAGTCAGTCCAAACGACATGACCGTATATTCGTATAACCCATACCATGTGGTGAATGTTGTCTTTGGTATATCTTTCTCTCGTATCTTCAACGGATGGTATCCTGATCGCAGGTCGATCTTCGAAAACACCTTAGCTCCTTGCAGCTGATCAAATAGATCATTGATCGTCGACAATGGGTACTTGTTCTTGATCGTCACTTCATTCAAGGCCCGATAATCAACAACCATTCTTAGGGACTTATCCTTCTTCTCAACCAGAAGCACTGGGGCTCCCCATGGTGATGAACTCGGTCGAATGTAACCTTTCTCCAATAACTCCTTGATCTGTTTCTTAATCTCCTCCGGATCATTCGCGGGCATCCGATAGGGTCTCTTGGATATGGGCCCTATGCCTGGCAATAGCTCTATCAAAAACTCGATATCTCGATCCGGTGGCATGCCTGGTAACTCCTCGGGGAAAACATCCGGGTAATCCTTTACTACATGCACTTCCTCCTAAACAACTCCCATGAGGGTATTTACTTGGCTGCTTCTTGGCGCATGCCTAGATACATACTTGATCCTTTTTCCCTCAGGGGTGGTGAGACAAGTCGACTTACTACCATAGTCAATGCTTCCTCCGTACTTTGACATCCAGTCCATTCCTAATATCACATCTAATCCTTGTGACTCCAAGATAATTAGGTCAGACGGAAAAACATGGTTGCCAATGGTTAAGGGTATCCGGTCGCACCATCGACTAGCCATATACTCTGCTCCAGGTGAACTTGCTAACAGAGGGGTCCTAAGGGTTTGGGTCGGTAGTTTAAACTTATCCACGAATTCCCTTGATATGTATGAATGCGATGCACCAGTATCAAAAAGAACAAGAGCGGTAAATGACTTAACCAAAAACTTACCTATAACCACGTCTGGCTGCTCTTCCACCTCCTCCACGTTAACGTGGTTCACTTGTCCTTTGTTGAATGGATTGGGCTTCTTCCCATCGCTCCCATTTCTGTTTCCATTCTTCCCTTCAGGGCACTCCGTGTCATAGTGTCCAGTCTTCCCGCACTTGAAATAAGTAACGTGGCTTAGGTCTCTCTTGGTGGGTGTGGCTGGATTGGAGCGATTCTAATTGTTGCTTGCTCCATTCCCATTCCCATTCCTTGGGCCAATATGGTTATGGTTACTTCCTCCATTATGGGTGTGGCCTCCATGGTTATGAACAAGTCCTACCGAGTTCGGGGTTAGGCGAGGCTTCTGCTGAGCTCTTGAGTTATATCTCCCTTGTCCATACTTCCTCTTACGGTTCTCAATCTGTTGCTGCTTCCCTTCAATCATAAGAGCCTTATCTACCAACTCCTGGTAGTTGTTGAATGTTGCCACCATCAACTGCATGCTCATCTCATCATTCAGCCCTTCCATAAACTTCTCCTACTTTGCGGCATCTGTGGCCACATCATTAGGGGCATATCGAGATAACTTGCTAAACTCATCCGCGTACTGAGCCACAATACGGTTCCCCTAGCGTAAGTTGCGAAACTCACGCTTCTTCATACTCATTGCTCCAGTTGAAACATGGGCTGTACGGAAGGCTTGCTGAAACTGGTCCCATTTCACCGTGGCTATAGGGTAGGTGACAGTGTAATTCTCGCACCATGAGGCTGCTAGTCCATCCAACTGATGTGTGGCAAAATGCACCTTCTTAGCATCGGTACATCCTGCAGTGGTTAACTCCCTTCCAATTTTGCGGAGCCAATCATCTGCTACTATAGGCTCGCTTCTACTGGAAAACACTGGCGGCTGCAACCTCAGAAAGCGGGCTAAGTTGTCAACTGGTGGTGGTGGATTGTTGTTGTTGTTGTTGTTGCCTTGGTTCTAGACTAACAACTGCATCAAGGTATTCTGTTGCTGGATCAACTGAGTGAGCTCGGGTGGAAATCGAATCCGGGTCACGTCTCGGAGGCATCTGATGGGTTTAGAGGGGAGAGATTAGAATAGAATGAGGTCTAATGAGAAAGCACTACCCATATGCACATGAGACAAACACAAACATACCACTCAATCAATCAAGCAAGGCATACAATCGGTCTAGAACTATCGGAAAAGTGCTCAGACTACAGTATTTACATGGTGGAATACTACTACTCATGTGGTGGTCTACTAAAAATATTCCTCGGTTGAAGACTCCATGATGTCTGCTCCAGCTTCGTCTTCAAAGTCATCATCGCTAAGGTCAGAGTCGGTGTCGTCGATGATGATGTAGTCCTCCGAGCGAATCTCCTTGGGTTCTTCGTCTTCTCCTCCTGGTGCGGGGTCTCCCAGGAATACTCCTAGCTTCCTTTCCAGATCGTCATTCTTCTCCACTAGTACCACGTTTTCTTCCTCATAATCTTCACGTGTAGCCTTGAGTTCTCCCCCCCAGTTCTGTGATCCTAGTCATTGCCTTCTTCAAATCTATCATGCCTGCGCACATCTGATTCTCCTGGCATCGAATGTGCTGGTTTAGTTCCTGGATGAAAGTTGCAGTTGATCTATCCTTCCTGGTGCTGATCATCTCCCATTGCTCGTCTCGGCGCCCACAAATCTGATAGATAGTATCCTTAAGCTCCTTGTGATAAACTTCTCCAATGCGTCCCATGGTGATGTGAGCTGCCATACTCTTTCCTAGACTCCAGGTTGGTGCATCAAAGGAAAACTCTATGGGTTTAGTGACTGGCGTGAAGGTCCTTCCTGGAACTTGAACTTGAATCATCCATCGCTCCTCTTCTGGTAAAGTGGAGTTGTAAGTCCCGGTGAAGCTTGGTATTCCTATGTTCAGGTACCTAGTGACTTCCTTCAAGTGTCATCCAAAAGGTGCTTCTTCATCCAGTTGTGCAAACTTGTTCCTTGCATCCGCCATCCTAAAGAGTAGAAAATGGAGAGGAGTCAGAAATGAGAAGAGAATAGTGATCTATGGTTTTAGCTTAGTGGTCGTGTCCTACACTCAACGTGTGCTCTGATACAATCTTGTAGCGACCCGACCTCAAACGGTCAAGTCTCTGTGCTTCAGTGTCATCCCTGGATCGGTAATGCTGACACACACAGTACTCGAGGATTTATAACAGAGTAGCAATCACACACTTATTACATCGAATGTCTCCAAAGAGAACTTATTACAATAAATATGGCTTAAGGCCATCTAATACGATAACAGCGGAAGGCTTGGAAGATAAAGTGAGTCCATCAACTCCAACGGCATAGCTGAGCTACACGACAACGACCTGACAAACCTTACTCCTCGTCTGAAAAGTCTGCAACATAATACGTTGCAGCCCGAGAACGGGTCAGCACATGGAATATGCTGGCAAAGTAACACAGTAGAACAAGAGCAGAATAATGCTATCACTACATGCATATTTGGCTGGTGGAAAGCTCTATGGTTACAGTTTTGCGAAAAGCCAATTTTTCCCTACAACAAAGGAATAGATTTTAATTTAACTATCATGGTAGTTGAAACCACATTGAGAAGGTTCCTCCAACTCAATCCCAATTAAAGTAATTAACAACCCAACAATATTAAGTTAAAAGTGATGAGATACTTAAGATACTCCAAGTACTAGATACTCAAGATGTCCATAACCGGGGACACAGCTAACCATGATTAGTTTGTACACTCTGCAGAGGTTTGTGCACTTTTCCCGACAAGACTCGATCGCCTCCGTTGAATTTCTCGCACTACATGGTGTTTGAGAAACGGATGACCGAGACACAGTCTTTCAGAAAACATTAACACTCTACTCCGGGCAGACCATACCAAACCTACAACCCACTACCTGCTGATCCACCTCTTCAAGAGCTTCACGTAACTTACTCAACTATGCTAGAGCCCATAATAGCTTGTGGCTGCACACGAAAGTTTCTAGCATGAATCATCTCAGCTCCCTTTGAGCCTGGGTGGCGGTCCATAGGAAAATCACACGGAACCCCGGGATTTCCAAAAATACAGGCAACACTGGGTTCTCCAGGTGCCTCAATCCACCCAGATGTGTATTCAAGTTGCCACTTTAAGTTAAACCATTAATTAACAATCTCACATCTGTCATGGCTTTCACTCACCCAAACCACGTCTACGAGCATAGCATAGCAATATAAGCAATTCGTATAAGTAACTCCCAAGGTTTGAATATAACAGGGCAATAGGTTCTACCTCATCAACTACTTCCCAACCCACATGTTAATCACATCCTAACCATGCAATGTTTGAGGATTGGAACTAATGCATAAAAACTGGGTGATAAAGGGATATTATCAAAGTGTTACTTGCCTTGCTGGCGATCCGCGAAACCTAGGGACTCCAAATAACACGCTTCGCACTCCGGGAATTCTATCGCAAAGAAACAATAGCATACATAAGCAATCAAGCAAAGAAACATGTGTAAATCTCAAATAAGAAGATCTAACCAGAAAGTTCAACTTAAGAACTCCGGTTTGCAAAAAGAATCAAATCAAACGGAGCAACGAAACTCACACGGCAAAAGAAACAAGATCTGTTTACTAATCTGGACCTAGGTCAAATTTTACAGTAGCAAAAGCTTGTTCCAGTTGATTAAACAGAAAGAGGGTCTCGAGACGAAGATCTAGGCACTTGAATCGCCTAATTCCGACAAACGAGCGAAAAGATACTAGATCGAAAATCAGATCAGAAATCGTGATCAGAAATAATCGCGGAAAAATCCGATAAAAGAAAGCTGACGAACAGGCTAACGAACGAGTGTTCGTTGTCTGTAACTAACGAGCGAAAACCGTTCGTTAAAACGAACGTACGGACGAACGTCCACTAAAGTGAAGAACCGGAAAAAACCGACGATCCAAACTAGGTATTGAGATACCGACGATCGAATCTCGGGCAAGTAACATACCGATGACAAAGGGAACAACGTATGTTGTTATGCGATTTGACCGATAAAGATCTTCGTAGAATATGTGGGAGCCAATATGAGCATCCACGTTCCGCTATTGGTTATTGACCGGAAACGTGTCTCGGTCATGCCTACATAGTTCTCGAACCCGTAGGGTCCGCATGCTTAAAGTTCGGTGACGATCAATATTATGGGTTTATGTGATTTGATGTACCGAAGGTAGTTCGGAGTCCCGGATGAGATCGGGGATATGACGAGGAGTCTAGAAATGGTCGAGACATAAAGATTGATATATTGGTAGGTTATATTCGGACACCGGAAGGGTTCCGGGGGTTACCGGAGTACCGGGGGTTACCAGAACCCCCCAGGGGCTTAATGGGCTTATATGGGCCTTAGTGGAAATAGAGGGCAGCAAGGGAAGTGTGGGACACGCCCCCCAAGGCCCAAACCAAATTGGTTTATGGCAAGGGGGCCGGCCCCCTCTTTCCTTCTCCTCCTCTCCCTTTCCTTCCCCTCTTCTAATAGGACTAGGAAAGAGGGGGCAAACCTACTTGGAGTAGGATTGCCCCCCTTGGGCGCGCCTCTCCCCTTGGCCGGCCCTCTCCTCCTCCCCTCCTTTATATACAGGGGTAGGGGGGCACCCCAAACACACAACAATTGATCATTGATCTCTTAGCCGTGTGTGGTGCCCCCTCCACCATAATCCACCTCGATCATATCGTAGCGGTGCTTAGGAGAAGCCCTGCGTCGGTAGCATCATCATCACCGTCACCACGCCGTCGTGCTGATGAAACTCTCCCGTGAAGCTTTGCTGGATCGGAGCTCGCGGGACGTCACCGAGTTGAACGTGTGCATAACTCGGAGGTGCCGTGCGTTCGGTACTTTGATCGGTCGGATCGTGAAGACGTACGACTACATCAACCGCATTGTGCTTCCGCTTCTGCTTTCGGTCTACGAGGGTATGTGTACAACACTCTCCCCTCTTGTTTCTATGCATCACCATGATCTTGCGTGTGCGTAGGAAATTTGTTGAAATTACTACGTTCCCCAATAGTGGCATCCGAGCCAGGTTTATGCGTAGATGTTATATGCACGAGTAGAACACAAGTGAGTTGTGGGCGATACAAGTCATACTGCTTACCAGCATGTCATACTTTGGTTCAGCGGTATTGTTGGATGAAGCGGCCCGGACCGACATTACGCGTACGCTTACGCGAGACTGGTTCTACCGACGTGCTTTGAACACAGGTGGCTGGCGGGTGTCAGTTTCTCCAACTTTAGTTGAGTCGAGTGTGGCTACGCCCGGTCCTTGAGAAGGTTAAAACATCACTAACTTGACGAACTATCGTTGTGGTTTTGATGCGTAGGTAAGAACGGTTCTTGTTCAGCACGTAGCAGCCACGTAAAACTTGCAACAACAAAGTAGAGGACATCTAACTTGTTTTTGTGGGGCATGTTGTGATGTGGTGTGGTCAAGATGTGATGAGATATAAATTGTTGTATGAGATGATCATGTTTTGTTAAAGTTATCGGCAACTGGCAGAAGCTTAATGGTTGTCTCTTTATTGCATAAGATGCAAGTGCCATGTAAATTGCTTTACTTTATCGCTATGCGATAGCAATAGTTGCAAAAGCAATAGTTGGCAAGACGATCATGTGACGACACATTGATAGAGATCAAGATGATGGAGATCATGGTGTCATGCTGGTGACGATAGAGATCATGACGGTACTTTGGAGATGGAGATCAAAGGCGCAATATGATCATGGCCATATCATGTCACATATTTTGATTGCATGTGATGTTTATCCTTTATGCATTTTATTCTTTCTTAGTTTGGCGGTAGCATTATAAGATGATCTCTCACTAAATTTCAAGGTAAAAGTGTTCTCCCTGAGTATGCATCATTGCGAAAGTTCGTTGTGCCGAGACACCACGTGATGATCGGGTGTGATAAGCTCATCATTCATCTACAACGGGTGTAAGCTAGTTTTACACACGCAGGAATACTCGGGATTAAACTTGACGAGCCTAGCATATGCAGATATGGCCTCAGAACACTAGAGACCGAAAGGTCGAGCATGAATCATATAGTAGATATGATCAATATAGTGATGTTTACCATTGAAAACTACTCCATCCTCACGTGATGAACGGATATGGTTTATTGATTTGGATCACGTGATCATTTAGATGATAGAGGGATGTCTATCTAAGTGGGAGTTCTTAAGTAATATGATTAATTGAACTTTAATTTATCATGAACTTAGTCTGATAGTATTTGCAGAACTATGTTGTAGATCAATTAGCTCGCCATGTAGCTCCCCGTTTATTTTGATATGTTCCTAGAGAAAACTATGTTGAAAGATGTTAGTAGCAATGATGCGGACTGGCTCCGTGATCTGAGGATTATCCTCATTGCTGCACAGAAGAATTATGTCCTTGATGCACCGCTAGGTGACAGACTGACTGCAGGAGCAGCTGCAGACATTATGAACGTTTGGCAAGCTCGATATGATGACTACTTGATAGTTTAGTGCACCATGCTTTACGGCTTAGAATCGGGGCTTCAAAGACGTTTTGAACGCCATGGAACATATAAGATGTTCTAAGAGTTGAAATTGGTATTTCATACTCATGCCCGTGTCGAGAGGTATGAGACCTCTGACAAGCACTTTGCCTACAAGATGGAGGAGAATAGCTCAGCTAGTAAAGCATGTGCTCAGAATGTCTGAGTACTTCTATCACTTGAATCAAATGGGAGTTAATCTTCTAGATAAGATAGTGATTGACAAAGTTCTCTAGTCACTATCACCAAGTTACTAGAACTTCGTGTTGAACTATAATATGCAAGGGATAATGGAAATGATTCCCAAGCTCTTCGTGATGCTGAAATTGACGAAGGTAGAAATCAAGAAAAGCATCAAGTATTGATGGTTGACAAGACCACTAGTTTCAAGAAAAGGTCAAAGGGAAGAAGGGGAACTTTAAGAAGAACGGAAAGCAAGTTGCTGTTCAAGTGATGAAGCCCAAGTCTAGACCTAAGCCTGAGACTAAGTGCTTCTACTGCAAAGGGACTGGTCACTGGAAGCAGAACTGCCCCAAGTATTTGGCGGATTAGAAGGATGTCAAAGTGAACAAAGGTATATTTGATATACATTTTATTGATGTGTAGTTTACTAGTGTTTATAGCAACCCCTCAGTATTTGATACTAGTTCAAGTTGCTGAGATTAGTAACTCAAAACGGGAGTTGTAGAATGAACAGAGACTAGTTGAGGGTGAAGTGACGATGTGTGTTGGAAGTGGTTCCAAGATTGATATGATCATCATCGCACACTCCCTATACTTTCAGGATTAGTGTTGAACCTAAATAAATGTTATTTGGTGTTTGTGTTAAGCATGAATATGATTTGATCATGTTATTGCAATACGGTTATTCATTTAAAGTCAGAGAATAATTGTTGTTCTATTTACATGAATGTCATACACCCAAGGTGAATGGTTTATTGAATCTCGATCGTAGTGATACACATATTCATAATATTGAAGCCAAAAGATGCAAAGTTAATAATGATAGTGCAACTTATTTGTGGCACTGCCGTTAGGTCATATTGGTGTAAAGCGCATGAAGAAAATCCATGCTGATGGGCTTTTGGAATCACTTGATTATGAATCAGTTGATGCTTGCGAACCATGCCTCATGGGCAAGATGACTAAGACTCCGTTCTCCGGAACAATGGAGCGAGCAACAGACTTATTGGAAATAATACATACTGATGTATGCAGTCCGATGAGTGTTGAGGCTCGCACGGGTATCGTTATTTTCTGATCTTCACAGATGATTTGAGCAGATATGGGTATATCTACTTGATGAAACATAAGTCTGAAAGCATTTGAAAAGTTCAAAGAATTTCAGAGTGAAGTGGAAAATCATCGTAACAAGAAAATAAAGTTTCTACCAATCTGATCGTGGAGGAGAATATTTGAGTTACGAGTTTGGTCTTCATTTGAAACAATGCGGAATAGTTTCGCAACTCACGCCACCTGGAACCACCACACGTAATGGTGTGTCTGAACGTCATAACAGTACTTTATTAGATATGGTTGCAATCTATGATGTCTCTTACCGATTTACCACTATCGTTTTGGGGGTTATGCATTAGAGACAGCTGCATTCACGTTAAATAGGCACCGTCTAAATCCGTTGAGATCGACACCGTATGAACTATGGTTTGGCAAGAAACCTAAGCTGCATTTCTTAAAGTTTGGGACTTGCAATGCTTATGTGAAAAGTCATCTTGATAAGCGCGCCGCAAAACCCAAGTCGAGAAGTGTGTCTTCATAGGATACCCAAAAGTAATATTGGGTACACCTTCTATCACAGATCCAAAGGCAAGATATTTGTTTGCTGAGAATGGATCCTTTCTAGAGAAGGAGTTTCTCTCGAAAGAAGTGAGTGGGAGGAAAGTAGAACTTGATGAGGTACTCCTCTCCGGACTCCGAGCCATTCGCGCCTCTACTGATCGAATCTGATTGGGCGCCGATCACGGATTTTACTGCCGCGGACATCTTTCAGCACTTGCCCTTTGGCGATATCATGTAACTTCAGATCAATTTACTACCGAACCTCATAGGTCAACCATAGTGAGATCCACACCAGAGTGGTACGGTAATCCTTTTCTGGAGGTCATGTTAATTGACCATGACGAACCTACGAACTATGAGGAAGCGATGATGAGCCCAGATTCCGCAAAATGGCTTGAGGCTATGGAATCTGAGATGGGATCCATGTATGAGAACAAAGTGTGGACTTTGGTTGACTTGCCCGATGATCGGCAAGCCATAGAAAATAAATGGATATTCAAGAGGAAGACGGATGCTGATAGTAGTGTTACTATCTACAAAGCTAGACTTGTCGAAAAAGGTTTTGACAAAGTTCAAGGTGTTGACTATGATGAGATTTTCTCACTCGTAGCGATGCTTAAGTCTGTCCGAATCATGTTAGCAAATTGCCACATTTTATGAAATCTGGCAAATGGATGTCAAAACTACATTCCTTAACGGATTTCTTAAAGAAGAGTTGTATATGATGCAACCAGAAGGTTCTGTCGATCCTAAAGGTGCTAACAAAATGTGCAAGCTCCAGCGATCCATCTATGGACTTGTGCAAGCATCTCAGAGTTGGAATATATGCTTTGATGAGTTGATCAAAGCATATAGTTTTATACAGACTTGTGGTGAAGCCTGTATTTACAAGAAAGTGAGTGGGAGCACTACAACATTTCTGATAAATATATGTGAATGACATATTATTGATCGGAAATAATGTAGAATTTTCAGGAAAGCATAAAGGAGTATTTGAAAGGAATTTTTCAAATGAAGACCTCGGTGAAGCTACTTATATATTGAGCATCAAGATCTATAGAGATAGATCAAGACGCTTGATAAGTTTTTTCAATAAGTACATACCTTGACAAGATTTTGAAGTAGTTCAAAATGGAACAGTCAAAGAAAGAGTTCTTACCTGTGTTACAAGGTGTGAAATTGGGTAAGACTCAAAGCCCGACCACGACAAAAGATAGAAAGAGAATGAAAGTCATTCCCTATGCCTCAGCCATAGTTTCTATAAAGTATGCCATGCTGTGTACCAGATCTATTGTATACCCTACACTGAGTTTAGCAAGGGAGTACAATAGTGATCTAGGAGTAGATCACTAGACAGCGGTCAAAATTATCCTTAGTGGAATAAGGATATGTTTCTCGATTATGGAAGTGACAAAAGGTTCGTCGTAAACGGTTACGTCGATGCAAATTTTGACACTGATCCAGATGGCTCTAAGTCTCAATCTAGATACATTTTGGAAGTGGGAGCAATTAGCTAGAGTAGCTCCGTGCAAAGCATTGTTGGCATAGAAATTTGCAAAATACATACGGATCTGAATGTGGCAGACCCGTAGACTAAACTTCTCTCACAAGCAAAACATGATCACACCTTAGTACTCTTTGGGTGTTAATCACATAGCGATGTGAACTAGATTATTGACTCTAGTAAACCCTTTGGGTATTGGTCACATGACGATGTGAACTATGGGTGTTAATCACATGGTGATGTGAACTATTGGTGTTAAATCACATGGCGATGTGAACTAGATTATTGACTCCAGTGCAAGTGGGAGACTGAAGGAAATATGCCCTAGAGGCAATAATAAAGTTATTATTTATTTCCTTATTTCATGATAAATGTTTATTATTCAAGCTAGAATTGTATTAACCGGAAACATAATACATGTGTGAATACATAGACAAACATAGTGTCACTAGTATGCCTCTACTTGAGTAGCTCGTTAATCAAAGATGGTTAAGTTTCCTAACCATAGACATGAGTTGTCATTTGATTAACGGGATCACATCATTAGGAGAATGATGTGATTGACTTGACCCATTCCGTTAGCTTAGCACTTGATCGTTTAGTATGTTGCTATTGCTTTCTTCATGACTTATACATGTTCCTATGACTATGAGATTTGCAACTCCCGTTTACCGGAGGAACACTTTGTGTGCTACCAAAAGTCACAACATAACTGGGTGATTATAAAGGTTCTCTACAGGTGTCTCTGAAGGTACTTGTTGAGTTGGCGTATTTCGATATTAGGATTTGTCACTCCGATTGTCGGAGAGGTATCTCTGGGCCCACTCGGTAATGCACATCACTATAAGCCTTGCAAGCATTGTTACTAATGAGTTAGTTGTGGGATTATGTATTACAAAAGTAAAGAGACTTTCCGGTAACGAGATGAACTAGGTATTGAGATACCGACGATCGAATCTCGGGCAAGTAACATACGAATGGACAAAGGGAACACGTATGTTGTTATGCGGTTTTGACCGATAAGATCTTCGTAGAATATGTGGGAGCCATATGAGCATCCAGGTTTCCGCTATTGGTTATTAACCGGAAACATGCCTCGGTCATGGTCCTACATAGTTCTCAAACCCGTAGGGTCCGCATGCCTTAAAGTTCGGTTGACGATCGGTATTATGAGTTTATGTGATTTTGATGTACCGAAGGTAGTTCAGAGTCCCGGATGAGATCGGGGATATGACGAGGAGTCTCGAAATGGTCGATACATAAAGATTGATATATTGGAAGGTTATATTCGGACACCGGAAGGGTTCCAAGGGTTACCGAATAAATATCGGAGTACCGGGGGTTACCGGAACCCCCCCGGGGGCTTAATGGGCTTACATGGGCCTTAGTGGAAATAGGGGGCAGCAAGGGAAGTGTGGGCCCCCCAAGGCCCAAACCAAATTGGTTTAGGGCAAGGGGGCCGACCCCCTCTTTCCTTCTCGTCCTCTCCCTTTCCTTCCCCTCTCCTACTAGGACTAGGAAAGAGGGGGCAAACCTACTTGGAGTAGGATTGCCCCCCCCCTTGGGTGCACCTCTCCCCTTTGCTGGCCCTCTCCTTCTCCCCTCCTTTATATACAGGGGTAGGGGGTACCCCGAAGACACAACAATTGATCATTGATCTCTTAGCCGTGTGCGGTGCCCCCCTCCACCATAATCCACCTCGATCATATCATAGCGGTTCTTAGGAGAAGCCCTGCGTCGGTAGCATCATCATCACCGTCACCATGCTGTTGTGTTAAAGAAACTCTCCTATGAAGCTTTGCTGGATCGGAGCTCGCGGGACGACATCGAGTTGAACGTGTGCAGAACTCGGATGTGTCGTGCATTCGGTACTTGGGTCAGTCGGATCTTGCGTGTGCTAACACTTCCGCTTTCGGTCTACATGTGCAGAACTCGGAGGTACGCGGGACTACATCAACCGTGTTGTGCAGAACTCAAAGGTACATGGGACTACATCAACCGTGTTGTGCTAACGCTTCCGCTTTCGGTCTACGAGGGTACGTGGACAACACTCTCCCCTCTCGTTGCTATGCATCACCATGATCTTGCGTGTGGGTAGGAATTTTTTTGAAATTACTACATTCCCCAACACTCGGTGCTATGCATCTCCTAGATAGATCTTGCGCGAGCGTAGGAATTTTTTTGAAATTGCGTGCTACGGTTCCCAACGGTAATACTCTTTTGCGGTGTGCTTGACGAGATCTGGTGAATTGTGGATTTATGATTAGCTTATCTATGAATATTATTTGAATCTTCTCTGAATTATTTTATGCATGATTTGATATCTTTGTAATTCTCTTTGAATTATCGGTTTGGTTTGGCCAACTAGATTGGTTTTTCTTGAAATGGGAGAAGTGCTTAGCTTTGGGTTCAATCTTGCCGTGTCCTTTCCTAGTGACAGTAGGGGCATCAAGGCACGTATTATATTGTTGCCATCAAGGATAAAAATATGGTGTTTTAATCATATTTCTTGAGTTAATTCCTCTACATCATGTCATCTTACTTAATGCCTTAATTTGTTCTTCATGAATTTAATACTCTAAATGCAGGTAGGAGTCGGTTGATGTGTGGAGTAATAGTAGTAGATGCAAAATTGTTTCGGTCTACTTGACACGGACGTTATGCCTATATTTCATAATCATTGCCTTAGATATCGTCATAACTTTGCGCTTTTCTATCAATTGCTCGGCAGTAATTTGTTCACCCACCGTATTATTTGCTATCTTGAGAGAAGCCTCTAGTGAAACCTATGGCCCCCGGGTCTATTTTCCATCATATAAGTTTCCGATCTACTATTTTTTGCAATATTTTACTTTCCGATCCATAAACCAAAAACCCAAAAATATTTACTTTATCGTTTGTTTAGTTTCATCTATCTCTATCAGATCGCACCTTTGCAAGTGACCGTGAAGGGATTGACAACCCCTTTATCGCGTTGGGTGCAAGTTGTTTGATTGTTTGTGCAGGTATTAGGTGATTTGTGCGTTGTCTCCTACTGGATTGATACCTTGGTTCTCTAATTGAGGGAAATACTTATCTCTACTTTGCTGCATCACCCTTTCCCCTTCAATTGAAAAACCAATGCAAGCTCAAGAAGTAGCAGCATTAGACATAATGATCTATGGAGATAATAGTGTCTAATCGGACTTAGCCAAAATACATATTGACAAAATACTAAAGAAGTTTAGTATGTAAAATATCAAGAAGTGTTTCTTGTCAATGTCACATTGAAGGAGTTGGTATCCTGAAACACTGATGAGCGAAATATGATTTCAACCACACTTGTATTCCATGGTATTTAAACAACCAGATATTTCCAATACTCCAAGTTAGTTGTAAGTAAAAGTTACTAGTATGGTCAAATTGTTGATCATAGGACAACAATGAAAAATGTCATTAAGGATTAACGACATGTTGCTCACACACGGAGAAAATGAAGAGATTGTTTTAAGGAGTTACATCAATGAGGGCTCGTTGTAAGTAGTACATCGATAAAATCTTCATCTATGCTCCAAGTGATTTTTTGATTTGAAATTAAAAGTGGTTTATGGTGGCACAGTAAGTTGGAATTAGTCCAAAAATTATTGTGGTCAACTCTATAACAAAAGGCTAAGTATATTATTGCTTTATAAGCAAAAATGAAGGGTGATGAATCGAAAGTTCATTCATGAGCTTGGTGTGGTTTCTAGACGATTGTATCATCGGAACACTATTCTTAATAGTGGTTCCATAACTCAGTCTAAGGAATCAAAAGTTCTAATAGTGATTCAATATACCAAGACTGTTTCACACAAATTATGAATTCTTGTGAAAGCATGATAGATGCATAGAAATGCAAATGATACACGTGGTTTTGAAGATGTCATATTCGATAGGACGAATTCTATACCACAACCAAAGCATGTACTAACACCGGATTGCCACTGGTGTTTTGATACGTCCATTTTGCATCATGCTTTTATATTGATATTTATTGCATTAAGGGATGTTATTACACATTATGTCACAATACTTATGCCTATTCTCTCTTATTTTACAAGGTTTACATGAAGAGGGAGAACGCCGGCAGCTGGAATTCTGGGCTGGAAAGGAGCAAATATTAGAGACCTATTCTGCACAACTCCAAAAGTCCTAAAACTTCACGGGAGCATGTTTCAGAATAAATAAAAAATATTGGGCGAAGAAGTACCAGAGGGAGGCCACCCACCATCCATGAGGGTGGGGGGCGTGCCCTACCCCCCTGGGCGTGCCCCCTGCCTCATGGGCCCCCTGACAGCCCTCTGATGCCCATCTTCTGCTATATGAGGTCTTTCGTCTAGGAAAAAAATCATAAGCTAGCTCACGGGACGAAACTCTGCCGCCACGAGGCGGAACCTTGACGGAACCAATCTAGGGCTCCGGCGGAGCTGTTCTGCCGGGGAAACTTCCCTTCGGGAGGGGGAAATCATCACCATCGATCCTCTCATCGGGAGGGGGTAAATCTCCATCAACATATTCACCAGCACCATCTCATTCCATACCCTAGTTCATCTCTTGTATCCAATCTTTGTCCTAAAATCTCATATTGGTACCTGTGGGTTGCTAGTAGTGTTGATTACTCCTTGTAGTTGATGCTAGTTGGTTTATTCGGTGGAAGATCATATGTTCAGATCCTTTATGCATATTAATATCCCTCTGATTATGAACATAATTATGATTTGTGAGTAGTTACGTTTGTTCCTGAGGACATGGGAGAAGTCTTGCTATAAGTACTCATGTGAATTTGGTATTCGTTCGATATTTTGATGAGATGTATGTTGTCTTTCCTCTAGTGGTTTCATGTGTACGTCGATTACATGACACTTCACCATTATTTGGGCCTAGAGGAAGGCATTGGGAAGTAATAAGTAGATGATGGGTTGCTAGAGTGACAGAAGCTTGAACCCTAGTTTATGTGTTGCTTCGTAAGGGGCTTATTTGGATCCATATGTTTCATGCTATGGTTAGGTTTACCTTAATACTTCTTTTTTAGTTGCGGATGCTTGCAAGAGGGGTTAATAATAAGTGGGATGCTTGTCCAAGGAAGGGCAGCACCCAAGCACCGGCCACTCACATATCAAATTATCAAAGTACCAAACGTGAATCATATGAACGTGATGAAAACTAGCTTGACGATAATTCCCATGTGTCCTCGGAGCGCTTTCCTATATATAAGAGTTTGTTCAGGCTTGTCCTTTGCTACAAAAAGGATTGGGCCATCTTGTTGCACCTTATTTACTTTCATTACTTGTTACCCGTTACAAATTATCTTATCACAAAACTCTCTGTTACCGATAATTCCAGTGCTTGCAGAGAATACCTTACTGAAAACTGCTTATCATTTCCTTCTGCTCCTCGTTGGGTTCGACACTCTTACTTATCGAAATGACGATAGATCCCCTATACTTGTGGGTCATCAAGACTCTTTTCTGGCGTCGTTGCCGTGGAGTGAAGCGCCTTTGGTACGTGGAATTTGGTAAGGAAAAATTTATATAGTGTGCTAAAATTTACTGTCACTTGTTACTATGGAACATAATCCTCTGAGGGGCTTGTTCGGGGTATCTTCACCCCGACCAGTAGAGCAAAGAGTTTCTCCTCAACCTACTGAACCTACTGAAAATGTTTACTTCGAAATTCCTTCGGGTATGATAGAGAAACTGCTAGCTAATCCTTTTACAGGAGATGGAACATTACATCCCGACTTGCACCTAATCTATGTGGATGAAGTTTGTGGATTATTTAAGCTTGCAGGTATGCCCGAGGATGTTATCAAGAAGAAGGTATTCCCTTTATCTTTGAAGGGAAAGGCATTGACATGGTTTAGGCTATGTGATTATATGGGATCATGGAACTACAACCGATTGAAATTGGAATTTCATTAGAAGTTTTATCCTATGCATCTTGTTCATCGTGATCGTAATTATATATATCTATATATATTGGCCTCGTGATGGAGAAAGCATCGCTCAAGATTGGGGGAGGCTTAATTCAATGTTATATTCATGCCCCAATCATGAACTGTAACATCCCAAAATTCTAAATTTTGGAATGTTATAATAAATAGATAGATTTGATTGATTGTTTGATTGATTGTCTGAAAGTGAGTGAATTCGAGACTTTTGAAAGTTAAATGAGAGGGAATAAAAGGACTTTCCCAAACTTTCATTTTTGCTTTCTGAATCTCCATGAATTCAAATTCTTTTCAACACAAAACCCTAGAGAGAAGATGACATGACTTCTTCCATTTAAAATGAAAAGGGTGTTTGAAAAATATTTGAATTCCATTGGGAAATATTTTCCAATTCAGAAACTTTATGCAACTCAATGATTTTCACGAGAGAAGATAAAATGACTTCTTCAAATTATATGAAATATGAGTTGGGAGGTTCAAAGAATTAAATTCAAAGTTCTTTTGAATTTATTTTCATTTTGGAATGTTATACATTAGATCACCATGCATATCTTATTTTCTTGCATTTTGCCCGATCCTAGAAATTTCACGCAACTCAAGGACCCTCGGAGAGAGTTGGAGATTTCGTTATTTTCATATTTGAGAATTTTCTCGAATTTGAAAAGAGGATCATTCGATTTATTTATTTCATCTTCAATTATTTTTCCGATATCAAAAATATAAGAGAGGGAATAATATGACTTTCCCAAAATTGAGGAAGAATGAAGATTTAATAAATAGATCAATTTTTGTTTTGCCGGAGTTTATTTGCATTTTATTTGGATAGGGAAAAATGCGCGTTTTCAAAAATTGCATTTTAGGCCCGGAGAAAAGTTCATTTTGTTTGGCTCATTTTTAGGAGTCGTGGAAAATTTACTTTAGAATTTTTGGAGCTCGTTTACATTTTCTTTTCTGTGTTCTTCTGCGCGCGGAAACTATTTAAAAAAAAAACCTCCCGCCAGGCCAGCCGGGCCTAAGGCCCAGCCAGCCGGCCGCCCCAGCCCCAGCCCCTGTGCGCTGCGCGCCAGCGCAGGCAGGCGCCAGCCGCCGCCTCGCCTCTTGCTCTTAGCCGAGTCCTAAAAGGACTCTAGGCTAGTTTTTTTTCCTTTGTTTCATTTTCCTTTTTCCTAATCCTAGTCTATTTCTTGTCCCCTACCCCAAGTCTCCTCACCCCTCCCCAATATAAATACCCCAACACCCCCCCCTCTAAACACATCAAATCAAAGCCGCAGCAAGCAGCAGCGCGCAGCCCCACCCCGCGCCCCTCACCCGCGCCGCCCTAGTGCCGCTGCCGCCGCCCTGCGTCACCGCCGCCGCCGCCGCCACTTTAGCCGCCGCCGCACCTTGCCCACGCCGCCGCCGGAGCCCCGCCTCGCCGGAACCTCGCCAAGGTTGCCCCGCGTCTCTTTTCCTTGGATCGTTTTCTTCTAATCGTTCTGATTCTTTTCTTTTCTAAACCGTTCCGGTTTCTAGATCGGTTTTTCCGTTTTCGTTTCGGTTTTCTTCTCCAAAACCCTAGATCGGATTCGTTTTCTTTTCCGATCTAGTTGCCTTTAGACCGTTCGCCAGACCGTTCGTCTCAACGAACGTGATCACCGATTCTTCTAGGTTAACGAACGTCCGTTCGTTTAGCCGTTCTTCGTTTTCTTTTTCGTCGGATTTATTCCGCGATCGTGATCTCAGATCCGATCTTCATCTAGTTTTTCTTCTCACCCGTTTATCGGAATCAGGTGATTCAAGCGCCTAGAGTTTCGTTTCGAAACCGCTGTTCCGTCTAATCAACTTGAACAAGTTTTTGCCCCGGTAAAATTTGACCTAGTTTCAACTTGCTAGAACCGAGTTGTTTTCTTCTGCCGTTTGTTTTCCGTTTCTTTGTTCGGTTCGTTCTTTCTTTGCAACCGGAGTTCTTAAGTTGAACTATCTGGCTCGTTCTCTTGTTCGAGTTTTACTTGTGCATTAGATAAGTACTTATTGTGTGGTTACTATTGTTTGCCTATGATAGATTGACCGGAGTGTGACGAGTAGATCTATCAAGAGTTTTGAGTGCGAATCATCTTCATCAACATTGCAGGCAAGTTCACACTTTGATCATACCTTTTCTGTAACCCAGTTTTATTGCATTAGATCAAATCCTCTCACATTGCATGATTAGGATCTAATTAAAATTGTGGGATGGGAAGTAGATGAGGTAGTACCTATTACCTGTATTATTATGAAACCTTTGGGAGTTACTTCTACGTTTGCTTATTATGCCATGCTATGCTAGTAGACGTGGATTGGGTGAGTGATATCCATGATAGATGTGAGTTGATAATTTTAATGGTTTATCTAAGGTGGCAACTTAAACACACATCTGGGTGGATTGAGGCACCTGATGTCTATCAGGACTTGCCTGTTTTTTTTGGACCGCCACCCAGGCTCAAAGGGATCATAAGATCTTTCATGCTAGAAACTTCTGTGTGCAGCCACATGCTACTATGGGCTCTGGCATAGTTGACTAAGTTGTGCGAACTCTTACGGGGTGGACTAGCAGATGTAGGGGTTTTAGGTGGTACGGTCTACCCCACATGTAAGGTGCTAGTGCTTCTGAAAGACTATGTCTCGATCATCCGTCTTCTCAAACACCATGTAGTGCGAGGAAACAAATGGAGGCGATCGAGTCATGTGGTGAAAAGTGCGCAAACCTCTGCAGAGTGTACAAACTAATCATGATTAGCCATGTCCCCGGTTATGGACATCTTGAGTATCTAGTACTTGAATATCCTGTGAATCTCAACATGTTACTTCTAATTAATGTTGTTGGGTTTTAATTACTTTTAATTGGGATTGAGAATGCTGTCAACCATTCTCAATGTTTCACAACCACCATGATAGTTAAATAAATTTATTCCTTTGCAGTAGGGAAAAATTGGCTTTACGCAAAAACCTTATAACCATAGAGCTTTTCCACCAGCCAAATATGCATGTAGTGATAGCTATTGTTCATCCTTCTCTATGGTGTGAATTTGCCAGTACATTCAATGTACTGACCCGTTTCGGGCTGCAACGTCTTATGTTGCAGGTTTCTTACGACGAGTAAGTGATACGTTAGGGTTACGATTTCTACACTCAACTTTGCCGTTGGTGTTGATGGGAATCCACAACCTTGTTGCTTCCGCTATATGGATTGAGGTAATAGTATTTACGTTACTTTATACATGTGATTTACCTCTATTATAAATCCTTCGAGTACTGTGTGTGTCAGCAGACCGATCCAGGGATGACACATAAGCACAGAGACTTGACCCATTCGGGTCGGGTCGCTACATGAACTTTCAGGAGAAATTATTATTCAAATTTTTTATGCTCGGCTTTCTCTCGATAATCGCTCCATGCTCGATACTTCTTGTACTGGCTCTTTTATGATGAAGACTATTGAATTCAAATGGGATTTATTGGAAAGAATTAAACACAACTCTGAAGATTGGAATCTTGACGAAGGTAAGGAGTCGGGTATAACACCTAAGTTTGATTGTGTTAAATCTTTTATGGATACCGATGCTTTCCGTGAATTTAGCACTAAATATGGACTTGACTCTGAGATAATAGCTTCTTTCTGTGAATCCTTTGCTACTCATGTTGATCTCCCTAAGGAGAAGTGGTTTAAATATAATCCTCCCATTGAAGTAAAAGTATTTGCACCTATTAAATTTGAAGAAAAGACTATCACTTATAATGATTTTGTTGTTCATACTGCTTATATTGAGAAACCACCTTTCCCAGTTAGAATAAAGGATCATGCTAAAGCTTCAACTGTGGTTTGTAAGAGTAATACTAGAACACCTACTCCCTCTACGCAAATTAAAGTTGAACCTAGTGTTTCTGTGGTTAAGGATCTCTTGGTCGATAATATTGATAAGCATGTTATTTACTTCTGTGATGAAGCTGCTAGAATTGCTAGACCCGATACTAAAAATAAACATAGACCTGTTGTAGGCATGCCTGTTATTTCTGTTAAAAATAGGAGATCATTGCTATCATGGCTTATGTAATATGGGTGCTAGTGCAAGTGCAATACCTCATTCCTTATATAAAGAAATTATGCATGATATTGCACCTACTGAGATAGAGGAAATTGATGGTACAATTAAGCTTTCCAATAGAGACACTATTTCACCAGTTGGGATTGTTAGAGATGTCGAAGTCTTGTGTGGGAAAGTTAAATATCCTGCCGATTTTCTTGTTCTTGGTTCCCACAAGATAACTTTTGTCCCATTATATTTGGTAGACCCTTCTTGAACACTATTAATGCTAGGATCGATTGCAAAAAGGATGTTGTTACTATTAATTTGGGGGATATGTCTCATGAGTTTAATTTTGCTAAATTTCGTAGACAACCCCATGATAAAGAATTGCCTAGTAAAGATGAAATTATTGGTCTTGCTTCTATTGCCGTGCCTACTAATGATCCTTTAGAACAATATTTGCTCGACCATGAAAATGATATGTTTATGAATGAAAGAAGGGAAATAGATGAAGTATTCTTTAAACAGGGACCTATTTTGAAACACAACTTGCCTATTGAAATTCTAGGGGATCCTCCTCCACCCAAGGGTGACCCCATGTTTGAGCTTAAACCTTTACCTGATACTCTTAAATATGCTTATCTTGATGAGAAAGAGATATATCCTGTTATTATTAGTGCTAACCTTTCAGAGCATGAAGAAAAGAAATTGTTGAAAACTCTGAAGAAGCACCGTGCTGCTATTGGATATACTCTTGATGATCTTAAGGGCATTAGTCCCACTCTATGCCAGCACAAAATAAAATTGGAGAAAGACGCGAGACCGGTTGTTGATCACCAGCCACGGTTAAATCCTAAGATGAAAGAAGTGGTAAGAAAAGAAATACTAAAGGTTCTGGAGGCAGGTATAATTTATCCCATTGCTGGTAGTCAGTGGGTAAGTCATGTCCATTGTGTCCCTAAGAAGGGAGGTATTACTGTTGTTCCTAATGATAAAGATGAACTGACCCACAAAGAATTGTTACAGGTTATAGAATGGTAATTGATTTCCGCAAATTAAGTAAAGCTACTAAAAAGGATCACTACCCTTTACCTTTTATTCATCAAATGCTAGAAAGACTATCCAAACATACACATTTTTGCTTTCTTGATGGTTATTCTGGTTTCTCTCAAATACCTGTGTCAAAAGAGGATCAAGAAAAGACAACTTTTACTTGCCCTTTCGGTACCTTTGCTTATAGACGTATGCCTTTTGGTTTATGTAATGCACCTGCTACTTTTCAAAGATGTATGACTGCTATATTCTCTGTCTTTTGTGAAAAGATTGTTGAGGTTTTCATGGATGATTTCTCTGTTTATGGAACTTATTTTGATGATTGCTTAAGCAACCTTGATCGATTTTTGCAGAGATGCAAAGAAACTAATCTTGTCTTGAATTGGAAAAAGTGCCACTTTATGGTTAATGAAGGTATTGTCTTGGGGCATAAAATTTCTGAAAGAGGTATTGAAGTTGATAAAGCTAAGGTTGATGCTATTGAAAAGATGTCGTGTCCTAAGGACATTAAAGGTATAAGAAGTTTCCTTGGTCATGTCGGTTTTTATAGGAGGTTCATTAAGGACTTCTCTAAAATTTCTAGGCCTCTGACTAACCTCTTACAAAAAGAAGTTCCATCTATCTTTGATGATGATTGTGTAGAAGCATTTGAAATACTTAAGAAAGCCTTGATTTCTGCACCTATTATTCAGCCACCTGATTGGAATTTACCATTTGAAATTATGTGTGATGCTAGTGATTATGCTGTAGGTGCTGTTCTAGGACAAAGAGTTGATAAGAAATTAAATGTTATCCAATATGCTAGTAAGACTCTGGACAATGCCCAGAGAAATTATGCTACTACTGAAAAATAATTTTTAGCGGTTGTATTTGCTTGTGATAAGTTCAGACCTTATATTGTTCATTCTAAAGTAACTGTTCACACTGATCATGCTGCTATTAAATATCTTATGGAAAAGAAAGATGCTATACCTAGACTTATTAGATGGGTTCTCTTGCTTCAAGAATTTGATTTGCATATTATTGATAGAAAGGGAGCTGAGAACCCCGTTGCAGACAACTTGTCTAGGTTAGAGAATGTTCTTGATGACCCACTACCTATTGATGATAGCTTTCCTAATTAACAATTAGCTGTCATAAATGCTTCTTGTACTGCTCCATGGTATGCTGATTATGCTAATTATATTGTTCCTAAATTTATACCACCTAGTTTCACATACCAGCAAAAGAAAAAGTTCTTCTATGACTTAAGACATTACTTTTGGGATGACCCACACCTTTATAAAGAAGGAGTAGATGCTGTTATTAGACGTTGTGTACCTGAGCATGAACAGGAACAGATCCTACGCAAGTGTCACTCTGAGGCTTATGGAGGACACCATGCTAGAGATAGAACTGCACATAAGGTATTGCAATCCGGTTTTTTGTCCTAATCTCTTCAAACATGCCCGTAAGTTTGTCTTGTCTTGTGATGAATGTCAAAGAATTGGCAATATTACTAGACGTCAAGAAATGCCTATGAATTATTCACTTGTTATTGAACCATTTGATGTTTGGGGCTTTGATTATATGGGACTGTTTCCTTCCTCTAATGGGTATACACATATTTTAGTTGCTGTTGATTACATTACTAAGTGGGTAGAAGCTATTCCAACTAGTAGTGCTGATCATAACACCTCTATTAAGATGCTTAAAGAAGTTATTTTTCCGAGGTTTGGAGTCGCTAGATATTTAATGACTGATGGTGGTTCACATTTTATTCATGGTGCCTTTCATAAAATGCTTGCTAAGTATGATGTTAATCATAGAATTGCATCTCCATATCACCCACAGTCTAGTGGTCAAGTAGAACTAAGCAATAGAGAGCTTAAATTAATTTTGCAAAAGACTGTTAATATATTTAGAAAGAATTGGTCCAAGAAACTTGATGATGCATTATGGGCTTATAGAACTGCATATAAAAATCATATGGGTATGTCTCCGTATAACATGGTTTATGGAAAAGCATGTCACTTACCTCTCGAACTAGAACATAAGGCATATTGGGCCATGAAAGAGCTCAATTATGATTTCAAACTTGCCGGTGAGAAGAGGCTTTTTAACATTAGCTGACTTGATGAATGGAGAACCTAGGCCTATGAGAATGCCAAACTGTTTAAAGAAAAAGTTAAAAGATGGCATGATAAAAAGGATACAAAAATGTGAGTTTAATGTAGGTGATTATGTATTATTATACAACTCTCATTTAAGATTTTTTGCAGGAAAACTCCTCTCTAAATGGGAAGGTCCTTACGTCATCGAGGAGGTCTATCATTCCGGTGCCATAAAAATGAACAACTTTGAAGGCACAAATCCGAGGGTGGTGAACGGTCAAAGAATCAAACATTATATCTCAGGTAATCCTATAAATGTTGAAACTAATGTTATTGAAACCGTAACCCCGGAGGAATACATAAAGGACACTTTCCAGAACTCTTCAGACTCCGAAAAGGAATAGGTATGAGGTACGGTAAGTAAACCGACTCCAAAACAGTTCTAATAGCAATTTTTCTACGTCTTGGGATATTTAATAAAATAGGAAAATAAGAAGCAGTCTGGGAAGGACATGAGGCGTCCACGAGTGTGGGGGGTGCGCCCTACCCCCTGGGCGCGCCCCCTGCCTCGTGGGCACCTCGTGTCCTCTCCGGACTCCGTTTTCTTGCACGATACTTCTTTTGGTCGGTAAAAAATCATTATATAATCTCCCGAAGGTTTTGACCACCGTATCACGCAAATATCTTCTATCTTTGTTTCGAGCTTTTTCTGACAGATCTAGATCGCCATGGCGTCTTCAAGTGCCCCCAAGGACAAGTTCTTCGAGAAGGTCATCAACCCCTACCTCGCGAAGGTGCTGCAACACCCTCAAACCATTGAGATGCGTGAGGGGTTGCTGCACATACGCGATGTTGAGGGACCAAGGAGGACTGGAAGCGTGGAGACAAGACTCGAAGCAATGGAGCAACAAGTTTTAAAGTGCCAGGAGATGGTGGAACATGGACTCGACACCAATCACATAATGATCACGAAGCTCAAAAACACCACTAAGCTAGATGCCAGGAACATCGGGGAGACCATCTTCAAGCTTCACGAGAAAATCGAGCATCTCCAAGCCCAGATCTATGACCTGCAAAACCAAAATATGAGTATGAATATAGATTCAAGAGGATGAGTTTGGCTGCAGATTCGAGGATCCCGGAGACTCGATCATCCTTCTATGATGGTGACCCTATGCCTTGGAAGATGGACGACAAGCCTACATGATCAACAACTCCATCATCACTACCTCCGAGGAAGGAGACATAAACACATGGGTATGGGCACTCCCCTTGGCAACTGCCAAGCTTGGGGGAGTGCCCCGGTATCGTATCACCATCACACTTTTATCTTTACCGTTTTTCTTAGTTCGATCCTTTTGGTAATATTTTGATCTAGTAGAATAAAGTTTTAGTATGATCTAGTTTTGAGTTTTGCTTTATGATCCTTCTATGTAATCGAGTCCGTGAGCTATATATAATAAAGATTAGTGTTGAGTCAAGGGCTTGATTATCTTGCTATGATCTTGAGGGAATAAAATGAAAGAGAAAGAATAAAAAGAAATAAAGAGATCATATGGATCTTATGGAGAGTAATGACTTCACATATAAAAAGCATGATGAATAAAAGTTGTTGAGAGTTGACAAACATAGTTTTGGTCATCGTTGCAATCAATAAGAAGTAATAAAGAAAGATAGGTTTTCACATATAAATATACTATCTTGGTCATCTTTTATGATTGTGAGCACTCATTAAAATATGACATGCTAAAGAGTTGATGTTGGACAAGGAAGACAACGTAATGGGTTATGTTTTCTTACATCCAAAATAAATTATGTTGTCATGGATCATCCAACATGTTGAGCTTGCCTTCCCCTCTCATGCTAGCCAAATTCTTTGCACCAAGTAGAGATACTACTTATGCTTCCAAATATCCTTAAACCTAGTTTTTGCCATAAGAGTCCACCATATCTACCTATGGATTGAGTAAGATCCTTCAAGTAAGTTGTCATTGTTGCAAGCAATAAAAATTGCTCTCTAAATATGTATGATTTATTAGTGTGGAGAAAATAAGCTTTATACGATCTTGTGATGTGGAAGAAATAAAAGCAACGAACTGCATAATAAAGTTCCATATCACAAGTGGCAATATAAAGTGACATTCTTTCGCATTAAGATTTTGTGCATCCAACCATAAAAGCACATGACAACCTCTGCTTCCCTCTGCGAAGGGCCTATCTTTTATTCTTGTCTTATACTTCATACAAGAGTCATGGTGATCTTCACCTTTCCTTTTTACATTTTATCTTTTGGCAAGCACAATGTGTTGGAAAGATGCTGATATATATAGCTAATTGGATGTGAGTTTTCATGAATTATTATTGTTGACATTACCCTTGAGGTAAAAGGTTGGGAGGCAAAACTATAAACCCCTATCTTTCTCCATGTCTGACTAAAACTTCATAACCATAAATATTGCGTGAGTGTTAGCAATTGTGAAAGACTAAATGATGGTTGAGTATGTGGACTTGCTGAAAATCTCTTATATTGACTCTTTCCTATGCTATGATAAATTGCAATTGCTTCAATGACTGAGATTATAGTTTGTAAGTTTTCAATGAAGTTTCTGATTCATACTTGAAACTGTGAATGAATTGTTACTTTAGCATAAGAGATCATATGACAATATATGTATATGTTGCTGTTCTAAGAATTATCATGATGCCCTCATGTCCGTATTTTATTTTATGGACACCTCTATCTCTAAACATGTGGACATATTTTTCGATTTCGGCTTCCGCTTGAGGACAAGCGAGGTCTAAGCTTGAGGGAGTTGATACGTCCATTTTGCATCATGCTTTTATATTGATATTTATTGCATTATGGACTGTTATTACACATTATGTCACAATACTTATGCATATTCTCTCTTATTTTACAAGGTTTACATGAAGAGGGAGAATGCCGGCAGCTGGAATTCTGGGCTGGAAAAGGAGCAAATATTAGAGACCTATTCTGCACAACTCCAAAAGTCCTGAAACTTCACGGGAGCATGTTTCAGAATATATAAAAATATTGGGCAAAAGAAGTACCAGAGGGGGGCCACCCACCATCCACGAGGGTGGGGGCGCGCCCTACCCCCTGGGCGCGCCCCCTGCCTCGTGGGCCCCTAGTAGCCTTCTGATGCCCATCTTCTGCTATATGAGGTCTTTCGTCCAGGAAAAAAATCATAAGCCAGCTCATGGGACAAAACTCTGCCGCCATGAGGCGGAACCTTGGCGGAACCAATCTAGGGCTCCGGCAGAGCTGGTCTGTCAGGGAAACTTCCCTCCAGGAGGGGGAAATCATCACCAACGTCATCACCATCGATCCTCTCATCAGGAGGGGGTCAATCTCCATCAACATCTTCACCAGCACCATCTCATCCCAAACCCTAGTTCATCTCTTATATCCAATCTTTGTCCTAAAACCTCAGATTGGTACCTGTGGGTTGCTAGTAGTGTTGATTACTCCTTGTAGTTGATGCTAGTTAGTTTATTCGGTGGAAGATCATATGTTCAGATCCTTTATGCATATTAATATCCCTCTGATTATGAACATGAATATGATTTGTGAGTAGTTACGTTTGTTCCTGAGGACATGGGAGAAGTCTTGCTATAAGTTGTCATGTGAATTTGGTATTCGTTCGATATTTTGATGAAATGTATGTTGTCTTTCCTCTAGTGGTGTCATGTGAACGTCGACTACATGACACTTCACCATTGTTTGGGCCTAGAGGAAGGCATTAGGAAGTAATAAGTAGATGATGGGTTGCTAGAGTGACAGAAGCTTAAACCCTAGTTTATGAGTTGCTTCGTAAGGGGCTGATTTGGATCCTTATGTTTCATGCTATGGTTAGGTTTACCTTAATACTTCTTTTGTAGTTACGGATGCTTTCAAGAGGGGTTAATCATAACTGGGATGCTTGTCCAAGGAAGGGAAGTACCCAAGCACCGGTCCACCCACATATCAAATTATCAAAGTACCGAACGCGAATCATATGAACATGACGAAAACTAGCTTGATGATAATTCCCATGTGTCCTCGGGAGCGCTTTCCTTTATATAAGAGTTTGTCCAGGCTTGTCCTTTGCTACAAGAAGGATTGGGCCATCTTGCTGCACCTTATTTACTTTCATTACTTGTTACCCATTACACATTATCTTATCACAAAACTATCTGTTACTGATAATTCCAGTGCTTGCAGAGAATACCTTACTGAAAACTGCTTATCATTTCCTTCTGTTCCTTGTTGGGTTCGACACTCTTACTTATTGAAAGGACTATGATAGATCCCCTATACTTGTGGGTCATCAAGACTCTTTTCTGGCGCTGTTGCCGGGGAATGAAGCGCCTTTGGTAGGTGGAATTTGGTAAGGAAAAATTTATATAGTGTGCTGAAATTTACTGTCACTTGTTACTATGGAACATAATCCTTTGAGGGGCTTGTTCGGGGTATCTTCACCACGACCAGTAGAGCAAAGAATTGCTCCTCAACCTACTGAACCTACTGAAAATGTTTACTTTGAAATTCCTTCGGGTATGATAGAGAAACTGCTAGCTAATGCTTTTACAGGAGATGGAACATTACATCCCGACTTGCACCTAATCTATGTGGATGAAGTTTGTGGATTATTTAAGCTTGTAGGTATGCCCGAGGATGTTATCAAGAAGAATGTCTTCCCTTTATCTTTGAAGGGAAAGGCATTGACATGGTTTACGCTATGTGATGATATGGGATCATGGAACTACAACCGATTGAAATTGATCCTGGAATATGCGATTGAGTGGAAAACTTATATGCACGTGTGGAATGATAAACAGAATAAAATAGGTCCAGTCTCGCCTCCAAGACTGGCTCAAGTGTTGTTGGTGATCATGTTTTCCTAATCTTAGGATATCGTTAAGTGCAACGATAGTCCTAAAACAACACTAAGGGTATGTCGTTAGAAGAACAATCATATTGAATCGACCCAATACTTGTCTGTTATACTATGCGATTATATCGTCTGAAATCATCTATTATAAGATGGAGTGATAGCATGTGTTTTAGTTCCTCAGACCATGAGAGTGTCTCGGTAAACTCCCTACCAGACGGTGGGCTTTGGGGTTGCTCAAACATCATCTATAACAAGGTGATCATAACAACAACTTTCAGGCTCACCGGAAAGTTTGACAAGTGATTGGAGAACTCGAGAGTGGGATTTGCTCCTCTGACGATGGAAAGATATTCTTAGGGCCTTCTTAGTCTGATGGCATCCATCATCGTCTGGCCAGAAATAGGTGACTACGTCACGGGGATGCCGGAACACATCAACGAGAAAGAAGAATAAAACTGGTAACGGGAGCAACGGTATAGTGAGCATGGTGATGACTCAGGAGGATACCCATGCACCCCAGGTTTTGTAAAGTATCGCAAAGCAAAGGGAACATCACATGATAATCAAAGGTTCACTCGGATATCATTCATGTAATCATAGGGACCAATATGGATATCCACGGTTCTGCTATCGGTCATTGAGCGAAGGGGTTTCGTTCATGTCTATGGTTACCAAACCTATGGTGTCACAAGCTATAGGTAATCATGATCTGCCGAGTGTTAGTAGGATGGGAGTGATGAGAATATATTTGTGGATTTTTTTCATTAATATCCGGAATAGTTCCGAGAGGTTCCGGAAGCGTTTTGGGGTTACCGGAATGGTTTCGGTGAATATCGGGTAATACCGGGCATTACCGATTCATTATATATAGGCGGAAAATGTTTCCGAGGATGTTAAATTATATATATAATGCTATAAAATTGTTTGGAACATTTTATATTTAATTTAAATATCAATTGACCTAAAAAGGCCAAGAGGTGGAAGGCAACTTGGGCCACAAGGGCCCGAGTGGAGTAGGCCTCCCTTCCCTAAGGAACTCCTCCCCCTCTTGTGTGGTGCCCCAAGGAGGCTTTCCCTCCTTGGTGGCATCCCTCCTCTTCCACTCCATCCTATATATACTAGAGGATTTCCACCCTTTGTACAACAAGTTTTTGGAGCCTCCTCTAGTTGATCTAGTGCACGTTCTAGTTGGTCCTAGTTGACTAATTTGAGCGAGCCCTAGCCACCTCTAATCCTCATAATTAGAAGCCCTGTGTGGTTCTAATCTCCTCCCTGCAATTCTCCAGCGATGATTAGCTCTGGACGGTGAAATGCTGCCAGATCATGAAGACCGTACGCTTGCAACCAAGTAGACAGGTCGTGCTTTCGATCTTCCGTTTGAGGGATCGTTCGTGGGCGGTTCACGGATTGTCATCAATGTTTGAGGACTTCAAGTACGATCTACACCGACTCGTCCACTTCTGCTACACCCCCGGAGTCGGTAATGATCGTTGATCACAACCCGTTATGCATCTTCATATTGTTCCTGGGTGATCGTAGGGCGAATTTTTTGTTCTCTACTACGTTTCCCAACAGTATCATGCTTGGGTGGCCCAGGATCAAGCTATCCTCTCTGCTAACCAGTCCTCTCTCACGGAGGGAGTCTCGTCACTGGTCATCTTTGTCGCTACGTCTCGGGACGTGTGGATGGCCCGTCATACCAGTTTTGCTTCGCAGTTCGAGGCACATGCTCATGCTGTTTGCACTGCGCTTGGGGAAGTGAAGCTTAATGACCTCACCGTCACTGACAACTTCAACAAGGTGACGGGTATGGCTGACATACTTGCCTCCATTGGCAAGGCTCTTGGTCCGGAGGAGTTCACCTCTGTGCTCAATGGACTGTGTGACGACTATGATAATTTGGTGGAGAATATCAATGGTCGTCAGACTCCCATTCAGCCGCGTGAGCTGTACATGCGTCTTGTTGCCACGGAACAACGCATCCAAGCTCACCGCTCTATGCTGAGTTTCCCTTCCGCCAACACTGCAACGTGTGGCAAGGGAAAGCCCTACAAGCCACCAACTGGTGGCAAACCTCCGCCGGCCGCGCCCAACTCGCGTGAGGTCCATGTAGAAGAAATGCGCAAAGTCTTTGCGCAAAGGGAACGGTGGTAAGGACAATCCACAGGACCCCAAAGCATCGTTGCTCTCTAGAGCTTGTTTCGTCAACTCATGGGATTGTGAGGTTGACAAGTATTCATGTGTAGCTACACAAAAGAGACACAAACCAAAGAAAGTGTGTGCGTGGTAAATGTACACATCATCCATCATGATGTGTATGTGCACGCGAGAGTTAGCACAAGATAAGCATTGCTCAAAGAAATTGCAAGCATGGTATATGAACATGTCATCCATCATGAAAGAATAGTTGTTATGTATGACACGATGGGGACACAAATTGAGAATGCAAGTATATGGCACATTAATAGCATGTTTATTCATGGAACACATAGGGTGCACACAATCATGGGAATCATGCAATGGATGGGATGGATCAAAATCTCCTAAAATGTATGAGGGAACTATGGGGGTCTCCTCATGTGCAATGGCGGAAGCATAACATGGAGAAAATTTCAAAACATGATAAACAATGCATGTCCAAATCTAGGTGGTCATGGCATGGCATATGTGATAAATGATGCAAATGGAGCATATCAATATCATCACAAGAAAAACAAATGCCAATAACCACGGGCTTGTCATTTATGACATGTGTGCAAAATTGGGTTTATTTTAATGGCATATGCATAGTCACTAGGATGAGCTTGCAAATATGACATATGGTTGATCTCATTCATACCATATGACAAGTCAAGCGGATTATCAAACATGATGTGACCAAGAGAATTATCAAAAGAAATCCTATGTAACATGGCATTCCAACTAATAGAATCCACATGACAATCATCAAACTCATCATAAATGGGTAAATCATCGCATGGTGAAATCATACTAGCATGAAGCATGGTAATAGGTGGCTCAACATCATGCAAGCAATCAATGTCAAGAATGTCCACTAGTGGGACAAGAGTATCACCTTTACCTATGTTACCTTTCTCATTCCACTCATGTGGTGCAGGTGAGGTGGCAAAGACTAAATCGTGGTCAACGTCATCATCATGATGGAACCATGTGGGGTGCATCATAGTCCACCATGGCCATTGTCTTGTCCAAAGGAAGGATGAAGTCATCGAGGATTGGTGTGTCATCATATATGGGACCTAGCACCAAATGAGAAGACATAATAGAGGTAGAGGTTAAGTTTTTAGAAATCGAAATGGCCTCACATGCCCTATCAACTACCTCACTCTCTCTATGTGGTGGTGGCTCACTCACTCCTTCAAGGTAGGTGCACTCAATGTCACATATGGCGGAGTCACTCAAATCACTCAAGTGGTGGCGGTGGTGGCTCTCCTCACATGGGAACTAGGGCAACTCGTCATATATGGGGCTAGTGGTGAAGTCACTCTCACTCTCAATATGGTGGCAAAAGTCACTCAAGTCATCATACGTCGCCATGGTTGAAGGGAAAATCCCATGCTCAACCATCTCGTAGTCATCACCATGGATGAAGGCCAAAGATGGCACTTCATCACTCTCATCGTGGATGAAGGCTGAAGATGGCACATCATCACTCTCGCCTCCAAAGATGGAAGAATCATCCTTGCTTGTCACCGTGTCGCTCGCCTCCAAATCTTGATCGTTGAGTTGCTCTATAGTCTTACTTGTCGCCGCACCATCTTGAAAAAGAGTCCTACTGGACTCAGCATCATCAATGCCACAAAGAGGGATGGCGGTGAAGTCGAACTTGGGAATGTCATATTGGAGCTCTTCATGCTTGGAAATCTCGGTGGTACCAGCCTCATGCTCGCCGTGTTGGAGCGTGTCATCACGAAGTGTGCTTCGGGTCGAGTAGACTTGGCCTTCTTGAGTTCTTGCTCCGCCTTGAGAGCACCAATGTATTTGTCGTCGAGGGACTTTTATTTCTCGAGGAAGATAGTCTTGGAGATGTTGTTGTTCAATCCCATCATGAAGTAGAACTTCATCCAAATGGGGTCATCCACACTAGCTCGTCGTAAGGATTTCTTCATGTCCTTGAAGTACTCGTCGAGGGACTTGGATCCTTGTATGGTGTTCTCCAATTGGTGTTGAAGATGTTCCGTGTAGGTGGAAGGCACAAAATCTTGCCTCATCGCTTTCTTCATCGTAGGCCAAGTCATGGTGAAGCTTGTAGAAGGTCAATGAAGTGACCATGTCGATGTGTAGTCGTGGAAGGTACTTGTGGCACACTTCACTTGATCTTCGAAGGGGACTTGGTGTAGCTTGAGGTAGTCGTCCATCTTGCGGTCCCACTTGAGGTACCCTTTGAAGGAAATATGCCCTAGAGGCAATAATAAAGTTGTTATTTTATATTTCCTTATTCATGATAAAGGTTTATTATTCATGCTAGAATTGTATTGATTGGAAACCTTGATACATGTGTGAATACATAAACAAACACCGTGTCCCTAGTGAGCCTCTACTAGACTAGCTCGTTGATCAAAGATAGTTAAGGTTTCCTAACCATGGACATGAGTTGTCATTTGATAACGGGATCACATCATTAGGAGAATGATGTGATGGACAAGACCCATCGGTTAGCTTAGCATCATGATCGTTCATTTTTATTGCTATTGCTTTCTTCATGTCAAATACATATTCCTTCGACTATGAGATTATGCAACTCCCGGATACCGGAGGAATACCTTGTGTGCTATCAAATGTCACAGTGTAACTAGGTAATTATAAAGATGCTCTACAGGTATCTCCGAAGGTGTTTGTTCAGTTGGCATAGATCGATATTAGGATTTGTCACTCCGAGTATCGGAGAGGTATCTCTGGGCCCTCTTGGTAATACACATCATAAGTTTGCAATCAAAGGACTAAGAAGTTGGTCACGAGGTGATGTATTACGGAATGAGTAAAGAGACATGCTGGTAACGATATTGAACTAGGTATGAAGATACCGATGATTGAATCTCGGGCAAGTAACATACCGATGGACAAAGGGAATTACGTATGTTGTCATAATGGTTTGACTGATAAAGATCTTCGTAGAATACATAGGAGCCAATATGGGCATCCAGGTTCCGCTATTGGTTATTGACCGGAGAGGTGTCTCGGTCATGTCTACATAGTTCTCGAACCCGTAGGGTCCGCATGTTTAACGTTCGATGACGATATAATATTATATGAGTTATGTGATTTGGTTACCGAATGTTGTTCGGAGTTCCGGATGAGATCATGGACATGACGAGGACTCTTGAAATGGTCGAGAGGTAAAGATTGATATATAGGACGATGGTATTCGGACACCGGAAGTGTTTCGGGGGGTACCGGGTACTTGTCGCGTCATCGGAAGGGGTTCCGGGCACCCTCGGCAAAAGATATGGGCCTTATGGGCCAAGAGGGGAAATGCACCAGCCACAAGGGGCTGG
The DNA here is from genome assembly GCF_003073215.2 of Triticum urartu. Lineage (NCBI taxonomy): Eukaryota > Viridiplantae > Streptophyta > Magnoliopsida > Poales > Poaceae > Triticum > Triticum urartu. The sequence goes on along the minus strand of NC_053026.1, from coordinate 253,381,381 downwards.
TGTGCTCCCCATATGGGCATACCTAAGGAGGAGAAGGAAAGGGGAGAAGGGAAAGGAAAGTGTGGATTAGGATTCCCACTTCCTTCCCCTCCCCCTCTTTCCCTTCCCCCTTCCGTATACATGGAAAGGGGGTGCAGGCCAAGGCAGAGCCCCTGGGGACTGGCGGCCAAGCCCTAGGGTGCCCTGGCACGCTCCTCCCTTCCTCCCACCTATATATATGTGGGAGGGGGCGCCTAGGACACACCAGACAATTGCCTAGCCGTGTCCGGAGCCCCCTCCACCGTTTATACTCCGAGTCATATTTTCGTAGTGCTTAGGCGAAGCCCTGTGGAGATCACTTCACCATCATCGTCACCACGTCGTTGTGCTGCCGGAACTCATCTACTACCTCGCATTCTTGCTGGATCAAGAAGGTGGAGGACGTCACCGAGCTGAACGTGTGCAGAACACGGAAGTGCCGTACGTTCGGTACTTGATTAGTTGCAGCGCGAAGAAGTTCGACTACATCAACATTGTTGTTAAACGCTTACGGTCTACGATGGTACGTAGACACACTCTCCCCTCCCGTTGATATGCATCTCCATGGATAGATCATTGCGTGTGCGTAATTTTTTTTGTTTTCCAAGCAACGATTCCCAACAGTGGTATCAGAGCCAGGTCTATGCATAGATGATATGCACGAGTAGAACACAAAGAGTTGTGGGCGGTGATAGCCGTACTACTTACCACCAACATCTTATTTTGATTCAGCAGTATTGTGGGATGAAGCGTCCCGGACCAACCTTACATGTCTATGCACATGAGACCGGTTCCACCAACAGACATGCAACTAGTTTTGCATAAAGGTGGCTGGCGGGTGTGTGTTTCTCCTACTTTAGTTGAATCGTATTTGACTATGACCGGTCCTTGAAGAAGGTTAAAATAGCAAACTTGATGAATCACCATTGTGGTTTTTGCCATAGGTAAAAACGGTTCTTGCTAGAAACCCGTAGCAGCCACGTAAAACTTGCAACAACAAAGTAGAGGACGCCTAACTTGTATTTGCACGATATGTTGTGATGTGATATGGTCAGGACATGATGAGATATATGCTATTGTCTGAGATGATCATGTTTTGCAAAATATCTGGCAACTGGCAGGAGCCTTATGGTTATCCTTTTCTTGTATGAAATGCATACGCCATGTAATTGCTTTACTTTATCGCTATGAGTTAGCAATAGTTGTTGAAGGAATAGTTGGCGAGACGACCACGAAGCAACGATGGAACCAAGGTGTCGAGCCGGTAACGATGGAGATCATGACGATTCTTTGGAGATGGAGATCAAAAGCACGAGATGATGATGGCCATGTCATGTCACATATTTTGATTGCATGTGATGTTTATCTTTTATGCATATTATTTTGCTTAGTACAGCGGTAGCATTATAAGATGATCCCTTCACTAAATTTCAAGGTAAAAGTGTTCTCCGTAAGTATGCACCGTTGCTACAGTTCGTGGTGTTGAGACACCACGTGATGATCGGGTGTGATAGACTCTACGTTCATATACAATGGATGCAAGACAGTTTTGCACATGCAGAATACTTGGGTTAAACTTGACGAGCCTAGCATGTATAGACATGGTCTTGGAACACTGGAGAACGAAAGGTCGAACATCAATTATATAGTAGATATGATCAACATAGAGATGTTCACCATTGATGACTACCCCATCTCACATGATGATCGGACATGGGTTAGTTGATTTGGATCATGTATCACTTAAATAACTTGAGGGATGTTAATTTAAGTGGGAGTTCCTTAGTAATTTGATTAATTGAACTTAAATTTATCATGAACTTAGTCTTAATAGTTTTGCATATCTATGTTGTAGGTCAATAGCTCGCAATATAGCTCCCCTATTTTTGATATGTTCCTAGAGAAAAATAAGTTGAAAGATGATAGTCGCAATGATGCAGACTGGGTCCCTGATCTGAGGATTATCCTTATTGTTGCATAGAAGAATTATGTCCTTGATGCACCGCTAGGTGACAGACCTATTTCAGGAGCAGATGCAGATGTTATGAACGTTTGGCAATCTCGATATGATGACTACTTAATAGTTTAGTGCGCCATGCTTTACGACTTAGAACCGGGACTTCAAAAATGTTTTGAACACCACAGAGCATATGAGATGTTCCATGAGTTGAAATTGGTATTTCAGACTCATGCCCGTGTCGAGAGGTATGAGACCTCTGACAAGCACTTTTCCTACAAGATGGAGGAGAATAGCTCAACCAGTGAGCATGTGCTTAGAATGTCTGGGCACTATAATCGCTTGAATCAACTGTGAGTTAATCTTCCAGATAAGATAGTGATGGACAAAGTTCTCTAGTCACTATCACCAAGCTACCAGAACTTCGTGATGAACTATAATATGCAAAGGATGATGAAAATGATTCCAGAGCTCTTCGTGATGCTGAAATCGGCGATGGTAGAAATCAAGAAAGAGCATCAAGTGTTGATGGTTAACAAGACCACTAGTTTCAAGAAAAAAGGCAAGGGAAAGAGAGGGAACTTCAAGAAGAATGGCAAGCGAGTTGCCGCTCCCATGAAGAAGCCCAAAGCTGTACCCAAGCCTGAAACTGAGTGCCTCTACTGCAAAGGAAATGGTCACCGGAAATGGAACTGCCCCAAATACTTGGCGGATAAGAAGGATGGCAAAGTGAACAAAGGTATATTTGATATACATGTTATTGATGTGTACCTTACTAGTATTAATAGTATCTGAGGGAGTCCTGGACTAAGGGGTCCTCGGGCGTCTGGCCTATTATCCATGGGCCAGACTGATGGGCTGTGAAGACATGAAGGCCGAAGACTGAACCGTGTCTGGATTGGACTCTACTTGGCGTGGAAGGAAAGCATGGCGACTAAAGATTCCTTCTTATGTAACCGACTCCATGTAAACCCTAGATCCCCTCGGTGTCTATATAAACCGAAGGGGATAGTCCGGAAAGGACAACACATATACTCATTACCATACCCACATAGGCTAGACTTCTAGGGTTTAGCCATTACGATCTTGTGGTAGATTAACTCTTGTAACACCCATATTCATCAATATCAATCAAGTAGGACATAGGGTTTTACCTCCATAGAGAGGGCCCGAACCTGGGTAAGCATCGTGTCCCCCGTCTCCTGTTACCATCGATCCTTGACGCACAGTTCGGGACCCCTTACCCGAGATCTGCTGGTTTTGACACCGACATTGGTGCTTTCATTGAGAGGTCTATTGTGCCATCAGCAAAGGGCTTGATGGCCCCTTCGATCGTCAGTAATGACGTTGTCCAGGGACAAACCATCCTCCCCAGACAGATCTTCATATTCGGCGGCTTCGTACTACGGGCCAACTCGCTTGGCCATCTGGAGCAGATCGACAGCTACGCCCCTGGCCATCAGGTCAGATTCGGGAGCTTGAATTACGTTGCGGACATCCATGGAGACTTGATCTTCGACGGATTCAAGACCGCGACAACCGCTCCCCATCGCCCAGATGAACATGGCTTAAACCTGTCATCGGGCCGCATCCAGGAGATAGCTCTCGTAGCAGCTCCGGCCTCAAATCCGGAGCAGTTCAAGTCGTCTGAAGATGGGAAGCTCAACCCCATCATGGAGACCACCGATTCCACGGCGCTGGAGCCACACGCGGATTCCACTTCGTACGGTATCTGCATCAACGGAACCCCGAACTCGCCTCCAATGTCGAGCTCCGAACCCTGCGAGCATGCATACGCCGAACTCGATCGGTTACCAATCTTCAAGTTCAGTGCCGCAGATGTCTTCCAACACTCGCCCATGGGCGACACACTAAATTTGCTAAAAAAAACTATCCCTGGTGGGAGACCCGTCTCCGAACTATGTTCGGTCCAAACTTACGGCGGACAATGGAGAATTTTGCTTCCCACCCGCCACCCACTACATAGCCACTGTTAAAGATGTAACCAACACACCCGATCCCCGCGCCGAAGACATCAATGGTATGGACGACGATGAGGGACAGGTCCAGAGCATACTACCCGCTAGACACGGGACATGCACTTCCTGGTATGACGTGTGTATGATAGACACACCTTACGTCACTCTCGACGATGAGAAGGAGAATCCGGTCGAGGATAAACTGGCCGTACACAGCCAGGACACCGGTGCTCTGAGCCTCATCGCCCCAAGAGAAGACACTACCAGCACCAGAGAAGACGATACTCCGGACAGCGAAGACCCTGTTGAGGTAGAATCCGAGCAGGAGGACCAGGAAGACGGGCAAGACAACCCTGACGAACAGGACACATGTGGGGACTCGGAGGATAGCAACTATCTCCCCCTCTCCGAGGAGGAGGAGATCCTTGGCAACGAAGATTTTACTGCGCCAAAGGAACCTCTCGAGCAGGAGCACTTTAAACGCCGGCTTATAGCCACTACAAGGAGCTTAAGAAAGAAGTAGCTGCAGCTTCAAGCAAGCCAAGACTTGCTCAATGATAGATGGACCGAGGTCTTGGCCGCCGAAGAATATGACCTTAGCAGCCCACACAAAAGCTACCCAAGAGTAGCTGGCTCCCTCAATACGTTGGCAGGGCGATGGAGCCCATACCGCCATCGAATAATGCAGCGGGCCGATCACAGTTCGGTCTAGACAAAGCAGCAGCCCAAGCAGAGCACCATACCAACCCATCCGTCACGGAGGGTAGAGCAGGACGCACAAGATCGATGTACAGATCACGAAGATATACCCCGACCAACGACGATGGTCGCCTATCTAGACACTACAGAGCTGACCACGCCCAGTCCAAGCGCTATAAACGGAGCCCGCCGGAGGTACTTCATAGTGTGGCCCAACATAGAGGAGACACCCACCCCCTCTTCTTCATGAACAAAGTAATGGAACACGAATTTCCAGACGGGTTTAAACCCATTAACATTGAATCATACGATGGGACAACAGACCCCGCGGTATGGATCGAGGATTACCTCCTCCATATTCACATGGCCCGCGGAGACGACCTCCATGCCATTAAATACCTACCTCTCAAACTTAAAGGGCCAGCTCGGTACTGGCTAAACAGTTTGCCAGAAAATTCTATTGGAAACTGGGAAGATTTGGAAGACGCGTTTCGAGACAACTTTCAGGGAACATATGTCCGGCCATTATGCGCCGATGACTTAAGTCACATTGTCCAGGAGCCCGGTGAGTCAGCTAGCAAGCTCTGGACCAGGTTCTTAGTCAAAAAGAACCAAATTGTCGACTGTCCGGACGCAGAAGCCCTCACAGCCTTCAAACATAGAGTTCGGGATGAATGGCTCGTGCGTCACCTTGGCCAGGAAGGACCCAAGTCCATGACAGCCCTCACCACTCTAATGAACCGCTTCTGCGTAGGAGAAGACAACTGGCTTGCTCGTAAAAACAATGACGCCAGCGGCCTGGGCACTTCCAAAATCCGAGATGGCAATGGTAAGCCACGACAAACCGAACATAACAACATACGTGACACAACGGTGAATGCTGGATTTCACAATCTGAAGCCCGGTCAACGGAAGAAGCCACTAAAGGCAAACCAGGATGGACCATCCACCCTTGACAGGATATTGGACCGACCTTGTGAGATTCACGGTCTCCCTGATAGGCCAGCTAATCATACCAACCGTAACTATTGGGTCTTCAAGCAGGCAGGCAAGCTTAACACTGATCACAAGGGGAGGAGGCCACCGGGTGACAAAGATGACAGATCGGCTCGCCAGCAGAACACCTGGGGTCAGAAAAAGTTCCCCTCCGACGTTCGACCACTCCTAGAACGCAAATAGTAGTTCGGCTCCCGCCACCCACCTATTGTACTGGCGAAATTTGCACCACGCGCACATCACTACGCACTCAAGATACCATGGGCATCGATGGAAGCACAACACGGAAAATCCTACAAGCATTCCCGTAATGTTTTTTATATGTATTTCTCATTTTTTTTGTATCATGTTTAAAGAATAGGTGACCAACTGGAAAGCATCTACAGCAGACTCTATTGGAGTCCGGATCCATACACTCACCTAAGGGGTTACTTCCGTTAAGGATCCCACTCCCCGAGGATGAGCTACGCAGACGTGCGGCAGGAGGTCCAAAATTACCTTTTGTAGACCGCACTCTTTATTCCGAGCCTGTACTATGCCCCTTTTCCTCTGATCCCGACCACGGGCATGTCAAATAGCCGGGTCCGTGGTTTCTCTTTTTATATATATATAAATTTATCATTGGCACATCGCTCCGTTCTCAATAAGCCTCACCCGAGCCAAACTCTCATACCCTTTCAACAACAAAGTACAGCCTCAACGGCTGCTTTGCAGATGCACCTCGGTACACCCTGCCAGGGGCTCGGCATGGGAACAAATGAGTCGCCAGTAAAAGTCCGAACAGCTCTATAGCATACTTCGGCGTCGCAAGTTTGGCCTTATATGCATCAGCTCCGAATCATTGTCTTGGGTCAATAGTTGGGTTGCCCGGCTCCTGTGTTTGCTACCCTACGTTCCTCTCTATCGGCTAGGGTAGTAAAGGGAGATTTACTGTGATTGTGCCCTGGCCTAGACCGGATGAGCACCTCAGTAGAGAAAGCCGAAAACTGTCTGTCATGATGCGGCGAGAGCTGGTCAACCACTTGACGACTTATTGGAATTTTTAGCGATTCTTCGTGTAATATGAGGGATCTTTTTTAGATCAGATATGTAAGGCACCACATGCCGCATACATACCAGGGGCTATGTCGTAGCCCCACCATAAAACTCCTATGGTTAAGTGAAAGTGTTAACGCCTTATAGTCCGATTGCCTGGTTCACCGCATTATCACCTCCTTCATGGACCAAGACGTTGGATAAAGAGTGATTAAATGCTTTTCCGAACACCCCCATACTTCCTACGAGGGGGCTGAAGCCGACGACTGGAAAACTTTCAGACTATATTAAAACGACCGCACAGGAGGAATTCAAGATTTTCGAGCAAAACATAAATAGATTAACTATAAAGTTGTCTCTTACAATCATCATACACCTCACTCAAACATTATGTTCTTCGAGCATTGGCCCTCAATCAAGCGAGCGGCCTCCAGGACGTCTTCAAAATAATGCTCTGGTTGTGGACGGTCCTCGCCTTTGGGCGGACCCTTCATCGCGACATCGATGGCCTTCATCTTCCCCCAGAATGTCTTGACTCGGGCAAGGGCCATCCGTGCACCTTCAATGCACGCTGATCGCTTCACAACATCGATGCGCGGCACTGCATCGACAAGCTTCTGCGCCAAACCAAAATAGCTATTCGGCGCAGGCTCGGTCGGCCATAGCCGGACTATGACATCCTTCATGGCAGCGCTAGATACCCTATGAAGTTCGGCCCATTGGGACATCTGTTCATTGAGCAGCAGCGGGCGCTTTGACACACCAAACTGTGACCAAAAAAGCTTCTCTGTTGCATATCCATCTTGCGCTTGGTAATACCGCGGTGCATCGGAAGAACTCTTCGGCAAGTCCAAATACTCGTTTGACGAACTCCACACTTGGTTCAGCTGAGCATAGTCCGGGTCACCGAACTTAGTCTGCAGCAGAAAAGGCTTTCCAGCTAATATCTCTTTCGCCTGCCGAACCTCCTCACGGAGTGCTCTGGACTCTGATCACGCCTCTCTTGCCTCCCGTCGGGCCTTGTCCAGTTCAGCCGTTAAGGCTTTATTCTCCTTCTCAAGAAATTCGCAGCGGCCAGTAGCATTCTCCAAAGCGAGTGTCATCGTGGATATCTTCTCCTCGCCCTGGCATCGCGCAACTTGTTCGGCATGCAGTTCAACTGATGCTCCTTCAGCAGCAGCATCACTAAAATGGGCCCGCTCCTTTGCCAGGATTAGCTCCGCCCGAAGAGCCACCACGACGGCAGCGCCATCTGCATTTCATGCACATTTCATATAAAGCTCTTTCCCGCGTCAAGCACACTGGTGTAAAGAATGCTCGAAATACATACCTTGTGAGTCGTCAAGACACCTGTTGACCAACGCAACGTCATCCTCCGCAATATCCAGCTTTCGCTGTAGTTCGGCCACTTCCATATTCCGGGAAGCCACAGGAGGGGAAGCAGCCTGTATTTCAAATTAAACCAAGGTCAATACCTAAGCATATCTATTTGATCCTTCGATCGCTCCCTTCGGAAGACAATCCGAGTCTCAGTGGCTACTGCATATACAACATGTGCATTCTGTCAATAAAATTCTATTGACAAAGCTACATCACAAACCTCAAAACCTCTTAGAAGGCTCGTGAAGGCCTCGTTCAATCCACTCTTCGCGGATAGAACCCTTTCGACCACCGTAACCATCAAGGAATGGTGCTCTTCTAAAATGGGCGCTCGTCGTAGCATGTCCGCCAGCATTTTTGGCGCTCCTGGGTCTTCGGAAACCACCGCCGGAGTATGGCATTCCAGTGAAGGAACCCACTTGCTTGCCTCCACGACCGTCTCCTGCTGTAAACCGGACGGTTCGGGGATGCCAGTCTCGATCCCGGAACCTCGAGTGACGGAGGCACCGCCTTCGGGAGACCTTCGGGATGATACCTCGGTATCATCTCCTCTGTTGGGCGATGAGGCCGGAGGAGGCATGTCACTCTCCATCATCTATGGAAGAAGATCTCCCGAGGAGGACGACGATTGAGAAACACCAGGCGTTAACCTGCGTGGATGAACATACGATCACTTCACTAGTGGGAAAAGAATGAGGTACGTTCAAAGTGCCCCAGCTTCACTTACGGGTTGCCTCGAGGTTTGTCCTCGTCATAAAGCTCTACTGCAACCTCACTCACCCGGCCCAAGCCGCTTGACAATGGCTTTTTTCCTCTCTTGGAAGGCTTCCCCTCCTGATCTTTGGAAGCAACCCTTTTCTTGCCATGGAGGACTCCCTCTGCAACCTTGCCCTTGGGCAAAAGGATTTCGGTTTCCCCGAATGAAGCCACTTGGTACGGTGCCGAATTTAGCAGTCCCGTCAACAGGGCGGTCGCAGGGTCTTCGGGAAGAGGCGCCGAACACCAGATTAACACCACTTTCTTTATCCAGTCCTGAACAGGGACGGGTTGTTCAATATCTCGTTAAAAGATGCTCAAATGGAAGGTGCTCGAGTACTTACCGGAGTAGCTGGACGATTGTAGTCAAGGCCAACATCTTCGGTAGTGTCCGACCATTGCCCTCGTTCCCCAAAATACAATTTCCACATTCCTTCGTGCGTAGTGCCGAAAGTGTTGTAGGGTCCGCCACCCTTCTGGGTTAAACTCCCACATACGAAGAGGCCGCCGCTGACATGGCAGGATCCGGCGGACCAGCATTACTTGGACAACGTTCACAAGATCGATGCCCTTCTCGGTAAGGCTTCGGATGCGACTTTCAAAAGTCTGCACTTCATCAACGGATCCCCAGTCCAATCCCTTATCGACCCATGAAATGAGTTGAGTTGGAGGGCCAGGTTGGAATGCAGGTGTGGCCGCCCACTTGGGGCCCCGCGGCTCGTTGATATAAAACCACCCCTGCTGCCATAAGTTGGAAGATTCAGCGAAAGATCCTTCGGGCCAAACCGCGCCGGCCAGCTTGCCTATTATGACGCTGCCGCACTCTGCATGCTGCTTCTCTGCCACCTGCGGCCTCACATCAAAAGTCATGAGTCACAAATCGAAGTGCAGAGGAGTCCAGAGTAAGGCCTCACACGTGACGATAAAATGTCGAGATGAGAAGAACAGAGTCCGGGGCCGGATCTTGAAAATCTAGCCCATAGTAGAACATGAGCCCTCGGACAAAGGGGTTAAATACGAACCCTAGCCCGTGAAGGAAGTGGGATACAAATACTACCCTCTTGCCAGATCTGGGGGTTGGTATGACTTGCCCTTGTACCGGAAGCCGATGAAAGATTTCCGGGGTCAGATACCTTGCTATGCGGAGCTTCGCAATATCCTCCTCTGTGACAGAAGAAGCCACCCACCGGCCCTGACGGTTGGATCCGGACATGACTAAGGCTGGTGGCAATTGGAACCCAAGGGTTGGAACTTGGGGTGGCCGAGGTTGAGAAAGGAGCGAGCGCAAGGGAAGAAGACGAGACTGGATCTCTATATAAAGGCCCCGAATACCGGGCGTTTCCCCCTAGGTCTCTAAACTTACCTATCGCCAAGGAGTTGTACCCAGGGGACGGTTGGGTTACCAACGCCTGCATTAATAAAAATCCTGTAAATAGAGGGACACGATCTCTGATTAACGAGACCTGCCAGTAAAACCGCACCCCGAGAGGTGGGGCGGCTCGCTAGCCGACGGTTGGAAATAGCAACCGAGCAGGCGTGATATGATGTCATGAACAGTTATCAACAAGTTGGGCTTGTGGGGTATTATGTCCTCTGCCATTACATACACAGGTCCAGATATACTTATTTCGTCCGAAGACTATTCTGGAGTTCGGAAGGAGGGAACCCGCCTTGCAATGCCGAAGACAAATCTGCGCGCCGGACTCCTCGTCATTGAAGCCAGGTTCAGGGGCTACTGAGGGAGTCCTGGACTAAGGTGTCCTCGAGCATCCGGCTTGTTATCCATGGGCTGGACTGATGGGCTGTGAAGACATGAAGGCCGAAGACTGAACCGTGTCTGGATTGGACTCTACTTGGCATGGAAGCCAAGCATGGCGACTGAAGATTCCTTCTTATGTAACCGACTCCATGTAAACCCTAGATCCCCTCGGTGTATATATAAACCGAAGGGGATAGTCCGGAAAGGACAACACATATACTCATTACCATACCCACATAGGCTAGACTTCTAGGGTTTAGCCATTACGATCTCGTGGTAGATCAACTCTTGTAATACCCATATTCATCAATATCAATCAAGCAGGACGTAGGGTTTTACCTCCATAGAGAGACCCCGAACCTGGGTAAGCATCGTGTCCCCCGTCTCCTATTACCATCGATCCTAGACGCACAGTTCAGGACCCCCTACCCGAGATCCGCCGGTTTTGACACCGACAGTATCCCCTAGGTATTTGATACTGGTTCAGTTGCTAAGATTAGTAACTCGAAACAGGAGTTGTAGAATAAACATAGACTAGTTAAGGGTGAGGTGATGATACGCCCAATTTGCATCATGCTTTCATATTGATATTTATTGCATTATGGGATGTTATTACACATTATTTCACAATACTTATGCCTATTCTCCCTTATTTTACAAGGTTTACATGAAGAGGGAGAATGCCGGCAGCTGGAATTCCAGACTAGAAAAGGAGCAAATATTAGAGACCTATTCTGCAAAACTCCTAAAGTCCTGAAACTCCACGGAGATTATTTTTGGAATATATAAAAAATATTGGGCGAAGAAAGAACCAGAGCGGGGCCACCAGCCAGCCACAAGGGTGGAGGGCGCCCCCGACCTTGTAGGCCCCCTGGCAGGCCTCCGGCGCCCATCTTCTGCTATATGGAGTCTTTTGTCCTAAAAAAATTAGAGAGAAGTTTTAGGGACGAAGCGCCACAGTCTCAAGGCGGAACCTGGGCAGAACCAATCTAGGCCTCCGGCGGAGCTGTTCTGCCGGAGAAACATCCCTCCGGGAGGGGGAAATCATCGCCATCGTCATCACCATCGGTACTCTCATTGAGAGGTGGTCAATCTCCATCAACATCTTCACCAGCACCATCTCCACTCAAACCCTAGTTCATATCTTGTAGTCGATCTTGGTCCCAAAACCTCAGATTGGTACCTGTGGGTTGCTAGAAGTGTTGATTACTCCTTGTACTTGATGCTAGTTGGTTTATTCGGTGGAAGATCATATGTTCAGATCCTTAATGATAATAAATACTCCTCTGATTGTGGTTATGAATATGCTTTGTGAGTAGTTACGTTTGTTCCTGAGGACATGGGAGAAGTCTTGTTATAAGTAATCATGTGAATTTGGTATTTGTTCGATATTTTGATGAGATGTATGTTGTCTCTCCTCTAGTAGTGTTATGTGAACGTCGACTACATGAAACTTCACCATTATTTGGGCCTAGGGGAAGGCATTGGGAAGTAATAAGTAGATGATGGGTTGCTAGAGTGACAAAAGCTTAAACCCTAGTTTATGCGTTGCTCCGTAAGGTGCTGATTTGGATCCATAAGTTTCATGCTATGGTTAGGTTTACCTTAATTCTTCTTTCGTAGTTGCGGATGCTTGCGAGAGGGGTTAATCACAAGTGGGAGGCTTTTCCAAGGAAGGGAAGCACCCAAGTACCGGTCCACCCACATATCAAATTATCAAAGTAACAAACGTGAATCATATGAGCATGATGAAAACTAGCTTGACAACAATTCCCATGTGTCCTCGGGAGCTCTTTGCTTTATATAAGAGTTTATCCAGGCTTGTCCTTTGCTACAAAAAGGATTAGGCCATCTTGCTGCACCTTAGTGATGTCTACTACGCAACTTTATTCTTGTAGACACGTGTTGGGCCTCCAAACGCAGAATTTTCTAGGATAGTAGCAATTTTCCCTCAAGTGGATGACCTAAGGTTTATCAATCCATGAGAGGTGTAGGATGAAGATGGTCTCTCTCAAACGACCCTGCAACCAAATACAAGAAATCTCTTGTGTCCCCAACATACCCAATACAATGGCAAATTGTATAGGTGCACTAGTTCGGCGAAGAGATGGTGATAAAAGTGTAATATGGATGGTAGAAATATCTTTTTATAATCTGAATAAATAAAAACAGCAAGGTAGCAAATGATAAACGGTCACAAAAACGGTATTGCAATGCTTGAAAATGAGGCCTAGGGTTCGTACGTTCACTAGTGCAACCTCTCAACAATGCTAATATAATTGGATCATATAACCGTCCCTCAAAGTGCAACGAAGAATCATTCCAAAGTTCCTATCTAGTAGAGAACATAAGATGGAATTGTTTGTAGGGTATGAAACCACCTCAAAGCTATTCTTTCCGATCAATCTATCCTAGAGTTCGTATTAAAATAACACGAAGCTATTCTTTCCGATCGATCTAACTAGGAGTTCATACTAAAATAACACCAAAGCAAATTCAGATTGAAAGTACTCAATCCAACACAAGGAACCTCAAAGAGTGCCCCAATATTTCTACCGGAGAAACAAAGACAAGAACGTGCATCAACCCCTATGTGTAGATTACCCCAATGTCACCTCGGGAATCCATGAGTTGACTGCTCAAACATATATCAAGTGAATCAATACGATACCCCATTGTCACCATGAGTATTCATATGCAAGACATATATCAAGTGTTCTCAAATCCATAAAAGTATTCAATCAGATAACAACGAAATCTCAAAGGGAAAAACTCAATTCATCACAACAAGATAGAGAGGGGAAAACACCATATGATCCGACTATATTAACAAAGCCCGCGATACATCAAGATCGTGACATCTCAAGAACACGAGAGAGAGAGAGAGATTAAACACATAGCTACTGGTACAAACCCTCAGCCCCGAGGGTGGACTAATCCCTCCTCATCGTGGTGGCCGCCGGGATGATGAAGATGGCCACCGGAGATGATTCCCCCCTCCGGCAGGGTGCCGGAACGGGGTCTAGATTGGTTTTAGGTGGCTACAGAGCCTTGCGGCGGAGAACTTCTGATCTAGGTTAACCCCGAGGGTTTTTGGAATATTTGTGAATTTATAGGGTAAAGAGGGGGTGCGGGAGGCCACCGAGGTGGGCACAACCCACCTGGCCGTGCCTGGGGGCCCAGGCGCGCCCTAGTGGATTGTGCCCCCCTCGGGGCACCCCCAGGTGCTGCTCTGGCCCATCCTGGGTGTTCTGGTCCATAAAAATTCTCCAAAAAGTTTCGCGGTGTTTGGACCCCGTTTGATATTGAGTTTCTGTGATGTAAAAAACAAGCAAAAAACAACAACTAGCACTGGGCACTGGGTCAATAGGTCAGTCCCAAAAAATGATATAAAATGACTATAAAATGATTTCAAAACATCCAAGAATGATAATATAACAGCATGGAACAATCAAAAATTATAGATACGTTCGAGACGTATCACTTAGTTACTTTATTTACTTGTTACCCATTACGATTTATCTTATCACAAAACTATCTGTTACCGATAATTCTAGTGCTTGCAGAGAATACTTTGCTGAAAACCACATGTCATTTCCTTCCGCTCTTCATTGGGTTCGACACTCTTACTTATCGAAAGGACTACGATAGACCCCCTATACTTGTGGGTCATCAAGACTCTTTTCTGGCACTATTGCCAGGGAGTGAAGTGCCTTTGGTAAGTGGAGTTTGGTAAGGAAACATTTATATAGTGTGCTGAAATTTACTGTCACTTGCTACTATGGCAAATAATCCTTTGAGGGGTTTGCTCGGGGTATCTTCACCTCGACCGGAACCACAATTAGTTACTCCTCAACCTAGTGCACCTACTGAAAATATTTATTATGAAATTCCTTCGGGTATGATAGAGAAACTGCTAGCTAATCCTTATGCAGGAGATGGACCATTACATCCTGATATGCACCCAATCTATGTGGATGAAGTTTGTGGATTATTTAAGCTTGCAGGTACACCCAATCTTCATTTTGCTTGTTGTTTTAATAAATACTTAGATCTAAAAGTTTTTAAATAAAATAAGAGTCCTCAAATAGTTGCCAGGGAGGCTAGGTAAGTGGCATTTACATCCCGTCAACAAAGCTCTTTTCTATGGAATTGCTCTAGTGCTTCACTTATATCTTTTTGAGCATGGTGTGCTTTAGTATTTTTAAATAAATTCTCTCTTGCTTCACTTAAATTAATTTGAGAGAAAGAAATATTATGATCATGATCTTCACTTATATCTTTTTGGAGTAGCTTGTCATTTACTCTTGTGCTTCACTTATATCCTATGAGTAAATTGTTGACTGAATTGAATATCATGAAGTTGAAATCATATCATGCCTAGTGGTAGCTTCACATTGGGTTTAGAAAGTGAAATCTTTTGAGGCTTGACAATCACATTATTGGTCATACAAGCAATTCACGAATAATTTGTATAAGGAAGAGAACTTTCACATGCAAATACACTATCTTGGAAATCTTTTGTGATTGTGACCCCCATCAAAATATTATATGCCAAAATTGTTGACGTTGGACAAGGAAGACAATGTAATGGTTTATGTTTGTTCATATTCACATAGAAGTTATATTGTCATAGATCCTTCAACATGTGGTGCTTGCCCCACATCCTTGCTAGCCAAAAATTCCGCACCAAGTAGAGAAACTACTTGTACATCCAAAAACCCTTAAACCCAAATCTTATTTTCAAGAGTCCACCATACCTACCTATGGATTGAATAAGATCCTTCAAGTAAGTTTTCATCGGTGCAATAAGGCAATAAAAATGGCTTCTAAAAGTGTTAGATCATTTATTGTAAGAGAAAATTGAGCATTGTACGAACTTGTGATGGCAAAGAATAAAAGCGACAGACTGCAAAATAAAGGTAGCTATCATAAGGGGCAATATAACGTGACGTTCTTTTGCACTAAGGGGTTGAGCATACAAACAAATAAGCGCATGGCAACCTCTGCTTCCCTCTGCGAAGGGCCTATCTTTTACTTTGATGTATTTACTTTCATGCAAGAGTCAAAGTTTTTCCCTCTAGTCCTTTTTATTTTTCTCCTTTGGCAAGCATCATGTGGTGAGGAATGATCTAGGAACATATATCTAGTTGGATACGGCTAGCATGAGTTATTATTGTTGACACCACCCTTGAGGTGAATATGCTGGGAGGCAAAACAATAAGCCCCTATCTTTCTATGTGTTTGGTTGAAACGTTTTGCTCATGTGTAAGCACTGAGTGTTAGCAACCATAGAAGGCTGTAAGATGGTTGAGTATGTGGATCTCTTACTTAAACTCCGTTGAATAAGTTGAATTGCAATTGCTTGTTGTCTAAGAACATAGGTTGTTGAGATTCAAGAGAGTTCATTATTTGAACCTTGACATGTGAATTGGTTGCTACTTTAACATGAGAAATTTTATGAGAAAGAATTGATGTTATGATGCTAGCAAAAGTGATTCAAATTTTCATTGATCAAACTTGTGCACTTTGCTAGCATTCACACTTCATAAATTATTTCTTTTATCATATACCTACTCGAGGACGAGTAGAATTAAACTTGGGGATGCTGATACGTCTCCAATGTATATATAATTTATGAAGTATTCATGCCGTTATATTATCATTCTTGGATGTTTTAGAATCATTTTATAGCAACTTTATACTATTTTTTGGGACTAACTTGTTGACCCAATGTCCAGTACTAGTTGCTATTTTTTGCTTGTTTTATACATCGCACGAAATCAATATCAAACGGAGTCCAAACACCGCAAAACTTTTGGAGATTTTTTATGGACCAGAACACCCAGGATGGGCCAGAGCAGCACCTGGGGAGTGCCCCGAGGGGGCACAACCCACTAGGGTGCACCTAGGTGGGTTGTGCCCACCTCGGTGGCCTCCCGCACCCCCTCTTTACCCTATAAATTCACAAGTATCCCAAAATCCCTGGGGTTAACCTAGATCAGAAGTTCTGCCGCCGCAAGGCTCTGTAGCCACCGAAAACCAATCTAGACCCAGTTTCAGCACTCTGCCGGAGGGGGAAATCATCTTCGGTGGCCATCTTCATCATCCCGGAGGCCACCACGATGAGGAGGGAGTAGTCCACCCTCGAGGCTGAGGGTTTGTACCAATAGCTATGTGTTTAACCTCTCTCTCTCTCGTGTTCTTTAAATGTCACGATCTTGATGTATCACAGTCTTTGTTAATATAGTCGAATCATATGGTGTTTTCCCCTCTCTATCTTGTTGTGATGAATTGAGTTTTTCCCTTTGAGATTTCGTTGTTATCGGATTGAATACTTTTATGGATTTGAGAAAACTTGATATATGTCTTACAATTGAATACTCATAGTGACAATTGGGTATCATATTGATTCACTTGATATATGTTTTGGCACTCAACTCACGGATTCCCGAGGTGACATTGGGGTAATCTATGCATAGGGGTTGATGCACATTCTTGTCTTTGTTTCTCCGGTAGAAATCTTGGGGCACTCTTTGAAGTTCTTTGTGTTGGATTGAATATTATGAATTTGAATTTGCTTTGGTGTTATTTTAGTATGAACTCTTGGTTAGATCAATCGGAAAGAATAGCTTCGTGTTATTTTAGTACGAACTCTAGGATAGATTGATCGGAAAGAATAGCTTTGAGGTGGTTTTCCACCCTACAAAAAATTCCGTCTTATGTTCTCCGCTAGATAGGAACTTTGGAGTGATTCTTCGTTGCACTTTGAGGGACGGTTATATCATCCAATTATATTAGCATTGTTGAGAGGTTGCACTAGTGAAAGTACGGACCCTAGGCCTCATTTTCAAGCATTGCAATACCGTTTTTGTGCCCACTTACTATTTGCTACCTTGCTGTTTTTATTTATTCAGATTATAAAAATATTTTTCTACCGTCCATATTACACTTTTATCACCATGTCTTCACCGAACTAGTGCACCTATACAATTTACCATTGTACTGGGTGTGTTGGGGACAGAAGAGATTTCTTGTATTTGGTTGCAGGGTCATTTGAGAGAGACCATCTTCATCCTACACCTCTCACGGATTGATAAACCTTAGGTCATCCACTTGAGAGAAAATTGCGACTGTCCTACAAAACTTTGCGCTTGGAGGCCCAACACGTGTCTACAAGAATAAAGTTGCGTAGTAGACGTCATGCTCTTTTCTGGCGCCGTTGCCGGGGAGGTGAGTGCTTGAAGGTATATCTTTAGATCTTTCAATCAAATATTTTAGTTTCTTGTTTTATCACTAGTTTGGTTTATAAAAAGAAAACTACAAAAAATGGAATTTAGGTTGCATCATATTATTGATCATCTTTATAATATCTTTCTTGAAAATGATGGTTCAAAAATTTGTGCTCAATTGTCAGAAGAAGAAGTCAATAAAATGTTTGGGACAAAATCTTTGAATGATGAGCATGATTGCAATGTTGTTAGTATGAATTCTTTGACTATCCATGATGCTAATGATATGTAAAGCCATAAGCTTGGGGATGCTATGTTTGATGAAGATATTTTTAGTCCCCCAAGTTTTGATGAGATTATTTATTGTGATGAAAGCATGCCTCCTATTTATGATGATTATATTGATGAAAGTGGACTCGGAGAGGTCATGACTTTATTTAATGATGAATCCACTATTTTGGATGGGCTTTTTTTATTTCTATGCCCCTAGTTCCTTAGCTCTACTCATTCATCCCCACTATATTAACTTTTGCTCACTTTTCCCCACTCCCTTGCCCGAATCCCTCATAACTGGTTATAACGGACGTTGCCGTCGGGTCAATTGCTTTGACTGTTAGCTGACGAATGGGGCCACGTATACGTGGGTGCATGCAAGACCGCGGTCGTGGGTTAGCATGTGTCCATGGACATGCCCGAAATGTCCCATCATATAAAGAGGGCAACCACCTCCATCGCCCCTACCATTTTCCCCCAAATCCCCTCGATGCCGCATTGTCTTCCTCTCCCCCACCGGCGTCGTCTCGCTCTCCTGCACTGCCTCCACCGCACCGTCTCGCTCTCCCCCACCGCATCCTCTTCCTCACCTTCATCGCCTCCATCTGTCAGATGGCCGACGCTCTTGGCGACACCGGCGCAACGGCCGTAGATGTGGTGGAGTTGTAGGGCCAGGGCGCGGTGAGCGCGGATGTCGGCGACATCCACGACGATGCGGGGAAACTCGTAACCGCTGCGGATGTGGTGGGCTCTGCCTCATCGCTGCAGAAGGTGATGGCGTCGAGCGGCGCAGTCCATCCCGATGCCCTCGTTGCGCCGCCTGCCATGGAGGAGCAGGTATTTGCACTTGCTTAGCTTGTAGAGTTAGTTTGATTGTAATTCATACAGTAGTTCAAATGGTTAGAGTAGTTGGTTTGACGGATGGGCCGGGGTTTTTTGTATGGGTTGGGGGTGGGGGTTTTTGGACTAGGGTTTGTTGGATAAATTCGTTGCAAAAATGCTAGCTAGATGTTGTGAACTATGATTTTAGGTGCTGCAATGATTGGGGTTTTTAGATTTGTTTTTAGATTTGGATAAATTCATTGCAAAAACGGTAGATGTTGTGAACAGATTGGTTTTTTAATGCTATGATGCTTATTAGATTTGTTTTTAGTGCTCACAGATTGGGGTTTTTAATGCTACTCAAGTTATTTGATTCAAGTTATATTAGCTCTGTTGTTCACAATATGTCCATAATATGTAGTTATATTAGCTCTGTTGTTCAATGTGTGTGCATGACAATGGAAAATGCAAATAGGATCATAGTATATTAGCCCTATGATCAATGTGTCATCTGTGCATATCTAAATTTTCAATTGGCTTATGTATTTACTAGTGATTGATGTAATTATATATTCAAGAGGATGATGGTAGGGGGAAGAGGAGGAAGATAGACTATACTTTCGACGACCCGTATGATCCAGCGTATGGTGATGACGAAGAGTATGAGGTAAGCCTACTTGAAATTTAGATTGTTCATTTAGTTCGTTTGACATGGTGTATTCCCATGAATCTATAATGTACTAATGTAATTCATTCATGTGTGTGTAGTATGTCTCTGGGGAAGATGTGGATGTGGACCGCGGCAACTTCTCCTCCTTCAAAGAGAAGGAAGAGGAGAAGATCAGGATCAAGGGCGTGGATTACTACTACAAGAGCAGGACCAAAACTTGGCGTTGCCCCTACTGCACCACCAAGCCAAAGCCAAAGTCCGGCCGCTTCGTTCACCTTCTAGCTCATGCAGAAGATGTGGCCATCTACGACGAGGACTACAAGATCATGGGGCAGCATGCTGCCCTAGCCAAAGTCCTGTCTCCCCTTCCCTGATGTTATGATGTTATGATGTGTTTTAAGTACTTTAGGGTGTTTGCTGAACTATGTGGGTGAACTATGTTTGTGAACAGGATGTGGGTTACCTTTTGGTGGTTGGATGAATTTTATATGCATGTGGCTATCTATGTTGGGTATTTTTGTGTTTTTAAATTTATCTGCTATGATTTGTTTCAGTGTTTTGAAAGTTCAGGTGCTGCAATGATCACACATATGCTGCAAATATGCTGCAATCCATCATTTTATCAAGGGTTCCCTTTTCTCAAATATTCCAATAACAGAGCAAAAAACAACATTTTAATGAAGATGTATTATCAACTATCTATGTTTGTGTAGGAGATCATGTGTTTAAAATTTGAGGTGATTTAGAGGAGGTCAAATAAATTTGAATTTGAGAAATGTGCTCCAAATAAGCTCCTAGGCTAGGGTAAACAACCCATTTGTAATCAAGTTTTTTTGGACCTACTCTAAATGAGCCAAATGATTTTTATTAACACATATTCAATCTATATAGTGTAGATTCGAAGTCTCACTATTTTTTGAATTAATCTTCATATTTTTTGAAATAAAGGTTTGGTAATTTTTTTTATTTTTTCAATTTTTCAAAAACAGAAGGTAACCCTACCTCATCTCCTTGAACTCTATGAAATCTTGTAGGTGATAGCTCATATGTGTGAAGGTTTTCTCATGAAAATGACCATAGAACAAGTTTATGATTTTTGGTTGGTAACATGTCACATAAGACAACATTAATATAAAAACTATGGGTACCCAAAAACTATAGGCCAAGTTTATTATTTTTGAATTAATCTTCATATTTTTTTGAAAACATATGCTTTAATAGAAAACTATTGAAAACATGTTTTGAAATATGAAAATGGAAAACTAACTTCAGATCCTTCTTATTCACTTTAAAATAAAGGTTTAGTGATTTTTTTGGTTTTTTAATTTTTAAAAAACAGAAGGTAACACCACCTCCTCTCCTTGAAATCTATGAAATCATGTAGGTGATAGCTCATATGTGTGAAGTTTTTCTCATGAAAATGACCATAGACCAAGTTTAGTATTTTTGGTTGGTAAGATGTCACATAAGACAACATTCTGCGCAGGTTTTATATTTTTTTTTGATTTTTTTAATTAATGGTGCTCATTTGACCTTGATCGTGCCAGCTAGGGTTTTTTCATGAAAATGACCATAGACCAAGTTTAGTATTTTTCCTCGTTAGTGTGTCTTATAATACGACGAACGGCGAAGGTTTCATATTTTTTCGATTTTTTTAAATTAGTTATGCTCAGTCAAAGCCTTCGGAACCCCGTTGACCAGCTCAAAACCCCTCTAAACCCTGCGGGGTTTCGCCTAACCCTAGCTCCCAAAGTCAGCCGTCCGATCATACCCTCGCGCCAAGCGACAGCCCTTAGATCTGGCCTTCTAGAAGGAACTAGGTGGGCTGGTTGTGTGCAGGCTCCGCGCTGTTGGATCACAAGAATGGCTCCGCATCATTGGATCGTGGGGTGACCCGCGAGAGGCGATCCTATTCGTTGTGCTCGGCTGCTCGCCCACCACTGACTCCGTAAAAAAACTTTATTGGGCCCAAAAGGAAACCAAGCTCTAGTTGGACCGTCGAATTGCGTCCTTTTTTGCATTGTTTGCTCTGTTTTTTGTGAACGTGTTGGCTCTGTATTTTTGCATCGTTTGAAATCAATTGACATTGCGTAGAAAATGACCAATTTTTAAGGGCCAAATTTATTTTTATCATGCAAAATGGCCACAAACTATTCAAAAATTGTCTCCTTTTGTTCATATAATATATATGACCACGGATTCCCACGCGTGCAATTAGCTTCTTTTTCTTCTTCTTTTTCAAACCACCATTTCCCACATGTAGCACTATGGCTATTTAAGCCACCCTCTGCCTCTGCCATCCCTCATCCATATGCCCTTCTTGCTCTTCAACCCCTTCTACACCGGACCAACCTACCGCTTCCCACCCATCGTGCCGGAGAGGCTCTACCCTACCAGCGTGTACGTTGATCGCACACTACATGTGTGGGTGATATCAAGGCTGAGGACCACAAGGAACTGCACCGAGTTCTTCTTCGCGTCCGGCTAACACCACCTCCCGAGGGGATCTCCAACGACGTTCCGCGTCGAGGAGGTCATGCAAAACCGGGTGGTTGTTGCTCTCCTTGCCCACTTCACCAACACATTCGATGCCTTCTACCTCCTCGGCCAGGTGTTTTGGTGTGTCTCCGAGTTCATCGTTTTCACCACCCACAACAGGTTCACGGAGTACAACGACATCTTCCCCACCGTGACGCCCATGCACACTCTTCCGTACGCCATTGACAACGCCCCGGAGGAGCAGTGAAAAGGGCGCCCGGAGGAGGAGCGAGGTGGAGAAGGCGGCGGCTAGGGTTCTAAACCCTCTATCTTTTTTAGTGTATTTTATGTTAAGTTGTAATTGAACTATGTTGGAGTTGCTTTGGGCTTGTTGGGCCTTTTCTTAAATTCTATTATTAAGTTTTCTAAATATTATATTATTAAGTTCTTCCTAGTTTGAGCTATGTAATCATGCTATGGGCTTGTTGGCCCTATCTACATATTGGGACTACATACTTATTGATTATATTCTTAGAGAGCTCGGCTTGTTAGTAGGGTTCCCTTGTTAGTAAGCACCTAGT